>NW_027287316.1:28069089-28512834 GCF_022747635.1 Hetaerina americana
TGCTTCAATCAGCAAATCTTTCAGATCAATACTTGAATGTCCTAATTGAAGAGCATAGCCGGTAAATATATACCTGTCAAGTTTACTCTCTTTTTACTTGAAAATATTTTACCGTGTGTATCGTTTAAATGTAGTTGCAAATATAAAATAACACGTCGTCTTTTTCTTCTCTTCATGTCGTAAGCAGTTTAATGAAATTTAATGTCACGTAACGAAATGTAATCCCCCGACAACCCTCAGAGGTTACGTAATTAATGTGCTGGCATTAATGCTTGAGGAATAAGAATAATGCTCATTATAGCAATCTTTCGGTAGTATTCTTTCCAGGTAAATCTTCTACTCCTAAATTCATGAACTAACTTGCTCCAAATGATGTTTTTACCACTTTTTATCACTTTGAAGTTCTCTTGTAACGAATATCGTAACGCATCATGCATTTTTGGCTCTTTTCAATTCAATTTTCAAAATTTTAAACTCTCTATAACCTTTTTGTTTCAACTTGGTTATTAACGAAGCAATTAAGATAGTGGAGAATACGTAATATGGCAAGGCGCTTATGACTATTTACGTTATATAACGTGTCAGACATTTTCAGTTCGAGCCGTGGACCCGTTAGGAATTTGAAGAAAACATATAGATCATACATAGATGACAAAATAGAGAGTGATCAAGGAGAATCATTCATATGTGAAGGGAATGGTAAATTTCTAAATGTCATTCATCAAAACCATTATAGAATCCTCCCTGTGAAAAACTATTACAACTTCTTAATAATTCATTAGAATAATTTTCAAAATGAAATTTGGATTAAAGGGGAACACTGTATGTATCGGTAAGCTTGATCGGCCTACATGAACAATATTTCTTCAGTCTGCATGAAGCCCGCGCGCTCTCTCGGTTACTGAAATCTATTGGATGTAGTATGGTATGAATTTTATTGAAAAGTACTTTTCTTTATTTTTTCCGATTCAGAAGTTACATGTTTATTTTTGACCCTTGATATTAATTATGGTTTTTCAAATTGTGAATGATGTTTAAGATGTCCCTAAAAAAATACTAAGGTCGGAATAAATTCCATTTTTGTATGGTGCTCAAATTTTGATTTACCTTTCTGTCACTCTTTGTTTCAAACCGTCAGTTATTAGATCGGCTGAGTTTTGTATCTATTTAGATTAAATATAGAAGAGGGAATCGTTTTCCGGCGGCTATTGGTGAATCCGTTTAAGACTTTGAGAAACGTGTGGTATTCCACGGAAAGGATCAATGTAATTGCACGCAGTTAGCTTTGTTTACACGACCTAGATTCCGTAGCGCTGGTGCATTAAAAAAGAATTTCAGTTCTTTAATGAAAATGGTAGACTTGAGTTACGCGTTGGCGTTTCGATAAAGAGAGCCGTATTTGAACAATTTTTAGGCCGTGCTGTTTTTGCTCCATCATTAATTCAATTGAATGCATAGCGCGCGCTCTTCAAGCTGTGTGAATGGCCTTTATAAGAGACCATATGTATTGTCAAAGTTGGGGTATATTAAATCAACCCAAGATGAAATTGTGGATTGCGTTTACAAGGCTTGACCCTGTCCTCCAACTGCGGAGGTTAACCTGCTGTTTTGCACATTAGCGTCGGGGAAAACACGCGGGTTCTTTTGGTATAAACGCAAAAGCTGCTAAATTAATCCTTCTCAATTGTGCCAGTCTCGATTTAAAACCCTTGAACGGTGCTTTCGACAGCATTTGAGATGTTTGGCTCAAAATATTGGAGAGAAGTGTTGGTTCTCCTCTGATAAAACGGACATGAAGGTTATGAAGATGGTGAGTAGATGCTAACGACAATGGGGAAAAATGCATAAATGTATCCCCTAATAAGATATATTCTCATAATTGAAAAAAAATCAAATAGCAGGGAAAACATCTGACCTCCATACTAAATAATAATAATTTACCCAAAAAATAATAATGCAACCCAGACTATCACCTCGCCTATGGGAACAATTATTTTGGATTTTCGAGTTGTTTAACTAGGTAAAATTTTAGTTACAAATTTAGAGATTTTCATTTACGAAATAATTTTACATATCCTCTCAGCATCCTGATATGAATTACTAATTTTTCGTGCACCATTGAGTTTATTAAACAAGATATTTTGTAGCTAATACGTGCCCTGTTAGCCAAAATAAAATTGGCAATATTTCAGTCAAAAACTCCGAATGTATGAAAATTGGTACAAATTATTAAAGAAAAACTTGATCAAGCACTGTAGCTCATACAAAATCAGCTGGAAAGTATGTCATACAAGCTCGAATGCCTGATTAGAAAGTATTTGGAAGTTGGCAAATTTCTGTTTGGAAAATATTCAAAATGGGAGAAGTTTTTTATTCAACCAAGTAATGGATCATAACACCATCATAGATGGGGATTTTATAAATATTAGAAAAATGTTGCTGCACGTGAAATATGCATATCAAACGGACGCATTAAATAGTAAAAAAATCCGAACGACTAGTATGGGAAAAAGAAATTACTAAAGTATTCCCGGCTAGATAATGGATACGGAACAAGGATGGGAACCGCTGCAAAGGAAATTCCGGAGTAGTTAAGAAATGGAATGATTTAGGTAAAGATTCCCTGCACAGCATGTATCTGAATCGCTTTGAAATTTTGAGAATTCATATCCTGTCGAACTTTCCTCCGTAATGATCTGCCTCCGTACGTAAGTTAAATTTTATAAATCGCTGTATCTAATGATTTAAATGAAAAGTATTGCCATAGTGAAAAGATTCGTTCACATTTAGAGTTCCTGTTGAACCTCCAAGTAGGAAATGGAAGAAGTGAATGAAGGGATTTAAGGATAAGTTAATTAGTATAGCTGAGGCATAAACGGAGTTGATAGTCGCAGAAAGCCAATCCCTCCACCACTGCTGATGTTGAATATGAGAAAACTACAATTACGCAAAAACAGATCAAACTGGGGCTTTATATCGAAGTTTTCCGCTAAAAGGCATTTTGGCGAGCGCCTACGTAATTGAAAACGATACAACAATTCTTGGTTTCTCGTTGGACCAAAGGCTGTAAGGTGTATGGAGTCGTGGAAAAAGTTTCATCGGGAGTACCAACCGGATACTCCAGTCGCACTGCATTCTTTCGGATCTTCGCGAGCGAATGCAACGCAGACGGTTTGCAATTTGTTTGCCTTTGAGTGAGAAAGGAATGAGATCAAGTGGAAATCAGAGAGCGTTGAGGAGGAGGGATGGGAAGGGGTGTGAGGCAGGGTTCGCATTTCCGAGCACTGAAGCAGGAGAGCGAGGCTAGTCCCGGTTGGAATTCTGAATATTTCTTTTTTCCTTCGCGGTAAAGGCTCTCCCGTGCGAAGAGAAGAATGGAAAGAGGGAGAGGTAGTTTAAGTGGAAAAGTTCCATAAAGAATTTTATTTGCACTCTCTAGTTATTGCGTTTTGTTTAATTTTTTTTCTGAGTGCCGATGAGAAAGCTTTTGACCGTAAACGCAGAATAGCTTCGGTTTTTAAATAAATCGCGCAGTATTCGCGAGAACTCCCGCTATCCTGACCTCTTATTCGTTATCCTCCCCTCAGGCTCGGCATTCATACGTGGAGCAAATTTCATAGCCAACTACGTCCAACACACTTAGACAGTGCTCACCGCAGTGTGGTGGCGTGTTTAATTTCAAATTTGCTTCGTGGACTAGAACCAAACGATCTGAGCGTGCAGAGGAAATGAACTGCATCCAATAGTTTCCGTATTTGATTCTTATGTTATTTAGTTTTCAAAAACGGGAAATCTTGCAATGGTTCTCGAACATAATATCCGAGTTCATGGAAAACCTACGTGTACTTTTGCTTGCAGGCTAATGTTTGTAATTAAGTGTACGCCAGAGGAGATTTTCCTATAGATTCCCTTTCAAATAACTCAGTAAAGCGAAGATTTTTTCAAATATCTGAAAAACGAGGCATACTGATATGCATATTTTCGAGGTTGTTCGGAGCATGGGCAAACTTTCAGTGAATGCTGAGATCACCCATCTTTCGTATGAATTATTTTTTTACGTTATTAGGTACGTAAAGTAACTAAAAATCTACTTTTCTTACTTTAGCCAAAGGTTATCTGTAAGTAACAAATATAATGTGGCATTTTAATGTTTTGTGATAAATTATAAAAATAAACTTTGACATTCTTTAGCGGAATTAAAAGCATGCGGGCCAATGGTTATACCCTAATGAATTAAATTAATCACATATGTGTTTCCCTAGAGTAATGATGTTTCAGTGAAAATGAATAAGCTAACCTAATTGATAGTAGCTCTTGAGAATTGAAATGAGTTTAGAATTATATGTGACTATAAGTTTGAAATCCTATAAAAAATTACAGAGTGTAAAATGTGTGAATTCTTTGAAATATTAAATATTATAGTTTGCATATTTCCTAAATATCAGTTTCGTAGGTTTAGATGTTGATATAGGCGATAATTTACCAGCCTTTCTTGTCGATATTTCATAGAAAGAGTAGCTTCAGTTGTTAAACAAAGTAAGAAGGAGCTGAGGGCATTTTTTTGCTCAGGGATAGGTGCATTAATGTCTGGTAGTTAGAATATTGGGGTGTTGTAAGTTGGGAGGCAGGTGTCGGAGAAAGCACGAGGGGGGAAGAGATGCAAATCGTCGGATATAAACTAGTATTAACGTAAAGTGCTCGGGGTTTTCGAGTACTTTCCACCTGGCTGAAGAAGTATTCCACAATAAATCCGCTCTATTCTGTACCCTGGTGGTCATAACAAAAACTCCTAAAATCCTACACACCCCAGAACATGATATTTCCCCTAGTATTTATTTTATTGCGTTCCTCAAATAATACTTTTATTTACATTATCCTAACAAATTTTGTGGTTAAGCACCGACTCCCTTTAGTCAGACATACTACCTTGATCAAAAAGTTCCCGGAATAACCACCGTGTGGCGCTCCCATCGTTCCGATTTGAGTTCTGTTTTTTTTGTTAAATTGGTACATCTGTTGTTGAAATTCCCTTTAAATCTTAGTGTCATAACTTGACATTTGCAAAAGTTACGTAGCCAAGAGTACATCTATCTCTGTGTGTGTTGGCGATTTTTTACAATTTCAGAAATGGATTTAAATTTGCAACAACGAACCTGTATTAAATTTTGCGTAAAAAACGGATTTAGTGGCGCACGGACGTTGGAAATGTTGGAAAAGTGTTTCGGCAACGATTCTCTAAAAAAAAACGGTCGTTTACCAGTGGCACGAGCGGTTCAGAAGTGGTCGTGAGTCAATCGAAGATGATGAACGCAGTGGCAGACCATCGACATCGAAAGTCGGTGAAAAAATTGATAAAGTAAAAGAAATGTTGGTCAATAACCGCAAATTAACCATCAGAGAAATAGCGGAGGACTTGAACATTGCCTATGGATCCGCCCAAGACATTGTGGTTAATGATTTGGGTTTCCGTCGTGTAGCAGCAAAGTTGGTGCCAAAAGACCTCAATTTCATGCAAAAAAGAGACCGTGTTGACGTCGCAAAAGACATGATTTGCGAGGCTGAATCCGATCCCACATTCATCAAAAGGATCATTACTGGAGACGAGACGTGGGTTTATGAGTACGACACGCAATCCAGACATCAGGCAAGTGAATGGCGTTCACCAAATGAGCCGAGACCAAAAAAACCACGTCGTTTTCAGTCAAAAAAGAAGGCAATGCTGACGGTTTTCATGGATTACAACGGTGTAGTGCATCATGAATTTTTGCCAGAAGGCCAGATAGTAAACAAAGAGTATTATTTGGGCGTTATGAGACGTTTGCGTGAAGCAATTCGCCGAAAGAGACCAGAAATGTGGGCAGAAAACTCGTGGATTTTGCACCATGATAACGCACCGTCGCACAGTGCTATCATTATTCGTAATTTTTTGACGAAAAATGCAACAAATACCATCCAACAGCCACCGAATTCACCTGATTTGGCTCCCTGTGACTTCTTTCTGTTCAATCGAGTTAAAAAACCATTACGGGGAACGCGTTTTAGCAGCCGAGAGGAAGTAATGGAAAAATCGCAGGAAGCACTGATGGACATACCGAAAACCGAATATAAAAAATGTTTCGAGGATTGGATCAAGCGCTGGCATAAGTGTGTTGCAGTCGATGGGGATTACTTTGAAGGGGACAATATAGATTTAGATGAATAAACTTGTATTTTTAATTTTCTGAATAAATTCCGGGAAATTTTTGATCAAGGTAGTAATCCTCTAGGAATGGCAACACTAAAATCTATTTTTGAATTCATTTATTTCGTTTCATTTAACCGATTTTTCTCTTTTCCCATCTTCATTCAACTACGTTATTGTTTGAATGGGCGCCTGTAATTTTTGGCATTCAAAACTTTTAAGCATAGGAAATATTTTCAAAACTTGAGCTCCAAAAAGGGATGATGGCCTTATTGTTTAAATGAATGCGGTGAGGTCGATTATATAAGAATGTTAATAATAGTACGAAATGCAATTGGGCATTAGATGAAAGAATTTCAAGCTCCAGGACAAATGAATAAATATGTACGGTTTGCGGGAGTCATTAGGAATCAAATTTGTCCACTTCATTTAATCGATGGCTCGTTAATTATTGGAGACGTCTGTCCACTGGGCAACTGTTTTCACAAGTATCGACTGTTGATGTGGTGACTGCAACAGCATTTTGAACTAGAAAAGAGTTGTTATTTCCTCATTATATTGAAGCATATATCTACTACTGTATTTTTAAAATGTTATGCTTGGTAAAAAAATTTATATTTCAATTTGACACCGCTTGCTACTGAATTAAAGACACATAAAATTCATGGAGTTGTTTTTGGAAGGAAGTGTTACTTATGTACCTCTCAAAGCAACGAAAGTTAATTAAGGGGTAGCAGCTTTACTGCTGGCTTGTAGTAACCTTTGCGGCCAGCTTGAGAGTCTTCTAATAATGTTAAATAGTATGTGTTTTAATGAACCTCAAAAGAAATTTGGAAAAAACATTACGTTACTATAATTAATTGGGCCAAAATACTAATTAAAGGATTCCCATCTCACTCAATAGGGATTGTTTTTGTATAAATATTTGTTAATGTATTGAGCTTTATTTATTGGTTTTTATCAATAACCATTCTACCATTTAAGGTAGATTTTGGGTAGACTCTGACTGAACAACGATACGTTTATTTGCATTTCATAAAAAAATCAAATTGATATCCCACTGTGCAAAAGACCCTTCTTTAAATCCGCCTACTTATATCCTCCCATGATTTCGTTCAAAATCCTTATCATGTTCCTACCCCTTCTTCGTTTTCCTAATGTTCTCTTCTTTAATCATCAAAATCCAATTCCCCATTAATTTGTTTTGCACCCGCCTTTCTTCTCTTCTTTGGATATTTACCTACTCTCCTCTTTTCCCCCAGTGGGCACGCCTAGCACTTCCTCGTTTGTTTTCTCTTGTTTACTTCACCTCTTTCATCCTTTTCCACACCCAAATATACGTTTATCATCTTGTTGCAGTGACCATGTTTCTGCGCTACAAAATACCACATTCCGTGCCAAAATTTTCGTGGAACCTTTCTTCATATCTTGGCTCAACTAATTTTCGTGATGTACTGAGGCGGGAAACTAGCAGAGGAAAAGAGGCACAGAGGAAAACACAGTGTGAGGATTTGGAAAGTTTAAAAAGGGAATGGTCAAATTTTCAATTCCTCCAGTAGCCTCAAATAAATTCAAATTTTCATGTTTAAAAACACTCCAGAGTATTCAATTACATAACTTCGTGTAGATCGGCAATGTATGCCAATGTACTGTGTATTGCCATGTGCCTTGGCAGCCTCGCCATTTGTATTGTGCGAAAATGGCGGCCGTTACAAGTTCTGGATTTCTACCCTTCTTTCTCACTAATTTATCGTCTGAAAATGTACTTGACCGCGATTGTTTGGCCATTCGGGAGAGCAAGAGATTAGGGACCCTGGCGGCGTCATTAATGGGAACGATGGGACAATTTGAACCCTTATAGCACCACATTATATACCACTTGCCTCTGGTGGCAATGGAGTTGCGATGCCGTTATTTTGAACGGAGGAGGGGTTGGCTGGAGGCAGAGTCGTATAGCGACGGGATATGGGTCGGGGAAGAAAGGGGGTCAGCGGGGGAGGGAGCTACATAGAGGGGTTGGTTTAGTCTCTTGAGAGGCCGAGGTGGGTGTGCTGGTCTGGAGTATGACGCCTCGAAGCGATGACCTTGCAATGTTTGTCTTTCCCTCCTCCACGCCCTTCATCCAGGCAGACGGAACTTGTAGGTCTACAAGGTTGGTCACACCTTTTTCCCGCGCCAACTGAGGTAGCAAAATTCTTCCTTTTGGGTAAACACGAAGCTGTCGCCAGTAGGAGGGAAGAAAATTATGAGTGTCCGGGCATGATTAGTTCTGAGAAATAATTTCAGGTCTAATCATCGTAGTTTGACGATTATTGCCCGCATTGTAATTAACAGTTAACTGTGTTTAGGGAAAGTTTTGCAAAATTATAACCACGCCAAATACGCACGCATTTATTGGGACCGGCATAACTTTTCGTGGCCATTAAAAAGGAAGAATCTTGTACTCTTCCGCAGGAATTTTATCGGTGCGACGCATTTTGTGATATTACCACATTATGATCTGACGAAATAGTAAATTGTTGCGTTACGTATTTCTTACCAACAAGCATTCTATGCAGCGGTGCGAGTGTTATTATTTAGACTTTTGGGCACCAAGTGTTTTATTTAGTCAGCATCACTACAGCGATTGGCCCCAAAAGGTTGGTTCAATGAAAGGGATTAGATCCAACCATATATTAAACTTTATGGTCCACACTGTGCCTAAAATTCACACTTTCGAGTTTTGGGGCGTCCGTTCCATTTTCCATTTCTCCTAAATTTTGTCATGATGATCACCCGCAAAAATAAGCGCAGCTTAGGTAAAGCTAAGAGTATCCAGAGTTGGACGGATTTAAACAAGAGAATACCGGTCTGTAGCAAATGTTTAATCTTCTGGGCACTGGGTGACGGAATGTTTCATTGGTATCCTGATCTCTCCAAGGTTGCGCTGCGTATGTGAAGAACAACTCGAGTACGCCGTCCGTTGGATGAAACGTAAAACCGTGAACTTTTTGAACCCTTGGGCTTTTTGTTAAGATTTGCTAATGACAACACCAGGTTTCTCTCCACCGTTTTTCCCTCTATTTCCTAACAATATCATTCCCATCAAATGACTCACTTAGCCCTAATTGCGCAACTGGCCTTCGCTGTCGGCCGCCTACCGAAAAAACTGAAACTGTTGCCGATTAGCTGCTCAAGGAAACATCTTTAGCTTCCTGCTAACTCATACAATCATTATTTAAAAAAAAATTCAAAACGTATTTTCCATGACATAGCCAATGTCATTATTTTGATGCAGTTATCAAAGAAACCCAAGCCTAAACAATTATTTTGAGGACACAATCAATAGTAGACAATCATACTGTTGTATTTCATAATCATAATGTTGTATGTATGTATAGAAAATCCCGATGACTGCCGACCGATATCGACTGAAAGACATTTTGTTGCCTAAACTGAGTGTTAAATAAATGGTGGAAAATGGATAAAATAATCGGAAAGTCGGACCCGATGAATCCTTTGCATTATTATCGCTGGATGACGACGCAGGATGGCGTATGTCTTCGACCAATGTCCTCTGAACTTCGCTCTTCCAAGCCAGTGGGTCTCCGCATCGGTCGATCCGTTAGTTGACTCTCCGGAGCGTTCACTGAACATGGCGATCCTGACAAGGCGCGCACGTAAGGCGGCCTTTTTGTACGAAGTGAGCGTTAAGCACAAGCTAAAGGGTGGTTTTCCATTCGGGTCGAGAAGAGGCGTCGTCCGCGGAAGAGTGAAAGAAGGGTGGATGCGGCGTGGGGAGGGGGTGGGAGGCCCATCGATTGCTGGTATTTTTTACTATTGCTTCTAATTGGGTTGAGTTTCGTTTCCTAGTGGTGGCCCGTTAATTCTGTTCTAAAAACCCAAGGAAACAACAGATAGATCTCAAATAATAGCACTTAGCACATTTGTTACAAAAACGCTAGAATATTTTGACTGCATTGAAAAATCCTTGTTGGGAAAGATTTGCTCCTGGTGCATGTACATTTCTTTAAGAATGTATTTGGATGATTCTACCTTTTTGGGGAATCAAAACGTAATGTAATTGGTTGACGTTCCAAAACTCCAGCAAAGTTCGGAAAAATGCATTCTCAACCGAAGCAATATTATAATGCATCATTAATTCTGCTGTGTTTTCTGCCACCATTTCTTTCATTTGCTTTGATTAAATTTCGGAAAAGCATTTGCGTTCATTGTTTTCCACATGAATCCCGATAGGATATATTCTTAAATATAAGTAATCCTTATGTATTTAAAAGTTTGTGTACAGTCTGCGTTTAGGATGGGCAGCGCTACATTTGCATAATACCCCGCCGGTCGTCGCAAAAGAGTGTGTGTTGGGAGCATTCGAGCTCCAGCCAAATTTGCAGAAACATGAGTTCAAATATGCATACGAATATATACGAGTATTACCGACAAAAGCTACGTGGAAGCAGATGTCCACGGTGACCACAGTTTACTGTCAATTTAGCATCATGTAAAAATCAAGAATCTAAAGATGAGATTCCAGATTCAGTAGGATCGGAAGAAACTGAACCATGATTGGAGTTCAAGCAAAAATTAGAAATATTAATTTTAAAATAATAACAACAACAAATTCATGGAAAAATTTGCCATAAATCAACACTGGAATATTATGCGAAGAAAACTATAGCAGAATGAAGACCTCATGAATGGAAAACCAGTGATCACTGACGAAATTCTGGGCCTAACAGAAGGGTAAAAAAATTATTAAACCTCGTTAACAGAGGAAGGGCATATATGCTAAAGAAGGTTGAGGAATAAAATCAACAGAAAATCGAGGGCAGTGGACCCTGTGTAATAATGCAACCAAGTGCGAGGCTTGAAATACGAACCTGACGGTGCCCAGTTCATATCCCGTTACCACTAGCATTTTTAGCATAGTTTTTTTTTTATTTTCCAGAAAGAAATACAAAAAATTAAACTTGTACAACTAAACTATGCTTGTATGAAGCAAGATGAGTTTATTTTAATTCAAAATCAGAGTTAGATAAGTGTGTTCCAGAGACCCGTGATACGCCCTCTTTTGGACAACATAGTAAAGGCAAGGCTTTATTGTAGGGAAGGTATCTGAAAATCATTCAGGGAGGTAGTAATTCCTCTCCTTGTGCAAAATGTCATTCAAATATTTATTAAAAACACAAAGCAGCAAATAGTCCAGTGGGTTATGCCAATGAATTTCAGGGACGCAGAGCATAGTAAAACTCACGAGGGAGAACATCCATAAAGAAAGGGTTGCTAAAAGCCTGAGAAGACCTAAAAAGACCTTAAATGAGCCCATAGTAAAGTCAATAAATGAGTCCAATGAAATAAATTAATGAATAATCTTAAAAATGTTAGCTTGTGACGTCGGAGTAATACATTTTTTTATCGTTGAATATGAGAACAAATCACATGGAAGATACCAAAGAATAATAGATTAGATAATTATTCGTAGATCATGTGTGCATATTTACCTGAGAAATTCGTGAAACACTAATATTAGCTGATTGTTCATCTCCACCTACCTCACTGTATCGGTAAATCCCTATTTTGTTCTTTCTAACTATCTATTATGTTGGCAGTAAGTTTTCAAATGTGTCTTACCATAAGTCTCTTCACGAGGATCCATTTCAAAACCAATCAATTCCGACAATGCATGCAAAGCATTTGAGAAATATGGCGTTTACTATTAAGAAATAGGATTGAAAAATAAATAGTTAATAACAAAATTTATTTTATATTCCCGAGATTTAACATTGTAGTGTGTAATTATTTTTACCAAAAGTTATTTCAGTATTCGATCGAATATCAAAAGTTTGAAATACGAGAAATCGTAAATTGTGGACAATTATAACATGTAGGATATGGTCACATTTGAACTACTCTATATTTTTACCGATAAAAATACAAGTTGAATGATATTTATTTCTCGATTATTATATAGTTTAAGTTAAGATTTTGTTCTTCAAATTGGAGAGTTTTCTAATGCCGTTCTTGAATTTGAATTTTTTCCAATCTCACGATGGCCATTACGATCTTCTGGATTCGGACGGTTTTATAGGTACCAAGTCCTACAGTATTTCATCAGCGTCAAGATATCAAAGATAAGTTGAAAATTCCATAGGTTATTGCTCCTTTGTTCACAAATTTATTTTAATGCTGAACCCCCGTCCACCCAGCAGCTACAGGCTTAAGCGTAATGCCTCTCAGCTCTGTTCATTGTTACCCTGACTGAGAGGAAGCCATCAGAGACCCTATTGTGACTTACATACGGGGTGAATTGTGGTACAGGAAAGGTTGGAAAAAGGTACCGGGTTACTTTTTAAGCCTTCCAATTTTGATTTGGGAGCCGATCCAATTTTAATTCGGATTCCTGGTATTCCTAGAGTTAAAATTCGTATACTCTTGCAATATTCCAATACCTCAATGCTATTTTCTTTGAAATCAACAAAGTATACTTGAAGAAGAAAAATTGACTTGATAATTTGCGTAGATATTATTGTCGTAACATTAAAATATTTTTTATTTAGTGGTATTATTTTGAATTGTTTACAAATTCACATAAACTCTTTTAGGGCCTCTCATTGAAGGAACAATTTCTAAACTGAACAACACAGGAAAAGTGCTCGTTTCGATTGAAAAACCATTGTAAACGAGACAAAAGGATTTATCAAAGGATCGAAGATCAAAGATCGAAGGAGCGAAGATCGAAGGATCGTTATCAAAGGATTGCACTGGTTTTGGGAGCCGATGGAAAAACATATATTGGCGCCAGAATTAGATTACTAGATACATACTAATCGTTCATTAAGATGGCTGTAATGAGATGATAATGATGCATTGATTTTAGTTCGAAGTTCGTAAAATACTACATAAAAATACCACGTCACTGGCGCATTGCACCAACATTTGAATTAGAGATACTCTTCTGGTCTGATAAGATTGTTTTGTTTTTATAAGGGATGAGTATGTACAACTAGACTATTTTCCGTATATTTATCTCCTACGAGTGTTTGCCTGCTTAAACATAGTGTTATCACTAAAATGGTGGTATATTTATACTTGAGGGTATTATGGAAACAATATAAATGTTTTATAATGATACATTTGAAACATATATCCTTTGTTTCGAATTTGAATTGTTTGTTTGGACTTCCAGTTAAAGTCATCAGTCATAACTTCGATTGAATTGTCTGTTCTGCACGATGTCTTTTACAGTCGGTCCACCACTTCCATAAAGTACCTTGCTACTCATTACAATACATTACTACGAGAATAGGGACGCTAATGTCCACTCAAGCTTATTTACGTTATAGCAATTAACTATTTCTCTTTATAAATGGTATCCAAGGTCTACTGCATCCAAAATTTCGGGATACAATGTTAATTTGAGTAATTAATTGTAAATGTGAATATTCAACTTTGATGTCGGATTGACTCTAAACATGTACTTTTTTGTTCTTCCAGGTAGGAGTTGATTATCCAGCATATGAAGTTACTTCCAACTGCCAAAGAAAATTAATGCAAATTTATTGTAAGTATTACATCAAATTAGATATTCGAGCCAGGTAAATTAGGTTATAACAGCTTTCTAGATGAAACCGTTATTTTTATCTGGCGTATGATAATATGAGTCAGTTGGCATTCAAGTTAAAATTGCACATTTTCTCATTTTTTTAAATTACTAAACCAACTGTTCCTTTTACCGAACCTAAGTTTTTAGTCATGAATGAAATTGTAAACTGAAATTCTAGGCTGCGATTTTTGAAACCTCACTTGAAAGTTCACGTATCAAAGTACCCGGCTTAGTAAGCTAACGAGAACCGAAAGAAATTAAAATCATTTCCAATGATTTAGAGTATGTTTTATTAGAGGGAACATGAATATAGCACCTAATGGGTATTCAGCATTTTTTGGACTCCTGCTCTCATTTAGAAAACATTCTGTCAAAAAGACACCAGCTGTGGTTTCGGAAATTTAACCTATAAAATTAAAAACATTCGTTTGTTTTTCGTTCAAGTCTGGCATTGGTGCGTGAGATATGGGTTTAAAACGAGTAAGGGAATGGATGGCTTTGTTTATGAGGTCTAATCCCATATATTTCGTTTCATTACCCAAAATGAGCCTTATGCTCGGTGCCTTATGTGTCTTATCCTATTTGCATCAGTGGTGTGAATAGACGAAGATTAACCCTGACAAATTATTAAACTTTATCTTGTGAAAGTATTCATGAAATATTTTTGCTCTAGCTGGCATTGAATCCGAGCATATCTTTGAACCCCTCAGTTTTGAATTCCTCGAGTTAAGGAGTTTATTACTTGCTTTAGAGTTTAGCACGTCATTATTACTTACTACATTTACATAATACCCCGCAAGTCGCCCCAAGGGCGTGTGGCGGGAATGTTAGGTCACCACCCTGGCTATAGTATGGGTAATTAATTGTAAAAATAATACGCTTTATCCTTTATTATTTTTTAATGTAATGAAAGTTGGTAATGCAGTTTATCGTAACTTAATGTTACTGTTTTGAGAACAACCGAAATAGGGAATTGCAAGTAAAATATTCTCCCTGGAGCCACTATTCCTGATAACTCCATTTCAAATTTATGTATCAGATGTGCAGAGCTTGGTAAGATAACGAGGCCGTAAAAAATTTAAATCATTTCAGAGTAAAAAAGGGATACACTCTACGGTTTCAGGGTACACTTCGTGCAAGTATTTGATATCCGTATTACAAGAGTTTTATTACTTATCCACATACTTTATTTTTAAGGTACAATGCGCCACTAACTTACAGCATCATCAGGCGCCAATTTCATTTACGCTTAGGACAGTGTAGGTGGGGTGGCTCTGTTGGAGGGAAAGGAAGGGTTGGCCGTTGAAGTTGAGGGTCGGGGTCATTTACCCTTCAACGCACCTGATCACTCCGACCCTTCTCACGCCCCTCCACTCCGCCCCATGCCACGTAATAGACACGGCACCACCGCTTTTTTCTCTTCCCTTACCCAAATAACCCCGAACCCCGCCTTCAACATCCCACCCTTCCTTAACCTCCAACGTAGGCACCCCTCTCTCCTCTGTCCTATGCATATATAGTTATCTGCTGTTTTTAAGTGACATTTTTACCCGAGATTGCCACTAATCGGTTAAATGCGGTTTATCTTTAAAATATAAGTGCGTGAAAACGTACATAATCTTTTAATATGGACATTGCGGATATTTATAATCGGGAATACTGTGACGGATTTTTAGCGAATAATATCTCGCAGAAAAGAATATTGGTGCATGGACAATATTCCATATAAAAATAGAAGAGAAAAGAATCAACATCGTCATGCATTAATTCAATATATGAATCTCTGCCTAATTTTTTTTACTTTTAATAAGATCAAAAATGTAACTGTGGTATTAAAAATAAGGTACCGAAATTTTTAGGAGCCACTAAAAAAGATACAGCCTGAATGTATTACCTGCATGGAGTACTCGGAGTTCACGATTCATATAGGTGGGCATATCCACGCATTAAAAAAGCTTCTTTTAAATTGCAACTATCACTCTTTGGAATAGATAATCCGTATTTTGCATCGTCTCCACTGAGTCGTTCATTAAGCACATTCCTTTTCTCCTACATTCTGAGAATTCATAGATACAAATTTAGCACACCTCTCTGTGCGTGTGTGTGTGTATGTTTTTAAAATTAAAGTTAATACAAAGCACTAAAGTAAAAGATAGCGATCAGAACAGAAGGAAAATTGAAATGTTCATGGAACTGAGGGATTTAGTTGTAAATTCATTGTAATTATCCAATTGAGAAAACGATCGAGCAGGTAGGTTATTATCGATATGGACTTCGGCTGGTTGAGAGAGACTTGAAATTGGCTCACTTTGCGCAAGGGCTATTCAGAACCACTTTGTCTTTCATTCTCCTTTCGAAATTTTTCGTATCCACCCAAGCGATTGTTTAGCGTTAAAAGCCAGCGCCCAGAGGCAAGTAGATAAGCGGCGAGGTAGATAAAGGCGAAGAGCGTGGTGAAACCGAATTTCCCTTACTCCTAGCTGACGATTTATTAAATGGAGTGGAACGAATTAACGGAGCCAGATCTATGTGGGAAACTACAGGTGGCATATGAGTGAATCATCTGGTCCCTCTGCTTTTAGATGTGTGACTTTTACACGCAGGGACGAACGCGTACTGGTTCTATTCCCACCTTTAAATATTAATTAGCTCTTGAGTATTAAGTATTTATCTTAAAATAAAAATGTACTTCAGAGTTGCATAATTTGGTGGAAAAAGGACAAAAACTAAAAATGTAATTATTTTTTATCCCTACCCTTTCCGTTGTACTTTTATCATTAATTAAGTAAGACTCGTTTTTAAATGGGGATTGGGATTGGTGCGGTGACTATCGTACTGGCTTCCCACCTTGAGGGCCCGGGTTCAAATCCCGGCGGTGTTGAATATTTTTCAGAGATATGTCGATCCCTACTTGAGGTGCTTTGTGGAGGGCACTTTGAGTGAGTGCGCCGTTCGTCGGATGGGACGTTAAGCTGCGGATCCCTTGGCGCCTTTCGCAAAGAGTAGGCTAATGCCGACACCGGGTTTCTCTCCGCCCTTCATCCTTTCCTGTCCATCCCCTATGGCGCAAATGACCTCAGCAGTCGGTCGGCTCCACTAAATACTACAACTACTCGTTTTTAAATGCCCATCACTTCATCTTGTATAGAACCACCGGGTATAGAACTTCATAATAACTCTTTATATAATTATCAAAGTCATCACTGCGTTATTTTCTGGTCACTACATTAATTGGCAAAAGACCGACCTTTTCACTTGACTGAAAGAGCGACTACAGGCGCCAGTGGATTTTGCATGACGAGGGTTCTACCTGTAGGGATAAGAATTACCTCCTTGTTGGCTTTGAATTGCGAGGTCTGTCCCAAAAATAAGTAGAATAAGTCCGAGGAGAAAATAAATATCAGATCAAAGTACAAATTGCTAAAATTCTTCATAAGAGTACCCTTATGTACCGAAACACCAATACCAGTGCCTCCGTCAATTGTGTGGGAATCGAGATGGTGCGGGGGCTAACGTACTGGCTTCCCACCCAGAGGGCCCGGGTTCAAATACCGGCTGTGTTGAATATTTTTCAGAGGTATCTCGATCCCTACTTGAGGTGCTTTGTGGAGGGCACTTTGAGTGAGTGCGCCGTTCGTCGGATGGGACGTTAAGCTGCGGATCCCTTGGCGCCTTTCGCAAAGAGTAGGCTAATGCCGACACCGGGTTTCTCTCCGCCCTTCATCCTTTCCTGTCCATCCCCTATGGCGCAAATGACCTCAGCAGTCGGTCGGCTCCACTAAATACTACAACTACTCGTTTTTAAATGCCCATCACTTCATCTGGTATACGTAGTATTTATAAAACCAGTCAAGTATAAAGAGTTTCCATCGCACGGATTTTTTGGAGGTTTTCGAATTTTTGTACGAAAAAAAAATACAAATACATGAATTCAGCAGGTAAAAGAGTTTCGTTAAGTGATACATAAATTCAGTCATCCATATAATTATTGGTGGTTAATCAGAAAAACGGTTCGCAGCAGCTTTCCAAGTTATCCCGTTACCTGCCAGCCTTTCTAAATCTTCATTTTATTGTGTTGGCATTTTTCATCAACTTCCTCTTGTCAAATAGATCTCTCCGCCTTTTGAAATTCCTCCTCACTACGGTTGTCTTCAATAATGATTTTCTGATCATGGGTATTCTTCAGGATGTGTCCAATTAATTCTCTTTCCTTGTTCCAAATGCTCGTATAAGTAGATTACCATGTTCCAAAGGCTCGTATTTGCCTGTAGTAGCTGTTTTTCTGATATAACGCCAGTGTACGTATGATAATGGTTAAAATATGATTAAAATGTTTTTTTTTCTCCCGAAGAGGAGCGTATTCGTATAAATACTGAACATGTGGATTTATTATAGACCTTTTGAGATGAACACTGACCGTCAAGTGACTTTTTTGCCTCTGTATCGGCATTATGAAATAATTTTAAAGTTTAAAATTAGAAAAATATCTAGAAAATCCGTTCTGGTAGAGTGACGTGCCCAAATCTTGAAAATATTCTTTCCAATAAAATCTATCCTGTTTTATTTGTCCGCAGTGACGGAAACAGTGGACGTGTCTGTGCATATCACGGCCATCTTGGCCATTTCTCTTTGGGTATTCGATTTGATTGTTTTCTTATTCACACGTTCGGTGATGCCACAATATTTGAGTGGAGCCATAATACTTTGATAGGCTCCCGACAGTGTTTGTTTGCATTTATTTTCAGTAATTACAGCACAACCGTAGTGACTGAGAGGCGATTGATGAAAGGGTGAATGTAACTTTTCATCCATTTGAGTTTTCGAGGTCAGTCCGCTCTCAAATTTATGAATCGACATTTAGAAGGTACTTTTTTAATTCCATCTTTAAAAAAATATTTTTCGCTGAAAATAAAATGAAATGCCATACTTGGATGGTCATGCACATGCAAATGAGCCGCGGTTTCGAGACTTGATACCAAATCAAAGTACGTTTAGTTACAACAGATGCGGTAAAAAAATAAGAAGTGGATAGAAAATAATGTTGGATATTTTTTTTTATTTTGGAAAGAGTTTATACAACATTTGTCACACATAATTTGCATAAAAAATGTTGGGAAATGTTTCAGAAAAATAGATTTATTTCAGATATTGCTATAATGCCTCAATATTCTTCAAATTACATCCCATAAGCGTCCACACACTTTTGCCAGCAGCTGTTCCATGACTCGAAGGCTCCCTAGTCGGCGAATTCCGGAAGATCCGTAAGGGTACGCGTGCAAGAAGACCTTCTTAGACGGCCCTTAAGTTCCCATTGTGGTGTCCTTTGAGTAAGGATTTCCCTTTGGGGAATAGGAAATAGTCTGGTGATGCCAAGTCGGGACTGTAAGGTGGTTGAGGAATCGTCATGATGCCATTGTTGAAGGTCTTTGCGAGCAGATACTCGACTTTGCTCTTGGTCGTTAATATTTTCGGGACGAGTGTAGTGCATATTTTTTGCATCGCCAAATGTTCAGTGGTAATGGTGTGCACTGTCATCTTAACGATGCCATTACAATCTGCGGTCATGCGCACACTTAACCGACGGTCTGAGTTCAACATTCGCCAGGAAAATTTTGCTATCAATACTTTTTATGCCAAACTTATAACCAAATGTATTCTTGAAGAGAAATATGCGGGAATAATGAATATGAAACGGAACAAGAAATCCGATGAAAAAATATTTCGAAAAAATATGTGAAATATTGGAGATGAACTGGAGCGATAAGGTTATAATTTCGTTTCTATGGAGAGGCGATCGGAGAAACTTCATTTTTAATTTTTTTATTATATTATTAACAATGGTTATGACAATGACAATGAAATACGGTATAAAAGTCTTACTCTTAGACTATCAATCAATTTTTTATATTAAGTTCACGATATAGGTAATTGTTGATATTAGAATTGATTTCCATACGTACAATATCCAATTTTAATATACAGGGATGTTCTAACACTTGACAACTATTTCTACTAAATGAGTTTCCTCTTTGATGCGTACAATTCCGGCATTTCTGGAAGGTATTGTTTCGACTCCTACTCTGACGATTTCGTCCAGAGACGATTTTCTCATCGCCAATCGCCATTTAATGAGACCAATGTGAACATCCGAGCTGACTTTATACCATAGTAGAAAGTACATCTTGATTTTCCTCCGTCATTTTTTGGTCAACGTTTTTTCTAAATGCCTCTGAAGTTATTTTTACTTGTTAAAAATGCAAAAAGATTATCGTGGGATTGATTAAAAATATATTTCGAAGTTAACAGTTCATTAACGGCAGTTTTTTTCGCTACGGGCTGAGTTTTTTTACCATTTCAATTCATTAATATAAATGCTTTGTGTGAAACTATTTTAAAGGATTCCCAATTTTTTATAATCCTAAGGGTAATCAGTTCCCTCACTTGTGTACCTCGAAATTGTTTGTACCGTTGAGTAGGGCATATGACATTGATATGACGTGTATCTTTATTTGAGAAGATAGACCTGTATATCGATCAAATAATGTTTATTGATGACTCTTACTAATCCCCCCCCTATATTTGTTAATTATCATGTGGAAGAAACATATGAGCGGGAGATTGAAAACAGGTGTGCAGCCCTTTGAAGTCCTTGCATGGTTCCCAATAGCGCGGCCTGGCGATACATTGTCCCCCAGGGTGAATATCAATCCCTGAGGCGGTAGACTGGTCCACCCATCTGCATTTATGCCTTTTTCAGGCTTCTCGGCATTTATTTCTCGTTTCAAATTCTGTTTTCCCAATCATTTTTGCCAGAAGCAATGCAGTGAAATCGACCTTTCCTCGTCATGCATTCAGACTTGTAAATATTAATTCGCAATGTCAAGGATATGTCGGTACAGAGTTTCAGTTTTTGCGCAGTACCCTCGGGGGCCTATGAAATTTGTCAGCGTTTTTGTTGGCAACAGATGCTAGATGGTGTGTTTGTCCATTCGTCCCTTTTGTAATGGTTTCGAGGGAGTGGAAAGGCAGGAATAGCCTCCGTATGCTTTTTTTATAGTCTACCATTTAAGGTAGGTTTTGGATGGACACCAACTGAGAATCGCTACTTATCTAAGCCTCACCTAACAAACCGCAGCTTGTTACTCCACTCTCAAATAAACCATTCTTAAATTTAACAAAAATTCCATATCCCTTCATTCTGTCCAACATGTCTTTCCCTTACCTCCGTCTACCTCACCTGCGTAACATCCTATCCTCTGCCACAATCTGCAAATTCCATATCCAAGCAAAATGCTCTGCCTCAGCTTTCGTGGCTTCTTTAGACTTTCCTTGATAAATATATATCTCCTTTTACCCTCTTTGCTCATTGCTTCTTCGTTTGTTTTCCTTTCCGTCAATTTTACCTCTCCATTCTGCTTCACACACCTTAGAAGCCTCCCATCTACGCCAATCATTTTGCTATAACAGCCAAGATTCATACAACTATGCTCAATATTAAAGTTTTCTCTATTTTTTTCTGAAACTCCTTTACTTGGCCCCACTGTAATTAATTCCCTCCTTCTTGTAAAAACTTCTTTGCTAAGTGCAATTTTACTTCTTATATTCATACTACTTGGACCATCTTAGTCCAAAACACTTCCAAAATTAGGAAAATATTACAATTTCTATAGTTTTTTTCCATACTATTATGACGTTCAACTTAGCTTTCCTCTTTTTTAAAAATCACATAACATTTATTTTACTCACTTCGATTCTCGTCCCTTACCTATCACGAGGATTTTCTAATGTGCTCAGCAATGATTTTAACCCCTTGGCTAATTGGCTTACTAAAACTTGAAAATCGACGCACCTAACTGATTATCTTAAATCCATACTGGCCTTCATTCTTATATACAGTTCTTCACAGGCCTCTTTAACCATTTTCACTAAATTTACGTTTAAAAGCATTGGTGATAAGGGACACCGCAGTCGTACTTCTGTTCGTAACACTGCCCGTCCCAATGCTCCGTTCTTCACTCATGCCGTCCTTATGTGAATAACCTGTATCTCTTGGTATTCACGGTTAAATTCAATACTTTTTTCGAAAAATCATCCTAAGCAAGTGTTGTAGTCCAGTGAATGGAACTCTGGGCTACAAGTCAATGGATTGGGGTTCGATTCCGGATGACGCCTCTGGGCTCACCTAACTTCACTTTAGCTGTATAAGTGTTCGCATACCAGATATTCTTGGAAAACCATAAGCGGCAGAGGGAAAGGAACCGCCCCTCCCAACCTGCTGTGTTAATTCCACACACCACCGTGGAAGGCTTAAAACAGAATTAGCCCTATTCTCAATTATAAAAGCAACCTCCCCATTGATTACTGCTCTGATAAATAACACATATAGTTAATCTCATCATTCATGTATATATCCTTTTGCAAAAACGTTTCTTTGAAGTGCATTATTATATGGATGCGAAACTTGGACATTGGGTAAGAGGGAAAAGGCTCGTTTGGAAGAAATGTAAATGTGTAATTTTGGTGAATGATAACAAGGACAAAATGGACGGACAAGAAAATCACCGTAGAAATATTGAGTGAAATTAAAGAGGAAAGGAATTTAGGAAAAGAGATGGAGAAAAGGAAAATTAAATTTTTTGGATATGTTCTCAAACATAACAACTTCCTCGAAAAGAATAATGGAGGGGAAAATAATAGGAAAAATGGAAGAGTAAGGCCAAGAAAGAAATTTATAAATGATATAAAAAGTATTATGAGAGTAACAACGTACAATGAACTGAAAAGAACGGCAATGAACAGACAACAATGACTGCAACGACAAGACTCCACCTTTAGAAGATGATGATGTCAACAACCAAGTCTGCAAAACTAATTCCACCGACCTAAAGTTCCCAGTGGTCATAGTCCACGGAAAATATTGGAATTATCAGAAGCGTTCAAAACTAAAAAAAATATGTGATCTGCGGCTTTCCCGGCCTATCAGCTTTATGAAGATTTTTCGGGTCTTCCTCCGGGTCAGGGTCCAACCCCTGATCCGGTGGAAGACCCGAGAAAACCTCATAAAGCTGAAAAAATTATTTTCCCAGTGTCTAAAGAAAGTAAAATCCTGTTCTCATCCTCAATTGATTGCAGTTCATCCAAAAATTAGAGGTAAACTACAGAAACTACGCTCAGTATTGAAAATGAACACATTTAGTAAAGAAGAATTTTTCTGATCGCAAAATTTATTTTCTCGCTTAACTCGATTGTATTTATTCTGTAAATCTTGTATAATTAAAAATTAATCATCTCTCCAAACAGTATAACCTTTTAAACCGGCCTCCTAATATAGATTCCCTTGCTGCTGTAACATCCGATATGCGCCCCATGTCGGAACACCCCCTTCTTTCAACCGCAGCTTCGAATTTGTTGTAAAAAATGTAAACTTACGCGATGAAAACAGTAATGAGAGCACCTTCAACAATGCCACGCAACTCAAAAAATCAGAATGGTATGTTTAATATTTCGACTCACTTAATTATAATTTTATGAATCTTTTGAAAATTTCGTTACCTTTCGGTCTTACGTCTCGTCCCCGCTCATGTTGTTAGCTCCAAAGAGATGTACCAACGAAATTCTGCCATTTTTTTACGCTTACGCCTTTTTTAATGCGCCGTGCTCCTCGCATTCCGCCCTTCACCTGTAGTCCTTTTTTTTCGCATCGCATTCCGAGGGAGATGAAGGCGGGTGACGTGGGGCGGGAAATTTTTTTATTGTTTAGCGGATGAGCCACCGATTGCGACCCGCGTTGGGAGACGCGTGAGGCATGATTTTTTTTCATCGTCGGAGGAATATAATTTTTCCTCCATCCCTTTACGTTAGGGTTATGCATATTCATCCGATCCACGGAGTCAAACAGGAGACTTCCCTCGCGGACAGAGGAAGTGGATAGCGTAAAGGGGGGAAAGAATTTTTAAGGAGAAGCGGACGGTGCCTTTATGATGGGGGAGCGTTTTTCGTTCAAGCTTTGGCTCGATTGCGACGGGGAGACATTTTCGCTCCTGACGTCCGTTGAATCTTTTATGGAAAACATAATAACGAAATTAGATGAGCCTTTGAAGCTGTTGACTCTCCTGGAACGTGAAAATTGGTATGAAGCTGGATATAAAATCGCTACTGAATGAGAATTGCATGGGGAATAGGAAACATTTCTATTGCTTCGACATATTTCCCGTTCTGGAGCTTGAATGTCCCTTCTGAAAACTAGGAGAATATGATTTTGGTGTCATGTCGTTTTTAAGGGACCAGATAATTGTTTGTGGAAGATATTTTGATGGCTAAGGTCATTGCTCACCGCCGTCACACTTCTAGAAGCACGAAAACATGCATACCCACCGTGCTATCGGAGGGATTTGATTCCAAAAATTTTGTTTTCCTTGGTGAGGACCCACCAGGTGAAAAAAATGTGGCGCATAGCTGTTGCTAGAGAAGATAATCGGTAGCTGAGGTCATTTTTGCCCCTACAGATAGAGAGGATAGCATTTTAAGGGAATGTGGTAAGAAGAGTAGCGAGAAATCCAATGCGGGAATCGGTCGTACGAAGACCACAAGGCTTTCAATATAACGTCACATTCGACGTAATGCATATTACAGTTGAAGTGCTCCCCGTTTTTCACCCGTTCGGATCGGAATACCTCTAAAAATTTCTGGCATCGTCGGGATACGAAACCGAGCCCTTGGGGTGGGAAGTCAGTGCATTAGTCACCGTACCAACCTGATATCCTATCATCCAACCATCCCACCCGACCGACGAATCACTATTGTATTCACGTGTACTGCCGGCACGGTACCACGAACGCCAGCAAAATGACCGCGAGTTCGAGTTCCGTATCCCGAGATGATGGTGGGTTAAATCTGTATTCTCGATCCCTAAGAAATCGAATTGGTCATCAGGAGTGACTGATTCCAAACGATCACTAACTTAAACTCATTTGTCTAGAGCCAATAATTTTTTTTATTTTAATTTCCTTTCTTTGATTTCAAGTGCACTATGTATTTTATTTATTCACTTCAAGAATAATATACAATTATAAAAATTGAAGGGGCCATTTCAATATATCACATAGAAAGAAGCCATGCATTGGACGCCGTCAACTTTAACCTCCTGAGGAACTCACCTAGAGTACAAAGTAATGCTAAACTTGGAGCCCGATTGAGCCCGGACGAATGATTTGAACGCGGTGATGAATTCCCACGGGCATCTTGAGCAATATATTTCTCAAAGCTCCAGGTTAAAAATAAACGGGTAAAGCCATTGTTAACAAAATGATAGGTATCTTTTCGAAAAGAAATACTTAGCAGTTCCACACATATTTTATTAAACACGACCTAGGTTTCGACTTACAAAGTCATCATAAGGTGCCTCGCGACCTAGGTCGTGCTTGATAAAATATATGTGGAATAACTGAGTATTTCTTTTCGAAATGAATCGCTTCCACAAACTGACGTCTCAACCATTCTATTCAAAATGATAGGTGTATAGATATGATGGTCCATTTTTCTTAGTTTACCCCTTAAAGTACTATTCTCCCATGAAAATTATCCGAAGCATTTTAGCAATTGTCAAATTTAATAGCTTCACTGATATAATTCTACCAGGATATATGGCGGCAGTGGTGTTGCACCCATCATTTGTCTCACATAGTAATCCAGGCCTATATAAATTCGGTGTTTAAAAATATGTCCCGAAGTCTAGAGCCGAGAGGATCATCTGACAAATTCGTTCGTAATTGTGTCGATGCAGCCAATTCAAGACTCAAACGTTCACCTGGAATCGCTCATCTCCTTCCCAATAACTCGTACGTACGTGCGCATAAGGATTTAATGAACCCGGTCGCCATTGGCAACGGATATTATTTCACGTTAAAGATAACGCGTGCGTCGTGAAGTCAGGCGACGATATGAGAACGGAAACGCGTGTTTGGAGGATGCGAGATAAAGACTCACGATGTCACATATTTATTCTTCCCCTTATTGCACTTGGGTAAGACCCTCGGAGGGATGAATCGAGAGTCCTGAGGATGACTAGTGTGAATTATCTCCTCGTCTGGGATGACGAAGCGAGATACGTTACGTAACTGTGGCGTTTATCCAAACGGAGGCGTTGAGTGTGAGGTAAAAAATATTGTGTGTGAAATCATTTCCGTTTGAATCTATAAAATACCCCGCAATTCGTCAGAGGGACGTATGGTAGACGGAGTTAGCTTACCAGCCATCACGTGAGTTGAGGGGGAATGTAACTTGTATGTCCCCAACTATTTTTGCCAGTGATTACCCATTTCAGTCTTAGTGTTTCCGCGTTGAGTTGTTGACGTCAATAATGTGCATGAAAAACGAATGCTTGAATTTATTCATTCTAAAGCCCCTCTTGTTTCTCTGACAATTTCTTGACCTGATGATATATTGGGGGGCTGAGATATGTTTTCTACGTCGGATGCAAAGCCATCCGATTGAGGTTTAATAATACTCCGAGTCTTCACGTATCTAAAGGTTTTCATGACATACAGGTATCTTGCCGTAAATGTGTGACCTTTCATGTTATATCGTCAGAATTCCGTACGAATCTGGTTGCCCTTTTTTGTATCCCGTCTATTTCTGAAATTGCTGTTTTCCGAAATGGATTCCATATTATTCCTACATTTTTAATGTGAGGTCTTACTAAAAAAAATAAATTGAACATTTCCGTTACACTTTTTCATCACTGTACATTCAAACTGCACGTTTGATGATTTTGGAGTGCATATGAACTAAACAATTGTAATCGTTTCCTTTGGGCCAACGCCGATGGCCCTCTGTCAAAAATTGAGACCTTTTTTTCTTCTTTCTCTTTAGCTCTTCCGTTTTTCATTCGTAAAATATACGAATTATCACGCACCGAACCGAGAGCGGAAGGTCGTGTCTAAGGACATACTAAATGCACACATTCAAGTTATCAAAGTGACGTATAAACTGATAGTTCCCTTCAAAGCTGCCCTCCATAGACACTGCCGTAACAAGGGTAGCTATGTAAAATTATTAACTTATAAATAATTCCACATCACAATTGACCAATAAGTTCAGTTTATATTCTTCATCGTATAGCCTGCTTATAACATCGCCGTTAGTTTGTAATTTTTGTAATCATCCAAGTGAAGTATCATTATTTCGTTTAAAAATTATTAGTTGGCTATATAATGTATTCACTTTCATCTTTGTTGCCTATTGCCATTGACAATCTAATATAAGTGCAACCTAGTTAGTATAGCACCGGCGTTCGTGAAAATTCGTATAAATATCAAAATTACATTGTATCCTGAAGATTTAAGTATATTTTTTGGGCTCTAACCATTTAACTTATTGATAAATGTGCATTTATATACAGTAGTAGGAGTTCCAGTTCGGCTCATTTAATGCACATGCCTAGAAATTATACAGGTATTTACCTTTTAATTTACAGGTAGTATACAGGAAATTATACCTGTATATTTTAAATTACGAGATAGAAAATTAAATTGAAATATGTTTTCAGACATGCGTCGCTCATTCAAATACCAGAAAAATAATTTTTATGAAGTATATCTTTCGTTTTAAAAAAATCAGTTCTTATATGAAAATGTCGCACATAATTATTAATGAAACTTGTACAGCCGTTTATGATGTTATAAGTTGAATATTATTATAACTCCGGCAGAAAGACGGAGAACGTATCACCATGTTTACGGAGGTAATCCCTTTTTATATTCAAGCGCGCAAATTCCGAGGAAAACGAAAAGATTGAATTTGTCAAATTACGCAATTAGTAAGAGTGATGGATTTTGATTTACGGTCTTAAATGCTTTACCAAGGCGCGTGCAGTAAACATATTAGGGAAGGGATCATTTCTTTCACTTTCCTTTAGCATCGTTAAATTATTCTCTTTTACCATTTGGTCGTCAGTGAGGCATAACCAGATTTCGTACGTGGTGATATTGTTACTTTCAATTTCCTTTAAGACTGTTTCTTTTCAATTTTATTTTCAATCAACATTTGCTCAGTAAATGAGAGTAAAACCAAGGACGCTCTCTTTTAAATGCAAGAATTTCTCTTCAGTTTATCTTCATGAAAGAAGAGTAGATACCGGGTATCAATTAATGCATCCAGCTATTCATAACGCTCACGACGGAAATTTTCGCATTACGCACTTTTGTGAATGTGAGTTTCTTGAGGTTTACCAGAGTATTTATATAAAATATTTGTTCCATTGAAATACTACCATGTTACCAAATGAATTGTCAGGATTGCTTTAAGCGAATACTTCATTGAAACGTTAATATCTAATACATGTAATATCAATGGTGTAAGTCTAATAAATATATTTATTTTCTTAGAATTGTAGAATCTATTAAATTGACTAATATTTGCAACTTTTTAATCATCGACTCAAAAAGTATTTTAATTATTCTTTTGATATTTTTTTATGTTTTTAGACACTAAAAAATGCACACTGGCTTCCCGTTTATGAATTTTTAATTGTTTGGTTTGAAGTTATATCGTGTCGTGTCAATTCCGTTTGTGCACAACATAACTCTGAAACTAGAAATGATCTGGACCGGTAGAGATCTAATTCAATACAAATTTTAATCTTTTCCTCCATACTTGATAGAAATTCATTTATTGCTCTGAAAATATAAAAATAATATTTTTCTGTAACATTAGGCAAGTTAAAAGATGGGGGACCTCAACGTTTGAACGAATATTCTAGGCTGATTAGCATTTTGCACTAAACTTCACTAGTTAAAAACTGAGTTTCCAAGATTTTAATTTGAGAGAATAATGGAATGGTTTATAAAAGTAACGACTTTAAGAAAGAAGCTCATTTAAATTGCCTAAATGCCAAATAGGCATGACTAAAAGTTCTCGTTTGTTTGTAAAATATTTTTTTTTAATTCTTCAATGACTATATCTTTTGAGATTCTGCACTGAAAAATTCTCGTAGTATCCTCTAGTCCTCGAAATAATTGAATTTTCTTCTGCTTGAGTTACAATCTTTTGCGTTTGCGAATTCCTCACCTTGAAAAGGTACCTCAGGTTTTATTTCTGTATGCTCTTGTTTCTGCATTATTCCTGGAAGTGCCGCTAGGTAAGCCAGGGGCGGAATAGGGCGAAGGTAATGGGCAGAGATTCAATTGAGCCGAAAGACGAATTGCGTTCAAGTCACACTCGGAGCGAATTCCTGAGGTCGGAAGGCTAGGCGGCGGCCGCGGCTTGGGGAAGGGGCGTGGCCTCGCGGGCCGTTGCGACCTTGGCGAGAGGATTAAATTCATCCCGGTTCCCGAATGGATTTTTCAAATTTGTGCGGAACATTCTCCAAGGAGCGTGGGAACTGGGTGCTTCCCATTTGGAGTCCCTAAACTGACTACCTACTGTTGTGAGGGAAGATAGACCCGGCCTGGACGGACTTTTACGGTTGGCGTTAGGAAGAGGTGGAACTCCCATCATTTGCAATATTCTTCGGTGGGGCCGAAAAATTCTCATACGGTGATTATCACCAATGGGTAATAATCATTCAGTGATTACCACCACTTTAAATCGTATGTATGCATTTTTCTATAAAATTAATCATTTCGAACGAGAGTCAGCCACTGGACCTGCCACTGGAGGTCTTGCCACTGGAGTAGGCTTTCAAATAGCGGCTTTCCATCTCTTCCTATTCCCTGTCAACTCATCCATCCCATATATTTCGTTTCCTACTTGATATGATGCGCCATCTGGTAACTCCTGCGTTCTCTATCATCCCTTCCAGAGTATCAATATTCAACCGTCCCTTCCAGAGTATCGGTATCCTCTGGCATGCACCATCCTCTCATTTAGTGACATATTAAGTCGTTTTTTGTAATATAATTATTAAGTCTTATCCCTTAATCCCCCTGCACAAAATCATCATTTCTCACTAAATCCAAATCCATGAATATGCTCTATCTACACTTTGCCATGTCTACATTATAAATGATAATGATCTTCTTTCTTTCTTAGTGTCCGCTTCTTTGCCCCATGTATTGGAAGGCCCCAGAATATTTCATTATTCTCTTCTTAATCCTTGTTCCAATATCCCACACGAAAAACTCCGGATTATCGATGTTTTTACATCCAATACTTTTCTTACTTCAAAAAACGTTCTGCATATTTCAAACCCGAGACCCATTAATCCTTTTCCCGCCCTTTCTTAATGGTTTTTCCTTTATTCTGATCCTCTTTTGAATATTATCATTTTTGGCGTTTTTCTCGAATTAATTCTTATAGCCAAGTCCTCAAAATCTTTGATTTGACCCGCCAGCGTGCAACTTGTTTTTCGTTTACCTGCTACAAGTTTTAAACTGTCATCAGAAACCCTAATGATTTTTTTTCTTATTTCAACAATAGCTACAGTGTAATGACACATAAATTCGGATTTCATTTTTCAGTCTCCATCTGCTGGGGTCCGTTAAAAAAAATTTGTTTCGGAAAGGGGTCTGAAATATTTTCATCAAATTCAGTTATCTTACGGCCCGACTAAAAATATCATACAGCATATGTCAGTGAGTCGATGGGATTACATTGCACATCCGAGACAAGGTTAATGAGATAAAACAGAGGATTTTCATTCCAACCCTTCTTCGTTTTTGGCTTTCTTAAATCAAATTTTTTCCCCAGCTTGAAAATGTCACTAAGTATGCAAACATTCATGCCCTTGACCTTTTCGTCAAGGTGTCATCGATCATTCCAGTTAACATTGTGACACCGAAGGAGCTAAATAATAGCCTACTTTATATTTCCGGAAGGGTCCACAGGAATAACGGATGTGTGCAAACAACGAAAAGTGAGCAGCGGACGGAAGAGAAAGGAACGGGTAAAACATATCTCTAAAAAATTCATGAACTTGATACCGTACGCAATGAGAGCACAGAATTCTGTATGTATTCCGGCACCTACTACTTCAAGCCTCTACTCCGACCCTGCTCATCCCTACATTCGTATGCTCACAATGATGAAAGAGGCTGAGATCAACGACAATTCTAAAAAAATACCTTTCGTTTTGTTCTATTTTCCCGTTGTATTTTGTGTCACGTCTTGAGTTTCACATGCAGCAGGATCTCAATGAAACGAATTTCTATTTACCAAGGTTACATGTCATCATAGGTGCATATGTGAGTATCCTTTTACGTGTAGTATAGTGAGTGTATTACTTTTGCTGTGGCTGCCCAAATCAATTTCACTGGGGAAACAGAAAGATGAAATGCGGAATATCACGTCAACATTAAAAACTGCAATGAGAAAAGAGACAGATATTTTGTAAATGGCAGAAGTTATCAATAGTTTTTTTGTGAAAGTATTCTGTAATTATATTTTTTTAATTTAATCGTAGTTCGGACGTAGTAATCGTAGTAAGGCGTGGGAATTAGTTTTTTTTCATCCTTTGTGCTCGCAAATTGCCAATAATTAATTACAATAGTAATTTGTAAGTTTTCGCTAATCCTAACAGACCTCGGACCACTACTCATCGGCTAATCGAGTCCTGCTAACCTCTTTATGTCCTTTTTTTCATTTCCTTATGCTCATGCGATATTTGCGCAATGTTTCAAATGTGACAATTTGCGAATATGTTTATCTGTTGAATGGACATTTATGTATAAATAAAGAAGTTTTTCGGTAATATTTGTGTCATGAATTATTAGGAAGCAGCGTATTTATAATTTTACTCCTGTAAAAATTTCTGTTAAGACTTATTTTACCCTTCTATAATAGACTGGTATCCTTATATCTTGTTATAATTGCTGGCTTCCTAAGACATTCTACCACAAGTCCATTTGGTGGCAAGCTAAGTGCGATGAGGGTTGATTAGGGTGAGTGCTCTTGGCCTTCACAGCAGAACAATCTATTCGTTGGCGAGGAGAGACCAAAGTCCAACTGAGCTGATTTATCGAGTTACTGGTGGCCTAGGGCACCGGACGGGTTGAAATCGTGAGCGATTAATAAATTCTCTGTCCCTCGAGGGGATTCGGAAAAGTTGTGAGCGCTTGACAGCTGATCGAGGAGGGTGGTGCGGAGCTGACGGGGAAAGTGAATGCCTGCCAGTCCTGCCATCAGTTTCAGTGGACATGTCAATCGCTGTAATGGAAGGTTAAGCAGTGGGTTTGAGGGGGGAATATTTCGGTGGCATCTGAAGAATAAGGCCATCTTCTGATTTATTTTTCGTCGACCACGTGACAGAAACACTTTCATTCATGGCTAACGCTTTTTAATTACAGCGCAAACAGTTCATCATTATCCTACATTTTTCTTTAATTTAGGCATATTGAGATTGGGTTGATAATCTGATTTTTGGAAAATCCCACATGTTTTTCAGCATTTTTTTCCAGCAATTCTATCCGATTAGATATTTTATATAATTTTAGGAAATTGTGTACGGTTGCTCAAACATGAGTGATGGTACAATTTTATTCGCATAATTTTTGTACAAAATTTTAAATCTGTTAAATAATGTCAACATCATGTAATACGTACATGCATTAGAAGATTAATTGAATTAAATTCAATTCTGCTTCATTGAGGGTTGTTGCAAGTTTGAACATGTTCAGTTCACCTACGGCATCGAATGAGGTAGCAGGGACACTACTTCGAAATTGCTATTTCACCTGGACCAATGGTCAGCTGGGACTAATGTCATTCTACAGTGAGTTTATGGAGTATTTTGATGCATTAAGGATGTATAAATTATCACCGCTTCTACCATTATGAAATGAGATGGACAAATAACGTTAATAGCACCATCAGAAAAATTGATAGTTCCATTGGGAACCGCTAACACGCTTGTAAGAGAAAACGTTGCACAAGATGCATTTGTACTTCATCAGTTCCACGAGGACACTGACAAATCGCAATTATCTCGCAAAATTCAATAGAAACTGTTTTCGTCAGTTTCGCTATAGTTCATATCTTATCCAAGGTGAGTTTTTCAGGTTGAGTGAAGTGAAAAAGTCTTTTCTTGGAAAGCATTTTGCATTGACATAAGCAAGCATGTACTGAACATGTTTCACCTTGCAATGGCCGACATAATTCTGGAATCAAATCTATGAAATGACGTTGCGCTGTCATTATGGCATTAAATTTAAAAATTTTGAACAAGTGTTTGTGATACTCAAATATCCATAATCAATCCTTATTGAATAACTTTATATTTTACCATTTTTATCCATGTTTTTAGGAAAGATTTTATGCTAATGATGTCGAAAATATTATTTTAGTGTACAATTATTGATCCACTTAACATATTAAGACATAGTTTTGTTTTTCTTGTTAATTGAGACCATCGTTTAACCTCTGTTTATAGTACGACTACATGTAGATTATTATCAGTATTATATTTACTTAGCCCTGCACATAGAAATTTTTATTATGAAAGTTTTTTTAACATACAATTCGCGAGTATACAATACAATATATAAATAAATGAAAGAACGCCACTTTTCAAAATTGGTTCGCTATGAACCTGTGGCGAACAAGAAGTTGATATCTTAAACTGTTACTCTCCGTTTCTATGTCAAAATAAAGCTGAAGTTTTAACAATATTCTTCAATTTATAGATAAATAACTTTAATTTATTCACTGGGCCCTGAATAAGAGAATAACCAATATTTTTTCTAAATTATATTGCCTATTTAAACATGCATAAAATATTGTATGCGTGAATATATTTTATTCAAAATTTTAATGTAAGAGAAAATTTCGAAATCTATTGAAGTCATAATATATTTGTCTGATTCGGTATGACCGTGTCATTGGCATAAGTACCTACAAAACTATTGTTGTGCTAAGTAATATATGTACTAACTAACGTGTTCTTTTGAACTGAGAATTTCCTTCATTTTCTTTATGTACTCGGTTGTCTTGCTTGCTTGAAGGGGTGGTCCCTGGCTTTCCTCTTGAAGGTCGGAAAGGGTATGAAGGAGCAGCAGCTGGTGAAAGGCGCAAGATGAACAACAAGACTCGTCCTTCTCAAAGGCATTACTTTCTTCCCTTGGGGACGCGAAACTTATAGTTGTACGTGAGAAAAATGGGAAATGGAAAAGACAGGGAAGAATTTTTACCTCGCGGTGCCGGGTCGGCCTTTTGCTCGCACTGTCTTCTGAAATTGTCTTCGAACTTATCAAAACGTAGTTATTTTCGTTTTGCTTTCTTGCATATAATGGAAAACGCAGTCCTCAAATAAAAATTTAGATCATGCTGTTGTGTTTACACGCTAAACTTGACTTTTCTCCTAATTTAAACGAAGCATTACTTATTTGTGCTATATGCTAAAATATAGGGTATATGCTAAAAAGCTCGTAACACTATCGACTACTATCAAGTTTATTCTATTAGAGTAAGGTCATATATTTTATTCAAAAGTTTCAAATTTTGTGAAATTAATTATGTATATTTACTAGGGAAATTCGAAAAGTAAGGTCTCCCATTTTTTCATGAAAAATGAAATTTTAAAGACAACCACTTTGTTATTATAGGAACAAACATCAAAATAAAGCGGAAATATTTTGGTGATTAAAGTTCCACTTTTTCCTATGACTTTAAGAAAGTCCAAATTTGCTCTTATGTACAGGTATTGTTAAGGCTTAAGATTGGTGGTGCGTGGTGCGAATCTTTCCTTCTGGCATTATAATCAGTGACAGTAGGTGCCCGTAATCGGCAAGCGCGCATTGAAATTCTATAATACCTTAATGTAACAAAAAATTGATCAATGTATCACTCATATTAGTGAGATGCTTGTTTAGAACTTGATGAAAGTGATTTTAGTCGGGTATTTATTGTGGGAATCGAATTGATCGCGAGTATAAACGTGTGAGCGAAAGTATTTTACGGTAATACTTAAGTACTGTACTTAACACACTTGTTCACTTCTCCGTGAACAAATTACGTCCAGGGTTTAATTATTCTCATATAACGATTAATTTACAGGTGTAGATCATTAAGTACATCTACATACCTCAGTCTTAAATTGAAAGTCAATAACTTTAGTAACTGTCCAATCTTTAGAAATTGTTGTAGTGGGTTGGCATTATATACGTACTAAAAGGAAATCGCCCGACTCGTTTTGAGTTATTAACGCCACAAATCGAGTTCAAACCAAATTTTCGTGGCATCTAACTTGAGGACATGACTTTTAGGATTTGGAAAAAAATAATGCAAAATTATGCCCGACTTTGTTCGTGAACATTAGAATCACGCCATTTTTTGTAGGTCTCAGAAGTTGCTAATGGAAAATAACTGTCAGAAAGACTAAGGAAACATTAAAATGGAAAACTAGATAATCAAAGTGTCCAAACTTCATTTTCTTTAAAGTCAAACTTTTAATATGGTTTATTTTAAAAACTACTGTCAGATTTTAACTCCAACTTGTGTTTAAATTAATTGCGATAAATAGAGTGGAGGGGATATTGATTCAAGCAGTTCATTGATTTCCATTTACGCGTTAGATTCGCGGAACTTGCTGGTTAATTTAAAAAACAATAGATATAAATAAGAGTGTAAGATAAGGTACAACTATGATATCACCTTTTTAGCTTTTCATTGTATTCCCGTTTTACTCTTTTATTTTCCATTCTCGTGGGTCGCTATTGACCGCTTATACATTCTTTACTGATTAACTTTGAAACTCCCGTGGGTTTCTCTGCTAGATATTTTTATAATTTGGAATTATTTATCTAGAATACGGTGGCTTTAGTCCCATACGGTGTTTCAAGCTTGCGTGGTAATGGAAAATTGCAAGTGAAATTCTATTTTATCATCGCATCACTTTTGATGGGAAAACGAGGAATTTATATGCACCCTTTATAGGATGATGCATTTTATCGCTTTACTCCCGTAATAAAAAGTTGAGTATAGAAAGGGGAGAGTAATAAAACGCTTGCGGCTACGCTGGATACATTTAGTATGTGTGCGTTCACTCTTATGGAAAATGCATCCCATAACTACATTCGCACAGAATCTCGCCGCAAACGGAAATGCTGGGCACGACGTTCGTCTCGGGAGGAGAAGCATTCCTCGTGTAATAGCGTTTTTCTAATGCGCATGATGGGAATAGATGGCATTTTATTTTTGGCATAATTGTATGAATGGATTTCGTTGCGAAGGGGACCGTATGTGAAAAACGCGAATAGTTGGGCATTTTTCTGAATTCCAAAGAAACTGCGGGAGATGCCGCAACAGTAAATTTTAACGGAGTCATCCGCTGATGTGCATTTCAATTCAACCATTTCAGAGTGTAAAAATCATTCTCCCGGTCAAGGTGAATGATTTTTACACTCTGAAATTGTTGCATTTTTCTGAATGTTTTTCGTGTTAGTTTTCTACGCTCAACCCTCACATTGTTGAGGGCGTGGTGTATGAGACGATGTTTGCCAGTTAGGTGGGGAAACTGATAAGAAGTTCTTGAATTGACGGGTAGGATCTCAGTGAAAGAGTAAGCTCTATTGCTCGCAGATGCGATTGCGTCAAACATTATACTTCACGTAGAAAGATTTTCCGCGTTTAATCTGTGTTTTTTGCCGCAAGGAATCGGTATTGAACGGGTTGGCGTTATTAGTTTGTCGAGTTTGTCTTGTCTAAATTTATAATTTATCTCGGGATTACTAATTCGGTTACATCAGGAAATATTTAGGCTTTTTCCTTCCCTTCTTTATTCCTCTATTCAAACTTTGAGATTCGATTTTATTATATTTCCCAATTTTTTAAATAGTGTTTTAACACCTTACAACATTTCATTTTACTTTACTACACTCTTCGAGTGCGGTACTTCCTAATGAATTAATGGGCCACTGTCATAAAAATTTGGTCTTTAAAGAATTTTTCAATCGACGTTAAAACAATATTAATTGTTTAATACTTTTGCTGTATATACCATATATCTGTAGTACTTTTATTAGCGCATATTTTTTCTTCTATGTGTTTCACTTTAAGTCATATTTCCAATGGGATCTATACGTAGTTTACCATTTCTCACAAGTGACGAGAATGTCTAAAGTCCCAATCGCATGTCTGCACAGAAATTTAATGGAATTTGAAACAGTTTCTCTCTCTCTCTCTCCCTCCGAGAAGAAAGACGTTATTGGCTACGGGAAACAGAATATAACCGCCACGTACGAGGAAATCAACCGTGGAATAGATAAAACAATCCATAAAGCCGTTTTTGCCGGCGACGTGGTTCCCCCTCGCCATCATAGAGTTCGAGATTCCACTGTTGAGAGGAAGAGGCAGCAGTGTCTCCTCCCCCCCTCCCCGGAGTGCGAACCGCTTTGGCGCGACGTGGGATGTTGTCATCCCTCCACTTTCCGGGCTTTTGATGGGATTTCAACTTTTTATCTCCCGCGCGACGTATTCGTTACGAGTTCATCGAAAATAGCCTCTCCTGGTTTGGTTGTTTTTGTTTTGTAAGCCGTTCCCGTGTGAGATTAGAGTCCTCCCGGAACACCGTTCTTTGTTGGCTCGTTTGTATTTATTTATCCAGGATGCACAACGGATGGTGCGGCGTATTTCGGCGCGGGATGATAAGCACAAAAATATTGATGCGTAGTCATGTCCGCAAAAGGAAAGTAAGGAAAAAGATGAAAAGGAGGAGCTGCGGATGCATTCGAATTGGAAAAATCTCATCGTCAACCGACGCGTTCGGCGAAGGGAACGGGGTGCTGAGGAAATAATATAATTATGAAGTTTGGTGTTGAGTACTTGTAACGGAAGGTGAACAGCAATCCAACTTGAATCTCATGACTTATCTTCCATCTAATCTCATTCCTTGATGTCCTAATGTGAAGTTTTTCTAATAAAGTTATGTAACCATATTTGGTGAACCTATAAAATACGGAAATACCTGTAGGCGAATGAATCTTTGATTGTAAGCACTGTTTTGGTCGAAGTGATTCATATGTAAAGGCAGTTTTTCCAGTTTTTCCAATATAAAAAATTGATTTGACCACGTTTGATCTTTCTGAGTGGCTATTAGTGATTTATAATGGATTAGAGCTATAGAAACCGTTCCTTGTAAATACTTTTTCAATTTTAATTCAGCAGTAACGTTTCCGTTCATCCGAAATCGTATACCATAGTATCGGAACAATAATTTTACATATACATATGTGTCAAACACAAGTGAACAAATTTTTAGCAATAAGGTGAAATTAATTTGATGGCATGTCTGTAAAAACAGAATTTGAATCCTTATCATAAACTAACTCAGAGGATTCAACCTCTCACCTGCATTGTTCATCATGTCCCTGGAGGAGGCATAAGGGAAGCACAAGGCATCGGATTAAACGGAATTAGGATCAATGGAGAAGAGATAAATATGCTACGCTTTGCCGACGATATTTCAATGATAGCAGAAAGCCAGGAGGATTTTCAAAGGTCACTAAACGTATTGGATCAAGTTCTACAAAGTTCTACAGCATGAGCATGAACAAGACGAAGGCTTAAATCCTAGTATGTGGAAGAGAGAAGCGGAATACAGTAGTCATACTGAAAGGACAAAAATTAGAGCAAGTGGATTCCTTCACCTATCTCGGAAGTACTATCACATGGGAGGGAAGAAGTACTGCAGACATCAAGCGAAGAACAGCTCATGCTAAGAGAGCATTCACGATGAAAAGACAACTGCCGTGTTTGAAGGAGATAGAACTACAGACGAGGAAACAATACGTGAAAACATTCGTATGAAGCGTGGCACTCTATGGATCAGAAGCATAGGCTAAAGGAACTGTAGAACAGAAAATACCAGAAGCCTTTGAACCTGGTGCTGAAGGAGGATGCTTAAGATCAAATGGACGGATAAAATAAGAAATGAAGAAGTATACTGAAGAATAGACGAAGAACGGACCTTATGGAACACCATAGAGAAAAGGTGAACCAAATGGATTGGCTAGACCCTGAGGCACAATGGATTCGTGCAGAATATAATTCATAGAAAGGAAAATAGAGGGGAAAGTTCCAAGAGGAAGGGCAAGGGATAAATATATGGGACAAATAAAAAGAGATTAAATTGCAAAAAAAACCAGGAAGCACAAATTAGCATCTGATAGGGTAGGATGGAGGGCTGCAGTCAACCAATATTAAAATTGAACGACCAATGATAATCTTTAACTCAACCTGTTTAAATCGATTAAGAGTTTATTTACTTTAATTACTTAGGGTGAGCTAGTTATTTTACCTTTGCATTTCATTCAATAACAGGAGATATCTTTAAATAAATTTAAATCGCCAATTTTTTCATGCATTTTTTAAATGTAAAATCATGCAAAATTCTTCTCGCTGACTCTGAAAATTTGCATTCGAACAAAATCATTTCTACTAGCGCACAAACTATGGAGATTATTGTACGATTCAATATTTAACGTGGTAACTTGAAATATATATTCAAAGTTGTTGCCTAGTTCGAAAAATATGACCCTGGGCGCTCATTTTTTGTTCCTTGAACTTAAGTAGCTTTTTTATCTTCTAACCAACGACTTTACTGTATTTGATGTTATTCTTCATAAAATGCCAATCACTTCATTCTGTGATCGGTTCTGGAAGTGGAATGCTGTCATCTCGGAATTTGGTGCAAACGTATAAAAAATATACGCAGGTGTTTTCCCGGGTAAATATAGTAATGTGGATTAAAATGAGATTAAGTTTAATGCCAGCAATTACTTAACTCCTGCTTCACTTCAGCTAAGCACAAAAACCGGTATCCAATAAAAAACTAAGTTTTGAAAAATGGCAATTTCTCCTCACATGCATCGCGCTTCCGTAACGATTGACTTAAAGACAGTGTAATTTTCAGTATTAGGATTGCCATGCCTGTTTTTCTTCGCTATGCTAAATTTTCAAGCGGCCGCGGAAGTCTTGGGAACTAAGATTCATTGGGAGCGTGTTTGTGCGATATTTTTCATGGACAAATTTCCAAGGTCCGGTTTTAAATATTTAAATTTTCATGATAATGAAAACGAAGAATTGTAAACTTTTTATCAACGCCATAAAAACGTGACTCTTTTAGTGTATTAAAGCTAAAACCATAGAATGTCGCCCATATGATTAGGGTAAATAAATAATTGGCGTTGTATTTGACCATATTATAAAAATGATAAAATATTTTTGGTCGTAAATTGAGTGATTTTAAGACATTCAGATCTCCTCAGAGCCTTTGAGTATTTTTTCCGAAAGTATGTCACCCATGGTTCGGATACTTCCTGCTAGTTATTTAGGAGAGAACCATTGTCGCGGCCATCGGTTGTAGAATATTTATAGTGAATAGTGTGTACGCGCTAGCATACGAAGAATTCCACTGCGCTGTCATTAGGAAATGACACCGACGGTAGTAAATATGCAATATTGATGCCCTTCGTTGTGAGCGCTTAAAATCTTGAATAGGCTCATTCATTTTTAAATAGCAGCGTTACCTCCACGAAAAGGCGCGACCTCTCTGTTCTAAGATGGTCAAAAATTGAAAATTAAGAATGAAGCAGGTACGTTCGTAGATCTAAAAATATGACCCATATAATTTCACATCCATTTCATTTTGCTTCTTCCAGTTACTTTTACGAGTAAAGTAACTACCTAGTTGATAAACCATTACGTGAAGAGCTATGGTTTCATTGCCGATTACTTATTCTACTATATTTTCCAAGAAAGGTCTTTATATTTAGCATATGAGTATAATATTTAAAATAAATATATATATATAATATATTTATTTAAAATATACAAGCTTTCTTTGATATTTTTCTTTTTAGATAAAATACCTTACATATTTTAATGAACCTTATTACTGCGTTAAACTCCATAGTTTGACCCCATATTTGAACTCCACAGAACTCACTTCAACTCTAGCTGACATTTCATCATATTTTAGAAAATTACCTTCCATTTGATGACACTGATTGTATTAATGATTAAAATTAACGATTAATTGAAAATAAATATTAATTCTCTCGCATTAAAAACATTATAAAAGACCAACCGAAACACCTTTGAGAATTGACATTCTCCTTTTTGCGTATCCAATGAGCACGTAATCTCAAATAAAGATTAACTATGATACGTCTCCACCACAATGACGATTAAGTATTTATGCTATTAACATAAATTATCATGTTTCTGGTTATCTTGAATAATTTTTCATAGCTTTTTTAATTCGTAGGCTTACTATGTAATATTTTAGGTTAGCAATTACATATAACAGGCGCAATTTACTTTTCTGTTCGAAAACGTGGGGAACTGTATTTCTGGATCCTCTCATAAAGAATTTTGTTTTCGTTCTAATTATATCGATAACATCTGAAATAATCGAGTTATCTGAGTATTCGGGCCTTGTTTTTGTTTTAATATGCGCGTAAGTTTAAGGGTTGTTTAGGCTTAAGTTAAACTTGAGTCTTAGTGAGATGTGGTAACAAAAGGCGACGTATTAAAAAGCAGACATATCATGTTTCCTTTCTGATGCTATTTACGATGTCTTTATTAGTCGTGAAGCTTTGTTTCATACCTAAGATTTAGACCCTTGCGTCTGCAGTTGATACATATGCTACCCAATTAGGGACCAATTTCTAGGGGTTGGTCCAGAAGGTCATTTAGTGGACCAAAAGCAGGCACCCACTTTGTGTCAGGGCGAGTGAAGTTGCCCCATGTCTCCGCGTTTAAAGGATCTCTTTGCAAGGCAGGGATATAACTGCCGCGGCTGAAAACTAATGAGTTTAGCTGTGTTCGCTGCAGATGAAAGGAACGCCGTCGGTGCGGACACTAAAGAGTTAATGAGTAGGTTAGCTGCATTATATTAATGTCGAATCGGATACCATTTTGAATGTAACTCAAACGTTACGGTTCTTTTGATTAATGAATTAATCCGGGACAATTTAAGGTGGGCAAAGCACTTCAGAGAGTTGTGAAGATTTCCTAGAATGCTTTGGTCGATTATACGTACAGTCGTAATAACACATTTTGGGATCGCACTTCTTTTAATACCATTACACTGGTTTTTTTCCTCGAAAAATAGCGTATTTAGGATTATTTATTAAAGTAATCGATAAAATCCCAGTTTTCCTCCGTGTTATAGATACACTTTACCTGCTCCTTTTAAGGTACTGTCAGATTAACAGGATCCTACGAACGTTCGTTTTATGGACTGGCAACACCTTGTCGTATGAACCATGTGTTTAAGGTGGCGTTAAGGGAATGCTATTTTAATTAGTTAAAAATGTCTATGAATGATTTGTTCGAAACGTTGGTCTTAAATTTTACAATCAATCACCGTCTTCTGAAAAAGGGCATTAAAGTGTATTCACCCGCCTAAAAAAAGTGTAGATTTTTTCTTTTCATAGTTGCGAAATATTTTTGAGGTAAAAAAATAAAAATTAAAAAATAATATTAAGATAAATAATGATAAAATAAATGAATTTTAATTTAAAAATATAATTAAATAATAAAATTTTCATTTTTCCCATTTCTTAGTGACATTTTTCACATTAACTCAATATTTTTGACAATATACCTGAACCCTTAGAATACTAATAATAATATGAATATTTTAGATTCATTTACTTTGTATATTTGTTTGTTTGTTCTCGTGTAATGATAATTATTTTAGTCTCCTTAGCTATCCTTTGAAATCTATGTGAAGCTCAAATGTTGTTGTTATTTATACTAGCTGTATGTATCTTCTTGTAGCCCATGGGCATTAAATATGCATCTTTTCTATCTGACTTACTCCTTTTGCAATGGAATCTAACGAGAAAGTCTGTTTCCACCATGGAGGGAATAATAAAATCCGGAGTACATCACCATCATAGGGAGTCTGCTAGTGCAGGTCCCGGTAGCGCTTTGGTTTTTCAGCGGTTTGGTCTTCGTTATCCGCTTCATGCAGATATTTCAGCCTACTAGTTTTATAGTATACATCGTTTTATCTTCTTCTTTCTATCGTTTATTTTCCCTTTAACAAACCATCTAGAACATCTTTGAAATGATATTCCAAGCATTCCATCGCATGTTCAATCCATTTTACTTTCCGATACTCGGCGGTGTTTTTAAGTTTTTCCTCTTCACTGGCAGTTATTGAAGCATTCTTGTTTCTCATTTAATCTTTCTCTTTTCCTAGGCCAACATGTTCCACATTAGTGAAGAAAAGACGGTAAAAAACCACTATTTCAGAATTTTGATTACTTGAATCTCCATATCTCTGATGCATATTATACTTCTCTTTCCTAAGGCATTGTATGCTATGCCATGCTAGAGTGGATGGTCAATAGAAGAATAAGGTTATATAAGACTGCCAAAGGAGAGAGAATCATGAATCCTAGCTTATATCACTCGACTCCCCACCACTTCGTGGAATTCCATCTTTATGTTGACAAAAATAAATAAATAAATATATATATCCTTTCCTTGTTTATTGTCTATTTCTCCTTTGGTGGGTGAAACTGCCCCCTGACGCCATCTCTTGGCTGAAAGAATCGGGGCGCTTGGCGACATATTAGACCCACGGATCTCAGGGTAAATTGACTATCCTCGATAGCTCAAGTGGTTAAGAGCATCCGCCCGGCAAGTGGAAAGATCCGGTGTTCGAGTCCCGGTTGAGGAAATATTTTTACTCTTGTGATCCGTTCGATTCCGCCTTCCCCACCTCTATTGTGTTCGTCCTTTATATGTGTTCCTATCCCTTTTCCTTATATCTGTTTCTGTATATATGAGTGTATATATATATATATATATATATATATATATATATATATATATATATATATAGATCAAATTAATATAAAAATATTTCTGAAAAATATTTTCGTTATTAATTATCGTTGTTCCTCTTATTGTCATTATAGTACTTCTGATACCCTTAACCGCATGCCATTATGACAGCTTAAGGGGCATTATGGTACTGTAGAAATAATATGAGTCGCACCCTACTTTTATATTATTGATAGAGGATGGGAGAGTACTATAAGGTTACGGCAGAGGCTAGATTGAAAAGAAGAGTCGCAGGAGTCGTGATACCGTCTTGGAAGCTAAATAATTTTTTCACAAGATATACATTCACCATCAATAAACTGAGTTACTCGCAAACTCATTGGTAGCAGTGAGTGAGAGCAGATTCTGGGGAAGGTGGAAAATAACCCCTCCTAGAATTCCTGAGCATTCGAAACGATTGCCCCTCAGATCCGTACTACGTTATAAATTCAACTGTTTCCGGCTCGTGGAGGAATCGTGCAGAATTTATAATATTTAGGTGAATAAATCGCAGTCTATCATATGTTTATACCTTTATACATCATACCTTCGGTTTTATTCAGAGAAAGTTGCATGGGAGTGAAGCAATCTTCTACGATAAAGAACAGCTTCTATATTGAAAGAACTTGCTTGGCTTACGAAGTGAACCTTTCCAGAGACACATTTTTTTCTTTATTTATCCATCCAGATGCCATCTTTTTTTTTCAGTGATTTTATGTAATTGATTCCTTTCTCGAAATATTAATCGATGGAAAACTGTGAAACACTCACCTGTGCATTGTTTAATTGCTTATTTCTCACAGGTTTAACGGATTTTCTGCTACGCTCAGCGCTCTTCGTGAAAACCTTGACTTCTCCAAGGGCGAACAAAATTATTCTTACGGCAGCAATGCTATGTCACATACTAATTTTTCTATTCTAATAGCAGGAATTTCGCCATGGTGAAAAATGGAATAATGGTTAATTCAATACTTGATAAGCTTATTGTAATTGGTGTCAGGGTGATTCGATATGCCAAATGGTATGACGGAGTATTAGACGTGGCCTAGTATATTGCTTCAAAAAGGCTTTATTGAAACATATATATGTTTTAAACTCTTTTTTTGCGCATACTGGTTAAAAGTTAAAACTAAAGATCGTTCATTTCAGGAAAAATATTTAGTGAGGGTAAGGAAAGCGTCACCTCAGTGCGAATGCTGATTACGGAATGGGAAACTTTTGTTCATTCCACACTGGATTATCTGGGTGGGCCATTATCCTCAATTTTATCATTTACAAAGACCACCGATTCAAAAGAGAATTTAAGGCAAGTACGACTTTAAGGAAGCTTGAAGGATTAGAGAACGCCCGTGTTAGCTCAGACAGAGGGGATAATCCACGCTAAGGGGGAGGGAGGCTTCACAGTCTTCAGCGGGACTAAACTTGCCGGGAGCTAAAGTGAGCGGTTGGCAAGCGACGGAGCAGTCAGTTGTTTGTGGCGAGCGGTTAACATTCGCACATGCGCGGCGTGCGTGGGAGTTTGTAGTTGCCCGTATGTATTCCGAGGTAAGTAAATAGGGGAACTTGTGAGTAGTCTGGAAGTGGAGTTTTAGAGAGGGAGGATTGGCCGTTGGTGCGGTGCGCCGCTCGCCTGTTTGTCACTGCTCAAACCAGGAATCTCCCCCGCCGCGCCGCCCAGAGGAAGGAAAGCGAATTAAGCATCCGAAGGAATGGAAGGAAGGAAATGGATTGACAGGTTGATTCCTGGCTTAATGGATTGAGGATTCACGTCGGGTGGTGATAGCAGGTTTGCCGAGGGTTGAATTACTGCCTCCTGTCCAGAAATCTCCGCTTATTGCGATGCGAAAAGAGGAATATCTTTTTTTTTCCAAACCGCTGTTTCGTACGAGTGGAAATGATTAGAGGCATTGCATATTAGTAATGTGTGTCCTAATATGGTTTGAACATGGGAATGCCTTGGATGAGTCTTCTACACGATCTAGTCATGTATGTTGCCGATAAATTATGAAAAATTTCGACATACAATTCAAAAGCAATCGGTTCAGCATGATTCTAATGAGTATATGATAGGCGTTTAAGTGAGCGAAAATCTCTCAATACTAGACTTAGCTTATTGAGATTTGTAAAACATAGTAATCGGCGATGTCACTTTGTTTGATAAATCATCGAATGCGTAGGAAATATCTTACGTGTTACCTCATCTGTCATAGGAATATTTTTACACTGCAGGGCTTCAATTGATTGGTAGACATTGAAAATTAAAGCGAAGATTTATTTGAATCACATATTTGGTTATCAGTTAGGTATCATTCATGTGTTGAATTCTTTAGTTATATTTTCGTCAAATGAAATAAGTTCGTTGTCGATCCATTCTCGTTCTGCGGGTATTCTCATCCGCTGTCTATTTAAATCTACGCGGATGCCGTTACTAATCATTTGAATGTAAATCATTTGGTGTGTTTTTCCCAGGCGGAATTAAGTAGAACTTGGAAATATTACGTTTCCAGTTAAGTATCACGTTGATTCGTTAAAATAGATTTCATTTAGAAAAGTAATATTGAGTCCAAAATCATAATATCAACCGGAAACGGCAATCACCATTGAAAGTAATTGCAGGATAGTATTTCATGTATTTATTTTGTTTTTCAAAGAAATTGTCCCTGCCTCAAAAATTGTACAGTGATTTTATATATTTAATTATTAATTTCATCTACATCTGTGTTAATTAACTTGAATCTTATTTATCATGCATAAACTAAAAAATATAATGGTCATCTCGAAGTTCAGATTGATAGCTGGATTTAGAAGTTATATGGTCTTTGCACGTAAGCGAATTGAACTGATACTAACTATGTGAACTTTAAACGCCAAGAGTATAAGGGTCACTTCCTTGCCCAGTACTTTTTGCAGTTATTCAGTTAGGTTTAGTATTTACGCACACAGATTTGGTTTTAGCAAAAGCGGTCAACCGAATTGCAGTACGGGGCTGAGTTGCATTTTCCATCCCATTATCTGAAAGCGGCAGTAATGACGTGTGTGAAACAGCGATCATTTAATTGAATACACTTGTAATTTCAAAGAAAAGGATAAACGAAGATCGCGTGTTATCCATTTCCAAATGTTGGGAACGAGGCAAAGCCGACGATATTTCTTTGATTGATGTCACCAATCTGGCATGATTTGAGTATGTAAAATATTCCTTGCGCCCTTAGAAGAAGGTGAATCGCAAATAATAAATAAAATTTGCCGATGGGTTTCAAATATTCACAGGTGATTGACCAAGGGCCACCTGCATATATTTTGTTATTACATGCATTAGTCGACCTTTTACTGCAAGGTCATATTGGTATTCAAATGGAAACACACATTAATAATAAATTATGCAGTAGTTCTCATTCAAACTAGCTTCCATTCAGATGCACAAACCTTGACCCGTCTATTTATAAATTGTGCTATTTTGCATTTAATCAACACTAGGCAAAGCAGGAAAAATTTCACCTAAGTGGATATGACTGACTGTAGGTACGAATATAGACATCTAGTAAACAGTCATAACCTCAAAATGGCCAAGATGTTCCGTGCAAGTGCGACGTCCAATCAAAGAGCCGCTATTATCGAAAGTTTTCGCGCTGGGCGTTATATTTCGAAATATTTTGATTCTTTTGGTACCCCAGATCAACTGTTTACGATATCATAGCCAAGAATAATTCTTTGGAAAAGTCTCGGGAAGGTTTCTCTAACCCGGCGAGGAAATCTCATTCGAGGTACCGCGTGCTTGTCCGGTTTTAAAGGGCCGCACCCTGTATTGAAATAATTGTTCCTTAAGCTGTAAAGGAGATACCACTACTCTTTAAATCTTAAGGAGACATTATTTAATATTGCTAGACTTAAAAAGGCCATGAGAACCTCAACTTTTCCTTTGCCTGAATGAGGCAATCTTTTTTTTCTATCAAAATATTTATTTAGCCATGCATGGAGCGTAGTTTTGTTCGGCGCAGATACATGATTATTGAAGCAGGATAAAGGCATAGATTAGAGGCTTTTGAAATGTTATGAATTGTTTGGGGAAATCATAAGGAGACATGAAAACTGGAAGGAGAGCATAATGATTGTTAGTGGGATATTGAAGACTTTGATAGAGAGGGGAAATGTTAGACAGACGAGGAAGGGGCAAAAATGTTTAGGGATAATGGATAGAATGAAGGGATGACGGAAGTATACGGAGATGAAGAAGGGATAGCTGTAGAGTAGAATGTTGGATTGTGTCTTATTAGGAGCAGCAAGATAATTATTTGGTTGTTGTGTCCATCAAAAACCTACCTCAACCGGTAGATTACCTATAGTAATGAGCCATATTTTTCTCTGATTTTGTACATTTCAAAACCAATTCGTTCATTTTCATTTACAAGAAAAAACCAATCATTTATTCATGTTCCCGGCTCATATTTGCCCGACATTGCCGTACTTTTAATAGTAGTTGTAATTTCTTTCTTTTTATGATCAGTTTTAATTATTAATGGAAAATAGTATTCGTTCACTCGCAAAAATGTAATAAATAGGCACTTACAGCGTCTGGCCATTAAAACTTAAAGGATTTCTTTACTCTCTCAGAGAAATCCCAATATAAGTCTCAAATTGGGAAAAACTCGAGAGCATGAGAGTTTCTATTTTAAAATAACTGTCGCTTTACTACTTTACGTAAGCACCGTGCTCCTCTTTTCCTTGGAGATTTCCTCATTTGCAGCATAACTCTTCTTGGCATGATCATCAGCATACCAGTTTACTACCCAAGCGAGAATAAATAAATGAGTTGGATAAAGATAAAATCTTGCACTGACTTTGTTCATAATGTACCTACTTGGAAGAGGCAGTAATGGAAGCACACGGAATGGGTACGAAGGGAATAAAAGTGAACGTGGAAGAAATTAACAAGCTCCGCTTCACAAATGGTATTATAGAAATAGTAGAAAATCCAGAAACCCGACAGCATCATTGAACATAATGGCCTAAGGGCTTAAAGAATGTAACAAGAAAATCTTCATGATGACATTTAAAATCTTAAAATACGAAACATAGTGGGGTCCGACGGATATTAGGTTTAGAGGAAAGTAATGGACCAAGTCTTTCATCTGCCACAGTGTGCGTAGTACAGAACGGGATTTAACCTATTCGAAGGAAATAAAGCAAAATATAGCTTAAATGGAATTCACCACCGAGAAGATGTCGTTCCGCTCAAACACTTCAGTATTGGCTTGCAAACAAGAGGGTTTTAAGTGAAGATATTTGCGCGCAAGCATAGAATTAAATGTTTGTATTCTCTAATTTAATTTCTAGATAAAGCTTGTTTTGTGTAGGGTACAATACCTTGGGGATGTTCCGGACCGATTAAAATCTGCTTATATCATTTAGTACCTAAGATATTTAAAAATTACCCAAATTCAATAGTTTTGAATTCTCGTTGATAGCTACTGCTGCGACTGCTAGTAAGTTGTTTCAGTTGTGTCTACCTAGTCTTAGAAATTTTATCCTCATCCGAAAGCGATTGCCAGTTTCGTTGAGTCGTTCCAAATTTTATTTTGATTAGAGAGCATAAATTGTCCTGTGAAATTCATGTTTATATTTTTTCTTGTAACTATATCGTCTTTTGATGTACTTAGACACATTTAAAAATTTGAAAAATCATTTTATTCCTTTTCATCGAGAAAAAATATTAATTCTTGTTCTGTCAACATCCACTGCTAACATGTGGGGCCCCCGAAATCTGGAATCGCCTACTCATTCAGAACCTTAATGTTGCAGATCTTGTGAAACGCTACCGGAACAGCTGTTTGTTATAACGTAATATTATGGTGAAATAATTATTTCTCATATTTATGCTTGTATTTTCAAAGACACTATTTGTTTTGGCATAGTCTTCCCTAATCTCTATTCGGAGATGCCGTTGGTAGTGTTTCTTTTAGCGTATTACCCTGATTTAATGCTGAGGGCCTAATGCTATTCCATGGGCTTATACTGTCCTTCAAATTCAAGACAGTATCATTTTTGGATATTTCATTTACGTTTTGGTGTACGTTGAGTTAACGTACATTTTCGTGAATTGGCGGAGCGGTCTACAGGGCCCGTATAATAAGTATCGGGACTGGTTCTAAAAATCAAAATTTATTGCAGTTACTCTTACAATTACTTGATGAATATAATTGTGCCACTCAAAAGCTCTTGTGCGGCTTAAGGCATAATCCTTATAAGCCTGTACATTAAGTTCAAGGGTCTCCAATGCGGATTTATTTAGTTTGACGCAAAACTTCACAGCGTAGCGTTGCTCGACGGTGCGCTCCATGCTGGCGCGACGACACCACAAACAATCACACGTCACAAAAATCCACCTCCTTTCTCAACGCATGCCCGGAGGCGACTGAACTAAAGTGCGCCTGAGTGATGGGGGACCCCTCTACCGAGCTAATTGGTCGGACTCTACCGCTCCGTTGAGGTTACAGCGAACCAGTCACAATACCAATTGTACGGACCCTGTATCTTTTCCGAAGTGTTGCCTTCTCTAGACAACTATGCGATAAAAGTTCGAATTTTCTCTAAATAAAGATTTAATTAGAGAATTTTATATTGCATAATTTTAAGGAATAGATGTGCAGAATAATGAAAAAAAGTAAAATGTAAATAATGGAAAAACAAAAATGAACGTTCTTGGTAGTATATATAAAAAAATACCTAAAAAAGGTGTCGACTCAAGTAATGCTTAGGAGTTACCCAATGCACTACTTTACCATGGCATATACGGGGAATGTGTGTACAAGTTAGTGGAGGTTTGGGATTTATTAAGAGGTTATTGTGTAAATGTAACGAGAAGGTCAATGAACCGTATTTTCACTAGTTGGTCTTATTTTAGAATATGCCGCTAGTGCATAGGATCCTCATGGAGTTGAATTGATTCCCGAATTATATCACTTGCAGCGTAAAGAAGCTTGATTATTAAAACTCTGTGATGCTTTATTTAGTAGCATATGTATTTTATCAGAGGAGCTTGCCAATGAATCACTCACGGGGTGAAGGTTAAATACAGATTAAATCTCTTGCATAAGTTGGAAGGGTGTCTCTCTAGCGATGATATTGAAAATATACAGGGTTCGTCCGGAAAATAAGTGTACTGATTTTTTCCCGCCGCTCCAGGCGCGCCCAGCACCGCTCTGACGGGCTGCGATTGGAGGGGGGTATGTTGGCAAGCGACGCTGAAAAAGGCAGTCGGCTCTGAGCTGTGGTGTAGTGAGGAGCTCCGTTAACGCAAACCTCCACGCTCGACCCACGTCACTGAACGCGATGCCGAAGTTTTTGGAGCAGCGTTATTCCATCAAATTTGCGGTAAAGCTTGGGAAATCGTCTACCGAAACTGTCGGTATGATTAACCAGGCTTACGGGGAGTCAGCCATGTCCAGAAACATGGTCTTTCGGTGGCACAAGATGTTCGTGGAGGGCAGAGAAGAGGTCGACGACGAGTCTTCGAGAGGTTCCCGATGATGCCTTCGCGGGAGCGTTCCAGGAATGGGAACGCCGCTGGAACAAGTGTATCGACTCGCAAGGGTCCTATTTTGAGGAATATTAGCTTAAGATATGTAAAAGTGTAATACATTTTTTTTCCTGAGCTCAGTACACTTATTTTCCGGACGAACCCTGTATATCAGCCTCATCGTAATGCTCTAGGTGAGTTCATGAAAATAAGATTAGAGAGATAACGTGTAGAACCGTCAGATTTAGAGTTTTGTTTTTGCCTAAAACGATAAGGGATCAGAATAACTGCTAACGATAGGACTTGAGGAAAAATCATTTGTTTATTTCTCATTAGTCTCGAATATTGTCATTATATTTCCAAACCCTAGTTTTATATTTCTTCTTGTTACCAGCAGATCTTGTTTCACGCGCAGGAAAGTATTGCACTCTAAAATACTGTAGTGCATGTACCTCTAGTTAACATTATATGTAACCTGTAATTCCAACATTTGAATTATTTATCATAATTATTGGTAACTACCAATTACGAAAAACTTAATTCTTAATGTAGGTTTTGAATCACCTCCTGCCACACACCCTGGTGGTCACATGCTGTCTACCATGTAGATTTAGGTATGGAAGGGGAGGAGAGAGGGTGGTTGGGAGAAATTGGTGGACGAAAATTGGGCGAATGAGGTATTTAAAGTCATGGCAGTGTTTATATCACAGATATAAGGACAAGTGTTGCGCAATAAATTGGAGGGCGGAATATTTTAGCCATGTTGAACGATATAAAGGTAGGCGAGAGATATGTGGAGTTGTGTGTTTTTAGCAGTATATCATTTCGATGTATTTAATTTTGTGTTAGACGGGGCTAATAGCTGTAGGAGCGTCTTCCTTCGTGGGTAGACTACTGTTGATAATCGTACAATTTAAACCTTCACCTTTACTTTAAACTTAGCTCTAATATTTTCACATCTAATGACTTTTCCTTTAAGTCATCACGGTGAATAATTGGATTACTGCGGTAAATGATGCAATGCGTGAATGCGCTTTGTGTGTGTGTGGCCAAATGAATAATATCGCTCTCCCGACGAACTCCGATTCTTTTAAGTCTATTGGTAGTATAAATTTGTGTCTATTTCGGTCCGAACCCGTTCCTGCGAGATCTCCAATCTCTTCCCGTCCCCGTCCCTCCCGGTCGACTCGAGAGAGTCCGCCGCTTGTCTTGGCGCCAACCTACCGTTGCACGCCCCCCCGCCCCGCCCAGCCCTTCTCCTCCGCCCGGCCCTCAACCCCACCGGGCACGACCAGAAATAACGCCCAAGTTTTCGTTCACGCGAATCTTTATAGTGCCGTTTCCTTCGGATCCATTTCCGTCTTAGTCCACTCACATGCTAGCAGGGTGTTTATCTCTCTCTCTCTCTCCACTCTCCATGCTGGGAGTCGTTTTAATCGGTCGCCTCGTCCACTCCGGGTTTCCAATTATAACCCGTCCTCGCTTGGGGACGTCGAAATCCCATTTTAGCGATCAGAGTACGTTTCACTTTCATGGTAAAAATTCGCCATTTAATATGTGCATTCTTTCCTTCTGTACTTAAATTTACGAATAGACAAACAAAGGACGAAATGAATGAGAAATGACCTATTTTGTTTGGAATGTAATTTATTTTATGTTTGTTAGGTGTTACATCGAGCGTAACTTTGAGACATTTCCAACAACCACCCTAATAGAGTACATAAATGTAGTTTTTTTACGCTGTATTTTTTTTAAACTGACCAATGTTTCGAAAGCTTGCGTAAATATCAAGTTTATTGGTAAATTTTGAATTAAAAGAAGTTTACAAATATTTATTAGACAAATTTAGGGCAAAAAAGTGGTAAGTTGAATATTTTACTATCATGCCCATTTAAATTTGCTATTCTTGATGAAGGATCACCAGATATTGAGTTGACATAGGACGAATGCTATGGAAAAGTGGGACATTTTTTCAATAAAATAGGGCGGTTGTCTGATATTCATGAGTGCTCTTATGCACGTACGCACGTGATTGAACTCTGAAATGTTTTTCACTTCTCTGAAAATTAAAAAAAAATAGTCCACATCCAGTCCGAGTACCCTTTTAAGTATGAAAATTCCGAGAATACCAAACTTTTGGTGATTTTATTCTGCTTGATTACGGACGATGTGAGTACTTAATTTTATCTGTTCTCGTCTTATATTTTTCGTATTCAAACTACGAAAATGATAATCGAAGGGTTCTGCTCCTTGAGGAAGAATTTAACACTGCGATTGTTGGTATTCCTTAACTGTTTTTTTTTAAGGTAATCTACCTGTTAAGGTAGTTTTTTGAATGGACACAACTACGAAACAAACATTTTATTACTCCCAACAAAACACAAAATCTATCATCCTACTCTACATCAGGTCCCTCTTCAGCTCTGAGTACTTTCTTCCTCCCTTCATCCCGTCCAACATCCCTATCCTGTTCCGTCCCTTTCCTCGTTTGCCTAACATTCTCCCCTCAATTACAGTCTTCAACATCCCACTGCCGGTCAACACCCCCTTCATCCACTTTTCCTGCCTCCATAGGATTTCTTCCAACAAACCCCTCTCTTCGCCCGCCATACCAAGTACCTCCTGATTTGTTTTCTTCTCTGTCCATTTTACCTTCTCCATTCTTCTCCACACCCACATTTCAAAAGCCTCCAGTCTGCGGCTATCCTCCTGTTTCAACGACCACGTTTCCGCGCCGTACATAGCTACGCTCCATATCAAAGTTTTTACGAGTCCTTTACTGTATACTTGTATTAATTTTTCAGTTAAATTATCTCATAAGCTGCAGTTATTTAGGCTGTATAATCTGAGGTAGAGTTTGTAACTTGCTTAGTTGGTTTTTTAAACTTCATCAAATCAGATTCATTAGAGCCATTAGCAAATTTAAGGGACGTACGTAAAATGAGAACTGTCGAAAAAGAGACAAAAGCACGGCATATGATTTTATAAATTTAAATTTTATATTTGATGCTTTCGTTGCCATAATGTATGCTCATATTTAGAAATTCTGTTTTCACAATAATAAAAATTTGGGTTAATGGTTTCACATAATTATTTGTCCATGTGATGTATCCTAAAGTGCGTTTGTATATTCTCCAATCGATAATTATTCGCACATTCACACGTAAATAAAATGCAACGCCGAGGTTTATTGTGGTGTTGTTATAACAAATTTCAATTATTCCGGGGTGGAAGTAACTTGTACCACAAGTTGAACTTTGCACATGATAATCCAGTCTCCTCCATTTGTTAAATGGAATCACGTGGGGCATGATATTACGTTGCAAATGTGAAAATATAAAGAGGAAACAACATTAGCGAGGGTTATGCATGAACGCAACTAATGCCGCTTTTTTTTCATTTAACGAGCCAGCCTCACCTGCTCCTTTTGTCATAAATTTCGGAAAATGTTTTATTTTCTTTTGTGAAATCACCGCCGAAACTCCGAAAACACTAACAAGCATCCAGCTCAATTGAATTAAACAAAGTTTTGATAATAATTGGCCCAAACAGGCTGAACGTGAGCAAGTTAAGTCCATTGGCCCAATTCTCACAGCGGTCACGGACACCGTCGGGGCCAAGGGGTCAGCGCGTGAGTGTTTGTAACAAAAGGTCAGAATCGACCATGGTGTTACTGCTGTCGTTTTTTTTTCTTTGCGGCTTATAAACGAACCTCATCAAATGGGTGGATCCATGGCTTGGTCGTTAATGCCGATCTAATACGATATTGCAACTCTCCTACCTAAAATTCGCTCCGACAGACAGTTATTTCACGCAGGATAGACTAAAATTAGTTAGGGTCATAAAAGTATCGTATTATGAGAGAAAATATTTTGAAGCAAATGATTTATTGCTCTGATCGTTTTTTTTTATTTTCGTCAGCGAAAACTCAATGATTTTGATGAAATCACACTACAATATTTGGTAAAAACTACACCGATATTTTAGGTGATTTTTTTATATTTTTGGCCGGATATTTTTCATTATTAAACCTTTTAAAAGTGACCTTGAACCCAAAATTTAGTGACCCGAATGTTGTCAAGGGCATGTGATGGAGGGTGTTAGAGAACAAGCCATGCATGTAGGAACATTAGCCCATATGTTTGTTCCGTATATATTAGCCAACATGCAAAAAGACTCCTGCACATTTACAAAACCCTATATGTCAATATAAATCGTGCCAAAATTGATGTTACAACAAATCATAAAATTGAAGTTAGTTAATAAAGTTAATAAAAAGCTCTTGAATCTGCCTTTTTTTTTGAATTAGTATCGTGTGAGGGAAGAACGAGGGCTAGAATCTGTCTTTGACGGTGTCTGATCTCTCCTACAATATGCTGGTGGTCAAATTTATAAGCACGATTAGGCACCGTGATATTTTATTATGTGTCACAACAAATATCTGGTTTATTTACCTTTTGAAAGAGATTTCATGGGAAAGACCTCTTCTCCTTTCCTTTTGCAACTCAGGTTCCGATATCGAGTTAATTGCACAGTTTTATATGGGGGTGTCCATATGTGTCAACCCAAATTAAACCTTTCACCCGGCGGACAGTTCCACAACAATTCATCCTCTGAGCTAAACTGGAGTGAATTGTCTCAGCTTGCGATATTCAATATCATTCCATTTGTGTGTTTCATGTATTACGTCAATTTGGAGTCGACGTCGGAGTGAAAAAGAATCTGGACCCATGGTTTTATGATTTTTTTTATTTTAAGAGACGCCCTCGACAAAGATGGAAGGCATGCTACAAACCTTATCGACTGCATTTAGCAATATTCAAATAAAAACTGGCTAATGACCTCAGTTGGTTTTCGACACGGCTATTAAAGTTTTAATTGTGTAATATCATGTGATCTTTCTATTTTCCCTGTATGCATTCACTCGCTCAGTTTTTCTCACTTTAAAATAAGATATGTCGAACCGATGGCATCATCTCCTTAACACTTTTGTCACTTCAAATGGAGTCACATCGAAGTGTTCATTCAAACAAGACGCGTTTTTATATTTAAAACTAAATTAAGAATTAAAAAATAACTGTTCTTTCCGGCTTCGTGAGTCACTAGCTGACCATGCAGATTAAAAAAATGGCACGACAGAGCGTGTCGAAACGATACGCGCTCTCCCTATGTTGCTTATTCTTAGAATAACAAGATGAATAACGAAAGGGGGAGGTAAGAAGTAAGTATACATTACAATGCCAAGGCTTCGCTATACGCTTATTTTTGCCTCCCGGTTTAAACCGGGATTCGTGAAACGGTTCTCTCCCTGCCTATTACGTTAATTCTTCTCTCCACGGTCCTACTTCATCCCTTATCCGTCTTCGCATTCACCCTACGTGGCCTTTCTTTGTCCCCGTTATCCTCTTACTACCACCAAACCCTCTCCCGCCACCTCTTCTCTCCTCCTTAAGACTCGAGGTTCGTCTTTCCTTTGTCACGCTTAAGGCTGCCGGAAGCGTAGATAAGTTTCGTGGGAGCAGATGGGGTCGAAGTCCGTGGAACAGGGTTCCTGTTACCCCAAAACCCCCCTCTCTTCACCCACACATTCCCCAACGCCCTTCTTCTTTGCAACGGGAACTACCTTTGACCTTATTCCCCCGGAGCCTTAAAGTCTCTTGGTACATTCTCTCTCCCTCTTGTCCCCCGCAACGTTGAGAAATCAACCATTACTGCGTTGGTTAGTGGCAAAGCATTGATAGCGCAGGGGAAAGCAAACTTAAGGTTACTTCAATTGCAATAAAAAGTTCCTAGCATTGATTGTATCCATTTCTAGCGTAATAATGGAAATGAATAATGATTGTTTGCTGAAATCCAGTTCTTTGTTATCAATATTGTTGTGAAATATCTGAAGAAAACTTAGAATCACTCCTTATTAATCGATGCAATGATAAAATTCGTTATTTGGCTGCAAAATTCAAAGGAAAATTTATTGTTCATAGGAAATTGAAATTAATGTAATACGAAATTTAGAAACGCATTTGTTCACATTTGCCCATTATTCCTATGAATATTTGTCAAATTTTAACATTTTCCCGAATATTAATATAAACAGTTTTAGGGATGTCTGAGGTTACATGCTAGGTATAGTTTATTAATTTTCTTGAATATGATCTTTCATATGGTACATTTTCCCCTTAATTATTCATATACATTGTAAACGTTTGTCCTTGATTATATTTCTAGAGCTTAAATCATCATTTACTTGTATTGGTGGCAGGGAATGCCTTTTAGTTTTTGCTTAATCAATGGTCATGCAGGAAAATCGAAGGTAAGATCTATTGAAGACCGCTTCAAGGTTTTGGAAAGTTGCGGAAAAATCGCAGAATGAGATGTTCTTTTGGTGAAGAAAATTAGCGAACCTGCTATTAAGATTACATCAATTTAAAATCAGATCATATAAACTCTCGGTCTTTTTGAAAAGTCAATGAAAAAGATGTTGAAAACTCTTGTCTAATGTACCAGGTGTAATAAGATGCATAACACCTAACTTCTCCACAACGCCCTAAACTCGACTATTGATTGCCCTGAACTGCTTTCTCTCTCTTCAACTTCAGGATACCAACTCGATCCACCAGTACCCACTCCCTACTCCATCTGCCTATTCCTAGAATATCTCTCACTAAGCGCTTACCTTGATTTCGCCTCTCCACACTTTTAAATTCACTCCCTCTCACAGTCGATCCTTTTAATTTATCATGCAACAATTTCACCACCCAAGCTTTATCCCACCTATCAACAGTTTCAATTTTCCCCTATCCATGTTCGGTTCTCGTTGTTTATTGTTATGCTGTTATTGTATTTTGCCCTCTTTCATGCTTGTCATACTTTTCACTGTAAATTGGCGCTACTGCTCTATGCGAATAATGTTTTAAAATAAATAGATAAATACTGTAGAAAAGGATATATTTAGAAATAATTTCTTAAGATCTTCTCATAAGAATCCTAATTTGGTCAAACCTTTTATATTTTTTATACTAATGTGCGGCCACTTCAATAAACCATTGCGGCCAATTCAGTGAACACCAAATATTTTTTACGAATTCCAAATATTTAAAACTTTCTCTTAGAGTTGTCTTTGAAACTGAATAAAGAACGTGTCGCCATAAATGTTCACACTCGTTTCACTAAGATTCTAGATAAATATCCGAGGTTTATGAAATAATTACAACTGTTAGTAGGATAGAATTAATAATCCTTCTACCTATCATCGAAATACTAACCACCAAGTGTCAGCACTTTCAATATTTGTACAATAGAGGAGCCATACTTTCCGTATTTGAATTTTATCATACCTGTGCTTCAATGGCATCCAAAACATTAGAGTTTCATTTTTGGAGGAATTAATGAAATGAAATGAATAAATTGTGCATAGATTTCTAGTATTTTGCTAGGATTCGTGAAGGTTTTTATTCCTTGTAGATGTTTGTCATTACTTTAAAACTATTACGTTAATAACTATACCTTGTATTAATGTAAGAGGTAAAATTTGCCTGATGCTAAGATAAGCTTCTGAAGATTTTATAAAATTGTTCCAGGAGCAAATGGGAGAGATTGAACAAACTGGAAAATTAAATAAATTCAATTAGAAGTTACCGTAAGGGTGGCATGCGGGAAATTGGATTTTAAATTGTTACTTGGAGATTTTATTGAAAATATCAGTTAAAGCTTCTAATTTAAGTCTAAATGAATGGACTTGAAGAATAGCATGGCGAAACTTCAGTAATGGATTTTCATTGCGTTGAAGTGAAAATGTTTATTTCACATGTGAGTGTTTACTTAATTTGGGGTATCATAACCGTTTGCTTTGATAATGTTCAGAAACTCTTAGGCGTTCTGGGGGCTGATACCATTTTTCAAGATTAAAACGCTCGGAAAAAAACCAAAAGAAAAAAAAGTGCTCCACATGAACTTGGCATTCAGGTTGGCATTAAAATAGCAAGATTTGAAAGTACGAAGGTTACGAATTTTTATTAAATGGTCGCACACAATGACAATATTTTTAGAAATGCGCGGGAATTCTAATCCGGCTTATTCGGAATTCTGAACATTTTGAATCGTCCGATTTTTACGGGCAGGATTCCGCGGCGTAGCAGCTGGTCCTAAAAAGAATTGATTATATATGAAAAAAGGCGAGCTTGGGACATTTATTGACCTTGATAATTCAAGGATCATTGTCATTAACGATAGTTTAATTCAAAAGGATTGTTTGAAAAATCGTGATTTCTCTGAAGCACAAGGACTTTTGCCTGAGTGAAAAGATATTTAATACATGGATAAGGTACCCGAGGCGTTAAAGGATCGAGATAAAATCCTTTTATTGATGGAGAAACTGTAAATATCAAACAATTATGCCTGAACAAAGTAACAAAAAAGGCTTATACAATGGAGCATATCGATAAGAATTTCAGGAGCTGAAAATCAAATTGCTGTTTTCAATCGACTCTTAATTCCCCTTTCCTTCCTTTTCAACTGACAAAATATCTAAATGATCACGATGAAAATTTGTACCAAATGATAATACCGTTTCTGCACCCTACGAACCCTCAGAAGACGTCCAGTTTCACTGGGAGTTTTTTTTTTGTTTTTAAAATGAACTGCATTGAATTTTTTTTAGATGTTGAGTACATTTGTTGAGTTATAATGAGTTAAGAAAATGTGTCGATGGTTTGATTAAGGAAGTAAAATTTGAAATCCATTGAAAAACTAATTGAAATCGGTAATATTCTTTCTCGCCATTTACGTGGCCCTGCTCCGAATTTGAAAATCAATTAAAAGTTTACACCTACTCAAAGTTATTATATAAAATGTATACCCAGAAAGCATGTTGGAAATAATTATCTAGTTGCATTAGTTGTTTCGCCGAAAAAAGGGTGTGCCGGATCTGTCTTATCGTGAAGTTGTTGAGTCTTGGTACGAGGTCTTGCGATGAAGAGTGATCTTTAAAAGAGACATCAAAGCCCTCTTTAAATGTTTTTGCCTGGTCATGACTGGAATTTATATATCTCCCAATAAGTTTCAGATTCAGTGTTCGAGTTCGGTGCTTCCGTTTTCCTTCTTCCATCTCCCCGTTTTCCCCTCCTCTGATAAGCTGCTCTCTTTTGCTTACAATCCTTTTTTTTCCTTTAAAAGAAGGACGGTTTTCGAGGACAAGGCCTTGCAGGAATTCAGTAGTTAATTAGTGAATCGGTTAGTCAATCTCTGCTGCCATTCTCTTAATAATATTCCCCTTTCCATGGGCGTATATAGTCCCAACAGGATGAAAATAAGAGATAGTTTAGATAAGGGAATATATATCAAAGGTAAGAAATTGTATTGTTGTCCATGAGATGAATATTACTTTATTGATTTTTTATAATTAGAAGCAATTATTAATTTTAAAAAAATAATTAATAACGATTTCTTGTAATTTTAGATTTTTTTAAAGCGTAAGAAATTGCATTATTACGCTTTTGCGTACAAATTGTATTTTATTCAACATTTAATTCATTCACCCATTTATACGTGATATATTGATATCCCATTTAGTAAATCTGAAGATTAATTATTAAAATTGAATCGTTTACGGTACATTCTGGATGGACACAGGTTGAACAACGGTTTTCTAATCTAAATCCATCATTGTTTCATTGTATAATTAATTGGGGCGATTTCCCGTTGTCTTCCTTGATAGTGTTTTTAACGTGACATCATCCCTCAATGGCCACCTCACTGGAGTCAGGCGCCTATGCAGCGTTTTCACTGCGGAATAGATGCTGCGCGATTTATCGTCTGGCTCTTACCCTTCGAATTATCTTGTATAGGCGTCCAAAGGGTGAATTCCCTTTCACCCACCTCCAGCTTACACTCTCGCCCCTCGCAAAGCACACTTCTCCTGCATGAGCAATTATCTCCCGTCAGCACAGCTCTCTAGGTCATCAGAACGCACAAGCTATTCCAGCACTTCAAGGTGTCATGGAAAGTGACCAGAAGAATTAAGAAGATTAAAATGAAATATGATTTGAGATGTCTATCATAGTTCTACTTGTTGCCTAGTTTATGAAATAGTACGAGTATAATGGCGAGACACTCAAAGGGATAGGTTCATTCGTAATTTAGCTAAAATAATTGCAATAAATAATAAATATTTTATGTGGAAAAACCAAGTGTTTCCTTTGCAATATGTATCGTTTCCACAAAGTGACGCCTGAAGCTATCTCCTTTAGCTAAAATAAGTTTATGATTTATATGACGAATAAGTGTTTTCCATAGGCTACGGCGACGCTAACTCGTATATTCAATGAAAATAATCAAATTATATTGAAAAATGTGGTGTGGACAGATACGTACTAAGTTTTTAAATATTTCTAATCTCACTTTTACTCATTTTTAAACTTTTAAAACATGGTTTGACCTATAATGATTTTGCAGTACAACATTATTTTCTCTCTGCGAATATGTTTGCAATCCGCCAGCTAAGGTGAAACGTTCTCGGCCTGACACAGACGTGGTGTTCAAATTAGCGAAAATGAAATGAATTCCAGCCTGGGTGCCCGGGTCATTAGTTCTTAAGACAAGTTTCTACTTGTTCTCTCAAGTAAATTTTTTACACGTTTTGATGCAGTAGACGCCTTTCGTGTTTTTCGTTAAAGTGGAAAAACTTGAAATTCATGTGGTCATAAAATTCTTCGTTTTGTACGGATTAACTCCTAAGAAAATTCATCTGAAGTTGACACAAGCGTACGGGCACTCGGCTCCTTTAATATCGACCGTTAAAAAGCGGGCTGCGGAATTTAAACGTGGTCGCAAATCCCTCGAATATGACCCATGTGAAGGACGGCCATAAAACCGCAACCACACCGGAAACCATCTGAAAGATGCGCGATGTCTTGTTAGGCGATTGGGCGAGTGAAGGTGAGTAAGATAGCTAAATATTTATTAGTAGCTATTTCTTCCGATATTCACGCATCATCTTTCGATATCCACGCATGAAACATCTTGCACAAAGAATTATGGATGCGGAAGCTCTGTGTAATGTGGGTGCCGCATTTGCTGAATGCCGATCAAAAGCAAATGCGCAAACGATTTTCGCGGCGATGTTTGGACCAATTTAAGAGGGAACAATTTTTTGCGGCGATTTGTCACCATAGATGTGACATGAGTTTATTACTGAACGCCAGAAACGAAACAGCAAGCGAAGCAGTGGGTGGAAGCCGGTGTTTCAGCGCCAAAAAAAGCGAAGTCGATCGAATCTACCAGAAAGGTCTTGTCCATTGTGTTTTGGAATGAAAAAGGGATCGGTTTACTTGATTTCCTTGCAAAAGGCAGAACGTTAACAGGCAAATATTAATCCAACCTTGTTGATCCGCTGGCGACTAAAATTCACGGGATGAGGCCCAAATTGAAGAAGAAAAAAATCATATTTCGCCAGGACAACGTACCTGCTCGCAAAGGTGCATTGCCGATGGGAAAACTGCGGGATGATTTGAAGTACAATTTGCTCGGCAAAACCCCCTATTCTGCTGATTTAGTACCCTCAGACTGCCATCTGTTTCCATACTTGAGGACGTTTGTTTCTGGGAAACGCTTCTCGTCTCATGAAGCAGTTGAGAGGGCAGAAGATGGATATTTTCACAGCCTTCCAGACTCTCATTTCCGGGAAGGAATACTGATGTTGAAGGAACGCTGGACCAAGTGTGTTGAAGTCAAGAGAGATAACGTAGAAAAATGAAATAATTTTTTAACTGAAAATCGCAGGCTTGCATTGTCAGCCTGAGAATTTTTCACCTTTACCTCGCAATTTACATAACCTTCGGGATATTATTTACGCTTTATGATATCCTAAATTTTAAAAAAATGGCAAAAGCACTCATGTTTTTCATTGGGCTTATTATGGTATAGCGGTGCTTTGAAACATGCCAATAGGTCGATGAAGTAATGTTAAACATTTCTGTAAAGGACGGTATTTTCATTTAATTCTAGAACGAACATGTTCTGTTGCCACTCCAGTCGGAAGAGATGATGTTCAACCGAGGTTTTCCGTAGCGAAAAAAACTACCTTCGGTGGGATTCATTCTTTCGGGAAATCCGTTTCCGCCCACCCTCTCACCCCTTACACCTCTCGCATTTCCTGTCTAAAGCCCTTTCCGAGGGCGGAATGTGCCTTCCCTAAACCTCTGCTAGGATAAATGCGTGTGCTTCCATTTATCAAAAAAAGATGAGCCTGTCTACTTTTCTGCCTGCTCTGTTTTGCCCCCTCGAGCTGAGAGGAAGCGACGTGATCTTGGCGGGCGTGTGCGATCACTCCGAAACGTGCGAGAATTCCATTAGCAGCATGCATGTATGCAAGTATCTTTTCCATCCACGCTAAATATCCCTCCTCCCCGATGTACGTTACAGCCGTTAGAAATGGGAAAAGCAAGTCAAGTTGCACAGATGAATCTGTGAACTGTGATACGATCATAATGATGAATGATTTGATTGATTAAGCCCACTTAAGCCGCCTAATTAAGCTATTTAAGGAAATCAGACGAATACGTAAAAAATAAGTAACTTTCCTTCACACATAAAATATATGTGGCACTAGAAAACATAATTTCCTTTTACATCAAAGTTATTTGGCACATTGCAATAATTTACGCGTAAGATTTTAATCATCAGTTTTACTTATTCATAATGGCATTGGTATATTCAGAATCATAAGCTTATTTTACTAAATAAAGTTTACGAGGGAAACAAAGTTACTTCATTTACTTCAAATGTGGACTAGTTTCACAAATTTGCACTGATTAAGTTGACTCTATTCACTTAAATACTTATTCTATATGATAACCGTTCAATTGATTTCATGTGGACTGGTGACAGAAACAAAGATTATTTACAATAAAAATAGAAGAATGATTATGGCGTCTAGGATTTAAAGACAAACTTACAGCTATGCCTATGTTATCACACATCACTCTCCAGACTTGACATTAAAGATGGAATCAGGGATAGATCAAATAGAAAACACAAGCATAATTTATCCCGTTGCATGGTTATTTTGGAACTAATAACCCTAAGCAGCTCATCCGTTAAGACTGGAAAAGATTCGCGATTTGATTATTGATTCAAACAAGAGTTTTTCATTAATCATGTTTCCTAGCCATTCTCCCTAATATGAATGCTAAAATTTTCCATACGCAGGCTTTCATAGGTTGATTCCATCATTAAAATAATTTTTATGTAAATATATTTACGTATACGTACATTTTTAAAAGGCTATTTTCTCATTTTGTGACATAATTTACTTTCGCCATCCTGTTTTATGGTTCAATTTGTGATAAATTATTTTAATCTTTATAAATGCTTTTGTTTGTGTAAAAATTGAAATGAAAATTTAACTTGAATTTAAATTACTCATGCTAAAATCGTTTTTTTGGGTGCACTTATTCCGAATCAAGTTAACTAAATGAGGAAGCCCCGAAGGCAGCGTTTTTATACTCGAAAAATTATTATCCTGGAATGCTGCTGGTATTAAAATATTCAATCCAACAGAAACCTCTTTTAATGGTAAGTACCGTTAATCTGAGAGAATTTTTTTTTAATTTTGCTAATCTTCGATGCGTGACCTCCGCTTTTGTTCATTAAACTTCTTTTTAAAATTTACTGGAGATGGAAAAAAAATACTTTACTCGAGGAGAACTTTCAATAAATATCATTAAACAGGTGAGGTATGAAACTGGATTAAAGAAGATCATGCCCCATTGCGTAAACTATACATAGCGGACCAAGTCCTCTTCATAACCTGAGGATCGAAGACGTAATGTGAAGAAGCACTATGCCTCAGAGAATCGGCTTAAATGACGCCCATTTTTTTTTAATAACAGCTCACCGCTCCGTCCTAACTGTGGAGTGTTCAGACGGGGGCCCTGTCATTTTAATGATGCGGCATAATCCTGGCACTTAGTCCTCACACAGAGAGCAGCAGTGAGTGGAACTAAGTCTTTGAACGCTTCGGCTGCGGTGGTTTTAAGGGCCTCGGGGCTCTCTTTATCGCCGATGGTGACTCCCTCCCACCAGTGAAATGCCTCGAGGCCCGAGAGGAAAGTGACTCCTGACGCGGATGAAAGCAATTTAGCAAACGAGATGGAGGAATCGAACGCTCCATTTGCTCTCTTTGCTCCGAATATGACAGTAATGACGCAAACGTCCGTCAAATTACTCCTGGGTGAGCCTCTATGAGACACATACGGTAGCGGAGTGAATTAAATATGAAAAAAAGATAAGAAGGCGAAAAGAAGGTCATTTATTCAAAGGTCAGAGTCCTCCAGTGAGTGCGCTTATCGACCGGAATCATGAATTACCGAGCTCGGGTCATAGTTGAGAGTATATAAATATTATTAGTGATCGATGATAGCATTTCAATATCCTATTCAGCCGTATGCCAAAGGATCGTACCTTTGAAATAAATAATTTCGTGACAATCTTCATTTATGAAACGCTTGAACGATGGAAACGCTTTTAAAGGCGTTGTTGTAGTACATTTATTCCACAATTCGAGTATCGGTTTTTTCTTTTAAGAGATTATGATTTTGAATTGACCCTGATGGAATGGAAACTATGGAATTTTCGTATGGATGGCAATATTTGCCACGGTAATATTGTAAAGGCAAATACTGCACAAAGATTAATGTTGTTTTGTTTATTACTCATTTAATCTTTTTTTTATAAAATTCAAATGACATCTGTGGTCTAAATTTCCAAACCTGTGGTTATTTCAACAAGCTTATCCATAAGAGTTATGAATATATTTGGAGGTAATCATTTGACAGTTAGTGTTTACGGAGCTTTAAGGGTTATGCATCGCCATGCATGCTATCTGCCCATCATCCGAGCATCACGGACACGAGACGTATCAGTAGAATAATGATATGCAATTACTTTTTGTCCTGTGACGCTTTAATTTGAGTAATCAGGTGCCCTCCAAGCCCATGCTTGAGGAGACATTTCCTAGAAGAAGTACCGAAGAATTTTAATATAAATTTATTTATATTCGCTAGAAGTTCGGTGTTGAATAAAAATTGGAGAAGCGGGAGCAGAGTAGTCGAAGACGGAAAATATTTTAATATATAGACGGATATTTAAAAATAAGAGACCAAAATATTTTGCTGAATGTTAGAAAAGTTAACCTGAATGTCTGTTCCCATATTCGACCACTGTTTACCAAGGGTACCACCATTCGTACGTATCTTGTTAATGTGTTTTAACTGCGACTTAAATATATTGCAGAAAATGACTGGAGAACGTTTTCCCAGTGCTCTAGGAGGCAGGAACTTTCAATCGGTAAACTTGGCGAAATTCTAGTTTATTCTTCCATGGACGAGAAAAACCGAAAGAGCCGGAACAGACGAAATGGCTCGCGTTGTGTTTTTCTCCGCCGCCGTTGAATTGGATGTTGCCGTAGCGTGGAAAGACGTTGTTTTCGTGTTAAATAGCGTGAATGGAAACGCAAAAAAAGGGAACAAAAGAGGTCGCTCTGAGATCATGATACCTACACCTGACTCCGTTGTCTCAATGGTGAATTATCCATGGTTACCCTTAAAGAAGTCGATTAAAGTCGAAAGAGCAACGTTTAAACTACATACTTTCTGGTGGCTGTTCAACCGCTACTATACTACACAACCGTTATTCTCCGTTCATCACTGTATCTTTTACAGAGGTAAATGTACGGACTGTTAGCAAGACACCTTTCGCGTACTGTTAACCGTACCGTAGATTTTTTTCATTCTCCCGTTTGTACTTATTTCCCGTTGCCGTTTTTTTAATTCTTTCCTGAAAAAAGGTTAATAGCTATTTGATTGGGACCTACTTCTTTACTTCATCCTCTGGTTCAATCATCTTACTTATTCCAGATGAAGGTCATAGCCGTTAAATCTTTAGCATTTAGTTTAGTTTTAATAACAGTAAGTAGTGGGATAAACAAACTTTAATTATTTTATTTCAATTACATTCAGGAAGCTTAGAATGGTAGGGAAATGAAATATGACAGCCTGGTATTGTTTTATTCACTCTGTTGACCTGAAGTGGTAAGTAAAATCAATCATGCGAAATGTCATCAAATGAGTTAATTTTAGTTACAAACTGATTTCAAGTACTAATTTGTATATGCGGTAATTTTACTATTCATCTCTGAGTTGCATTCCTCGTCGTCCCTCATTTGGTTGATATAACCTTTCCTTTATAGAAATACATTTTACTGCTAAATAACCATTGGCAACTTAACTTGAAATTTGTGATAATAATTCATTATTTTATTCAACATGAACGAGTACTCAGAATTCAAATAATAGTTTGTAAAATCTTTCCTTTATCTATTTAGTCAAAAGCGTATATTCGCGTGGCTAAAGTTATAAAGGAAGCCGTTAATTTCTGAAACGGGAAAGTAAATTTCTATAATTTCTTAGCCGAAAAAACCCTTATGTTCATGAATAATAAATTAGTTCTATGTAATCATTACTCCGAATTTAGCATGGATTTTATGGTGAGTTTTCTCATACATTTTAGGAATCCTTCCTTTGAGGATGTTTTACAGCTTGGTTTTTTAAATAGTTTCCCGAACATTTTTTATCTTTTCCTCTCAAAGCCAAAAATATTTTCATATGCCTCCCAAAACGCATTACCGTTTCAGCATAATAAAGTAAAAAGCGAAAGAATTGAAGTCTGAAATATAAACTGATAAATTTATATTATTTTATAAAATATATTACTAAAATTATTATTTACATAATACATATTATTATAATACAGGAGTAAAAAAGTGAAGGAGACCAATTCTATCTGGTAATAAATGATAAATATCATAATAATTCAGATTTATTTTCGACCAAATTATTTAATTTGGCCACGATAATTTAGTATAGAGCAAATTTAACGTGGTCTTGGAATTTGTTCGCCCCCATAGCTCATGTAGAATTTGATTTACAATGGTAGGGATTACCGTGAGAAATAGTGTCTCTGCAGTTGCAACAAAAACGTCATACTCATACTTATAGCGGCGCGGAGTTGTTAGCATGGCAACCGTAGGTCGGCTACCGACCGCTTAGTTCTTGGTTCACTTGGGAGGGATATCTATGTCACCTCCCACAGCTTGACACAAACTCTATTGGTTCCATTTGCGTGTCAACACTTGCCCTGGATTTCATAGGCGGCATAGTAAGGGTACCTGGTGTTGTGAGCGTCACACGCGGTACGGCAAGGTCGAAGGCGAGCTTCTCTCACTTTTCGAACGCGTATCCTGGTTGAAGATTGTGACTCCACTGGTTATTCTGTTGAGTATGCACGCCAGGTCCCGCTTTTTCCTTCGTCATCCCTTCTATGCAGTCTTCCCCACTACCTCCGTCGTTCACTCGCTCTAGCGATTTGTTCCACAACACAAATTCTTTCTATTCGCAGTTGCCCCCCTCTGTCTCTGTGGAAAATTTCCATCTCCGACTTCGTGTCTCCCGCTTATCCAAGTCTCATTCGAAACCGAACTTTTGGCGAATATTTTTGGACTAAGGCGTAAATATTATTCTCAAAACGTGAATGGCAGTACACAGTTCAAGATATCGTACACTTTTCCTAGACTATGGTTCTGCGTAACATTTGACACTTTCAAAATTTGTTAATTGATGATTTCCAGTGCATTAAACTGTTGAATCTGTAATTTGTAATATCATGATCTGACAAAGTTCGACCATAATATTTTGATCCCTTGTTGAATCACGTGGATCTGCTTGCGAAAGTAGTCTTTGAAGTATAGTCATTTTAAAATTAGAAATTATCGGGAATCTCAGACAAGTGAGAAAGAGGAAGGAAGAAAATAGAAGTTTTAGACACAGCGAAGACAGGTAGAAGATACGAAGAACTGAGAAAGTAAATAAGAATAGTGTTTATTCAAGTCTGAATTAAACAAGAGGATCTTCTCCCAACATCTAAAGCGTAATACAAATCACTTGTGAATTCGTAGCGACCGTCGTTAACCTGCCTTAAATGTTTAAAATACCTTGAATAAATGCATTGTGAAACTTGATTCCCAAAGTATAAATTTTAATTACTAATTAAAAATTGGTTTTGAGATATGTTTTACAAATAAGAAGCTAATTACGCAGTAAGCTACGAAAACCATTCTACAGGACCACTGAGTATTATTTTGTGGGTCTTGCATGTGGAAAGTTTAAAGAGTTTAATTATCTCTTGAACTATTTGCCAGTATGATGGGTTAAATTAGATGAAAGCGATGGCCTCCTTTTTGGGCGAATCATATATTTTATCTATCTCTTTTCGTCTGCCATCCCCATTTTCGAATTGCCACGAAAACCCGTTTCCTTGAAATGGCACTTGATTTGCATGCAAGTGGACCGGTTCATAGCGTTCATTCCGGGACTGTTCCGGATTGCAGTCTTGATGTTGCTGCCTTCCTTCCTTTTCTTTCCGCGAATGTTTTTCCTTCGTATGCCGCCTTCAAGGAATCCTCCGCGGCCCCTCTTTTTTAAAAGCCGCCATTTCCCCCCCCTCCCCCTCTACTTCCTAGAATCCCTCTCGTTTTAAAAGGACGAGAACTCTCGGATGGGGGTTACCCAAGGTCAGGGTATTGAGCCGGAGAGGATTGAAGGACTTAAGTGGCTCCCTGAGCGCAAATTTTCCGTTCTTTCTCCCGGGACTGAAGCTCCGTTTGCAGGTTAAGGTTGTTCTTCTGTTACGCCCCGTGAGATGGAACGCCACGCCCTCCCCCCCCCCCCCGCGCCTCGTGCCGTCGACAAACCAGAGTGAGTCTTCGAATCCGTGGGCCTAGCAGCCATTTAGCTCCAGTCTTCTACATTTTAATGACATCCATTGTGTTTTTTAATATAGTTAAATGTAGCGGCTATCAGATCGGTTAATATTGCTCCCCTAATGACGTTAAAGGTTTCCGAGTGGCCATTAGTATTGATGGAAATAATCTGCATTGTCAAAAAAGAATTGAATGTTTAACATTATATATATACATATGTATGTATATATATATATATATATATATATATATATATATATATATATATATATATATATATATATATATATATTAAGTATATATATATATAAATGGTCATCTCGTTCTCGTACGATCTACATTTACCGGTTGTTTAATTTTAATACTGATTATATAAGTGGACATATGCATCTATATAGTGGCGAGCTTCGGCTCGATTGGCAGTGCCTTGTCTTTGTAAAGATCCATGATTGATATAATTTTTCAAATAATCTGTGATACTTTTATGCAGAAGATACACCTAGCTGTAATTATATTAATCAATAATAAGAATTGAATTACACGCTGAGGAGTAATTTTAAATTGACTGACATCCTTGCCTGTTTATTGTAAATTACTTTTTACTTGAATATCATAAAAAAAATAATTTAGTCATTTTTACATCAATGGTGCTGTTATTTGTTTTTCCAACTTATCGGTATAGGCTCCATTGAAGTTATGCACTAATTTAGTATATTCAAAGAAAATGGAATATGTTTAGGTGCATTAAAATTCTTTGAAGAAACATCGTGAAGATTCATAGCCACATTTATTCGGTGAAAGGCGACTGATGAAATGCCAAAGCAGTTCATATTTCAAGCTAATATTTGAGAAAGAGTGTATATTATAAATCTGGTGGGCATAAAAGCTTTTTCATGGTGAAAAATAGCGAAATATTTTTCATGGAGCGCCAATGTAAACACCCTTGCCGATTACGGATCACCACGTCCAGCTTTGAATAATCGTAAGAAATCAGGAAAATGTCACCAGTTTATCTTCTTAGCCGCTTATTCCGCCTTCTTGAATGCCATTTGGAGAATGCGATATTCAAAATGTGATGGAATTTGCGAAGGGGAAAAGTATGTGCAAATGCAGCAATATTTGCCAAGGCGCCTTCACGAGAAGCAGATTCAAATGAAGTTTCTGAAGCATTTCAAAAAAGCATTCGATGTAAATCCATATGCTTTCGAAGAAATTTGGATACGTTATGAATGAGTGCGGTCAAATATTTACCTCTTACGGCATATGATTTTTCTTGGCAGCTATATCGTTCCAGAATCTTGAATAAAATCATATTTCTTTCCTCCACCTTTCCATTAATCTGTCAGCTGCTAGCATTATTCACTGAGCTTATCACAAATAGCAAATCATTCGAAAGAGGGTAAATATGAGCTCACTGCAGATAAAGGAAGGTTGTAAAGAGACGATTCTTACCTATGATTACCTCCTGCTAATATTATATATATATATATATATATATATATATATATATATATATATATATAAATGTTTATATTGAATCAGCACTCAACAAAAACCAATTTGACCTTATTAAATCCTATATCTCTTCCTTTTTGTGGAAATCAATATTGATATTGCAAATTTATTAAAATGCAGATGTTATGTTCGTTTACATTAAAGCAATTCTCAATAAATACAACAGTAGACACATCGTTTTGGGTGAACTTCCTCGGTGGAATGAATAACCCAATAAATGACATTTTTCATCGTCTACATATTTGAGTTAAAATATAAAATGTGTATGTTAACATAAAATGTAAACATTTCCCTTCTATTTTTAAGACGTAGAATTGCCAAGCACAACTTTTGTAGACCCATAATAATTTCGGGTGATATGATCGGATTATTTGATAATTCGGATAAACCGTTTATATGAAGCGATCAAGACCGTCTTATTTTGTGAGTTATTTCGAAAGTGTATTATTTTAAGCTGTGTAGAGCGAATGGATTCAGCGATGATAGAAATACAGAAAGATACAAGATAAACAGAGGGGGAAAACAGTCTTCTTTGATGAATAACTGATCGTAGTACTTTTCCAACTGATACCATTTTAATTTACGACTGGGTTTCGATGTATTACACCATCATCAGACCTGATCAGGTAATTTTATCAAGTGGAAAAGTGCTTCAATCAGTTATTCATTATGCTCGACTTCCACCACATCACACCTGAAGCTACTCTTAGTCTTCTTTAGGGTTTAAAGATTTTTTTTCATTACCGCTGAAATAATTTTAAACTTTAATAATTTTTAATCATTAAAAACCATACTATACATTGAGATTCAAATTACCTTGAATCAGATTAAAATCTCTCTGTCAGATTGTAAACTTTAAAATACCTAAAACCTTATTCCTTTTCAATATCCAAACTATTAATTACCGTGATTATGGTTTCTCTTTGATTCTCAGATGAGATTACATTCAATTTTTTTCATTTGTTCCATTTTAAGTGTTAAATATTTTTATTCACAAAGTTAAATATTTATTTCAAACAACGCGTCCTAAAGGATTGAATACTATAATTATGTTTTCAAAAGTAGCTAATTATTATTGTTGTAGTCGAAAATATACCAATTATGGGTTTTAGAAGATGCCTTGCTGCTTGGTAACGAGATTTTTTTCCAATTTTCTGAGTTCTGAGTTTCCGGTTGCTCTTTGAGTCATTGGGATGACGTTTTTGTTTGCTTGCGTTAGGAGCAAGTCGTCCTGCATGGTGTAACCATTCAAAGGCTAATTTAATGGGACAGTTGTAGCCTTTGTCATACCGCTGCAAGTTAATTTGCACTGCTTCTCCATTCCTCCCTATTCCTGCTGCATTTAAGGGGTGGGGAAGTCACAAGGGATCATTAATGACAGTCAACAAAGTGCGTGTGCTTTGTTGTAATTTCCTTATAGTTTCATGATTAAGAGACCCGAAAAACGAAAGAAAACGTACCGATTTTTCAAAATTCAAGTAATTAAAAATTGTTTTTTAATATTTAAGAATCCAATTTTTTATTTCAATAAATTACGCGTTCTAAATTTTTCTAAGATATCTATCAACATATAATGGAAAACAAGGCCATACAAGCGATTATTGTACAAATTGAGGATTATGAAAATGGTTTTTCCTCAATTTTAGTTTTTTATTCACATTAGTTTGACATAGCAATACAGAATAAATATTTTAAAAACATATTTGCAGCTCATACTTAAACTTCTCAATCTAACATTCATCTCATTTTAAAGTTTAAGATATCTTGAAAACATAGTTTTTGAAGCAAGATGATAAAGGTAGATTTGGAGATTTGAACAGGGAGAAGAACGGAAGAGATTAAACGCATAGAAAGGAACACTGCCGAAAAATTATCGATGATAGATCGAGTTGGAAAGACGCCTTGTGTTCCAGGGTCATAGCTGTAGACCCATGACTCATTTCGAGTAATGACCTTTTTCTTTGGAAAACCTAAGTCATCGTTTGTGGCTTAAAGAGAGAGTCCCCTGCAACTGCAGCACGAAATTCTGGACGCTGACAAGATAAAAGAGAATGCGACAAAATTGTTTTGAAAAGTAGGAGAAACGCTGGGACAAGTGGGCCAAGTCCCAAGGGGAGTACTCCAAAGGGAACTTAGGGCTAATTGTTCCGGTTAGGCCATTTTCTCAAAATATTGCATGGCTGGATCCTTTCCGGAAAATATATAAAGATATATTATATCCGGATTATATATATATGTATATATAATATATATATATATATATATATATATATATATATATATATATATATATATATATATATATTATATATATTATCTATATATATATTTATTTATATATATATATATATTTTATATATATATATATATAATATGTATATATATATATATATATATATATATATATATTATATATATTATCTATATATATATTTATTTATATATATATATATTATATATATATATATATATTATATATATATATATATATGTATATATATATATATATATAATATACATATATATATGAGTTGGTTCAACCATAACATGGTAGATAGATAGTCGTCTTTATATTTTGGGGCGAAATTGAGACTATGGAGTACCTTCTACCACCTAACCCCTGGGGAGCATATACAGATCCTATCCAGGCATTAATATTCATTCATATTCATTGGTCTTGATTCAGTCTCCACCTTGTGGCATCAAATCTCGCCAAAATCTTCACTGGCTTGAAACTAACCTTGGCAGGGGCCAGGTGCGGCGTGCTCTGACGCAATTCAGAAATCACATCTTCCTCCCACCCACGCCACTCACCCCTGGACCCTTCTCCTCGTCCGGGTGCACCCTTAATGCCTAACATCTCAATTCCCTGGCCCCCGAAGCCACCGATCTCGCTTTCCTCCATTCGCTGCCTTCCCTAATTCCTATCCGATCCCCTTCCGGTGCAAAATCCTTAAAACCTTCCCCTCAAGACCGCTTTATCTCTCACCTCATCGTTCTCGAAAACGTCCAAAGTTCCCTCACTAAACCTGACCCGCACCACTAAGCACCGTCTAAATTCCTGGAAACACCACTTCCGCCCACAGTAACCCACTCCAACCGATGGTTTAATCAAACCAGTTAGTGGAGAATATTCAACCGGGAAAGTTAAGGAGAAGCGTTATATCAGGATGGCCAGATATCACCTGGCTGCATTCCCACGCCGTGCTATGAGCACTCGGCCGCTAAATTAGGACTCTTGACTTCAAATTCAACTTTTCTCCACGCAAGCGCAGTTAAACATAAGACCCGTGGTCATATGGGTGGCAAATGTTCGTGAAATAAATGTACTAAGAAAATTACTCCATAACCTGAGATTGTGAGAATTATGTTGGGAGAAAAATCTTTCAATTTTTGAACTAGCAATTTGAGAATTCTGCTATGAATACATGTTAGGTAAAGAGCATATTGCTATACCCGATCATCTCCAGCACGTACAATTCGTCGTAGAAACACTGTAAAATCAAAACGCAATGCAGTATAAAAACAAACTTACCAAGAAGGTATTAATTTTTATGGACTTAATGTTTTAAACATATATTTATTTTTTAAGCTGGTCTGAATTCTTCTGGACTAATTTTAAACTCTTTTGATTTGAAATTGTGTTTCCTAGGTGTCGAAACATTAGATTTTGCCCAACCATGCCCGATAACGATTCGAACCCTCGACCCCTTTAGGGTCAATTGATGATTCCCAACTTTGACCTCCGTTCGAGAGCCTCACCGGAGGAAAACTTTTTCTGAAAAATATAACACAGTGCCGAGCTAACGTTTTCAAGTAAATCCGCCTTGTTAATCCATCTAGCCGGGCATGCTTTTTGGAACTGTAACGTATTATTGCCCAAATATTGCAATTTTCCCCTGGTTCCCATGAGTTCATTTCCGGCCAAGTTCCGAACCGGTTTATTTTCCTGTGCTGCGAGATGTCACATACTTTTGTATTTTGGAATGTATGAAAAAAAATTGATTTTGACAACATTTCTCTGTCTTTTCCTCCTCCCATTGCACCCTTTTACCTCTTCCATACTCCATTTCCTACTGTCTAATTAGTTTATATAAGATGGCACCTGAAGTTATTTCGTGACCAATGTGAGACACATTTGAAAAGCAATAGCCGTTTTCTTATTTTTAATTGTATTTGCGAAAAAAGCATGCTACGCCATCTATTGATTGTTTAAGGAGCCACTGAAGTTATTGTTTTGATTCAGTATTTGTTTGCCTGTCGATGAATGAAGATGTCACAATGCTCGCGAAAATCTTTGCTCCCGCCAGTTGAAATATATATCCTTCGATTTGATTTTCGTATGCAGATGGATCACCAGTTGACCGAATTCACCGGGAGCTGTGCCTAATTAACGGACATACTGAAAATAATGAAAGAAAGTTTAGGCAATGGTGTCGAGACTTCAAAAATGGGCGCACAAATGTTCATGAGGAAGAGCTGAGTAGCAGGCCCAATGCACAGACCAATGAAATAGTTCAACAAGGGGGTCAAGTACTGCAATCTCATCTACGTCTACATAATACCCCGCAAACCTTCGCAAGGACGTGTGGCAGGGGGTTGGTAGGTCACCAGCCGATCTGTTCGACGATTGACCGTATATGCTCTGGCTGATTAATTTTCTCTTGCTGGACGCACCTTACGGCAAAATATTGGCACGATTCTTACGCAAAAACTGGAGTATTCGGTACCCACGTTGCACACAAATTGGGTGCAAGTTGGGTACCGAAAATGCTTACCAACCAATACAAAGAGCAAAGAATGTTGAATGGACGAGCGTTTTTGGATCGCTATCGACAAGAAGGAAATATTATTCGCTATCACTGTTGACCTTGCACGTAGCAACTATTTCCTCTTCTTGTGCTTTAAACAGAGGCTTAACTGACAACTGTTTGTACGGTTATCAACTGGTTCAATCCCCAGGCGAAATTTTATCCTGAGGGATTAAAGAAGCCGGTGGAGCTTTGCGAAAAGTGCATAGAAGTGAATGGCGATTATGTAGAAAAGTGAAGTAGGGTAATGGAAAAGCAAAACCGTCAAAGAAAACTTTTTCTCGCGAATATATTTTTTATGGCCTAACGTACCTCACTAAAACAGATAACCCTCATGTGAACCACGGCCGTGATATCAACTAAAATACCTATGTCGGATATATTAAGAGTTAAAATAGGACCAATAAAGCCAAATTGAAGATCTGGTTCCACTTAAACTACCTAGAGGGTTAAGATAATCCTGTTGAGAGAGTCATTGAATGCGTTTTGATTCATGTATCAGTCGTCGAAAGCTCTATGAACAAGACCAGCACGTCAGGTGGGGCTTATCTATTGCGAAACAACTCTTCAACTCCCATCAACTTCCCCACCTGACCAGCCCCTCATCGTTTCTCGGCTATCTTACCACCGTATATAATCCCAATTTCCCAAATTGAGTGCCATCATTGCGACTAACGCTTTCATTTGTACTGAACAGAATGACTAATTCCGTTGAATTAGCAGATGAAGAGCTGAGTGGCAGGCCCAATTTTCAGACTGATGAGATCGTTCAACAAGTGGGTCAAGAACTGCGATCTGATCGACGATTGACGATTAGTGCCCTGGCTGATCAATTTCCTATTGTTGGACGCTCTATCATTTACACATTTGTTAAGGAAAAGTCTAGTTGCAAGAGAGATCATCGTAAAATTTTAATTGATTCCTAAAAAATAATCGAGATAGGAACTTAGTTTTTATTTTTTCCCTAAGACTACTATACTATATAGTCACGATCCAGAATCACACATTTCTTCCAGCGTTTCTTGACCTTTTTAAGGCCGCCATAGTAGAACTCAATTCAATTGTTCCATCTCTTAACTGACGTCATTAACGAACGACCACCTTTTTCCCTTCCATTCCCCTCTCCTGGACATTCCACAACTTATCCCTAATGACTCCTACGGCCAATCTACCCCCCTGCGAATAACCGTCCCTCCAACCCCACCCAACCAACCCACGCCAACTTGGACGAGTATATATATATAGAAAAAAAATACATATTTATATATACTCGTCCTACTCGTCGTATATATATATATATATATATATATATATATATATATATATATATATATATACATATACACATTCAAACACGAAATCCCGCCAAACGGCGAATAAATACTCATATGTACAGAAACAGATATAAGGAAAAGGGATAGGAACAAATATAAAGGACGAACACAATAAAGGTGGGGAAGGCGGAATCGAACGGATCACAAGAGTAAAAATATATCCTTGACCGGGACTCGAACCTCGGATCTTTCCACTTGATTTTTAATGAAGGAACCTAATCATGCTGCAAATCACTATCTCTCCATGCTGCAAGTTACTTCAATCAACGGCTTCGTTAAACAAAATAAATCATTATTGATGTCTTTAATTTGCTATATAAGAATCAATTTATATTGGGAATGAATTTTATCAAGATGTATTGGTTATTTTTAGAAATAGTTACTTAAAAACAATAGCACCACGCAGAAGTTCTATGTTCACGTTTTATCAATTTTCGTTTGATTTACCTATGGTGTCTCGGACATATAATCTACGTTCCGCTTCTATCTAATTTCCGTCACCGTCAAGTTAACATCAAATGTCTAAAACGCCCAAGCGGTTCACCGAGCCCGTTTACCTGCGGTCAAGTCACCCTTGGCACCCACCACGCAGTCACACCTCGCTTGCCCCTTCATCCTTCCCCGCACACGCACCAAGAGGTTCCCTGCCATTGAGCGCACGGCTCCTTCCCGTCGGATTGAACCCGTGGAGCTGATCCCGCGCCCTCCACGGGAAATGAATGGCATTTCTCTACCCAGTTAAGAGTCTCCCCAGAGCTTGGAGGGAAACTTTGGTTAGATGTAAATAACGCAGTGTCGTGCTAACTTTTTCGAGTAGCATTTAACTTCAAAGTTTAGTTTTTAGTTGTTCAAAGGGCCTTGGTTTTATCGCACCGTTCAATCCCCGTAAGTAATTCCGGAAGGCCTTAGCTGAAGCGGGGGTCAATACCGCGGTTTTTGGTTTTAGGCCCTGTAGGCACGTTTTAGTTTACTTGAAAAGTAATCATGTACCAGTGATAATTCTGTTAATATGTTAGAACCACTCATAAATGAAAACATAATTCAAGAGAGAGAAGTGAATCGGGATAGTGCGGTTACTAACGCACTGTCTTCCCACCTAGAGGGCTCGGGTTTGGATCCCGGCGGTGGTAGATGTTTTCACTGGTATCCCTATCCGTACTTGAGGTGCTTTGTGGAGAGCACTTTGAGTGAGTACGCCATCCGTCAGATGGGACGTTAAACTGCGGGTGCCTGTCGTTAAGAGTAGGCTAATGCTAACTCCGGGTTTATCTCCACCCATTCCTGCCCATCCCTAATGGTGCGAATGACTTCAGCTATAGGTCGCCTCGCCTGAAAAACACTCCTACTTAGAGAGAGAGTAAAACAGAGTATTGATTAGGTGCGTGCGTATTCAATTCAGTCAAACGAATTCCGAGAAGAAATGGATTATTACCCGCAAATTTCGTTCCGAAAAGAACTACACCAATTTTCAACCTGTCTAAGTGAAACTCAACACTCTGTTAAAATATCTCGTCAAGAAGAACGTCTCAAAACCTGGATTGTTATCATGTACAAAAAAATAATACAATTATTTGCACAACCGGTTTTAAATCGGAGTTAAATAGGGAGTTGATGTATTGAAAAATCATGTTGGTCCCATTTACTCACTCCTGTAATTGCTCAAATGAGAAGCTATCACGTGGAGAGGCATACTCCGCTACTCATTGAATTTCTAAACCGAGTTTCGCGTGCCATCTAGCCATACCGACTGTAATACATAAAAAACATAGGATAATTCAAGGTTTGAAGCATTTCCTCAGAAAATAATGAGCCAATGTCGCTGATGATTACTTGAAAGAGTATTTTTGTTGTGTCACCGGCACGAACTTGAGATTACTCGAATGGTTTTAAGAGTAAATCTAGGTCGAACTAATAAATTAGCACAACTGTTTCAATACCTCTCTCCGAAACACAAATCCTTGAAAAGAAACAAGGAAAAAGAAAGTTATAAAAGTGGGCCCAATTCAATTTCCCAGTAAATCTTCTCCATAAATGCATGTACTAAACATGTTATCATAAATGCATGTACTATATGTATAATAGCGATTAATTTTAATTTTTCCATTTATTCATAGCACTAAAAAAATTAATAACAAAAATAAGAAGGCTCGACAAAAATGACGGTTGAATCGAGAAAGTATCCAATGCATTTCTTCAAATACGTCCCCCCCTAACTCAAATCCTCGAAACACTCGATGAGCACTTCTAATACATGCTGTAGATTGGTACACTGTTGACTCTCCAACTGCCAGAAGGAGAGTAGTACATACATCAGTAGAATGTATTCATCAATACAGTACAGACCAGCGAAGCAACGATATAATGCTATTTAGAAATCAGGATAGGTCTTGCATGAGTTGATGGTGGATGGTACGTGTACAATTTAACAGCGGTAAAGAAAGCAGCTAAGCAAAATTCTTCCACAATATCAAAATTGTGGGCTAAAAATAATGATAATTCGGCATTATTCGGGCGAGATTGAGACTGGGGCAGTCCCTTCTTCCATCTTATTCTCAAATGCATGCAATGAAATCGATTTACAGTGAATATGCATAAATGCAGAGAGTGTAGAAAAATATGAAAAATGGTGGGAAAAACATAAGGCATAAGGAATAAGGCTTTTATCTTTGACGATAAAAATCCATTGCAGGGAAACACTCACACATGAAGTGTGAAAAACCTGTGAAGATCTGCAGATAGATAATGCTATGTTGTAATTTACTAAATTAAAATAAATATAATAATGAATAAAAATTAATCACTGCATGAATAATAAGAGAAGAAACGAAAGGAGAATGGATACATACATATAAATATAGAGGTAAGTGAATTAAAATAAAATTAGTGATTAATAATACAGATGTAAGAAATATTAAAGAAAAAAATGAAAGAAAAAATATTTTTGCAGTACGACTAATAACCGATATTTGAACTCTTTGCAACAAATTGTGTACGACATTGGGTCGAATCTTGGATAATTATGTTTATTTCTTAAATTAATTCGCATGTGTTATAAAATTTCCCTAAAAATACTGTTGTGCGAAATGATAGGTGAAAGTGAGTTTACCTCCAAGCCATTCATATCTTGAAGTTCTGTTTGAATTTCGTGGCGCACATTATATAAAATAATATTGAGTCATGATTTTTGTTTGTTACCCAGTGATTTATTATAAGCTCCTACAAATCTCTTGACGCTGTGTTTCTTGTTTCGCGGATTTAATATTACTCCCCATCGGTGATTTTAGGAAAAATATTCTGAAATTGTGTTTTACCTCAAATCCAGGTTGCTTCATTTTATGAACTATTGTTATAACTCTTAAAGGAGTCTCTTCAAATGCACCTTATCATTTTAATAGATGCATTTTAACATAATTTAAACATACAACTTCACACCTGATGATGCGTTGTTCTCAGTTCTGTATAGACTCTATTGTCTCGATTGTGTGCATTTACTTGGGACCTTTTATTTCATCACCCATTTACCGGAAAAAACGGAAAGTTAATGATCTTTGTTGCGTCAGTGAGAACTGTACTCGGTGCGTCTAGCTTTATTAAGGAATGAATGGATTGACAGGTGACAGGATGGATTGAACAGCAGCCATATATCAAACCTCGGATTGATAACCCTTGATGATGTTTATTTTAATGCCTTGCCCAAAGTGTTTTTTTCCAATAAAGGGTATCGTTCGCTTAAGCGAGTCCCCCATATATTTCGACATCAGAGCCTTCGTTTTACCTTTGCCCTTTTCCGCGGAATCATCCATCTCTTCCCCGACCGTTCCTCAAGCACTTGCATACTTATTCCGTCAGGCGGAGCGAGCGATATCTGCTTCGGAATACCGATTTCCGCCGTTTCAATCTCTACGCACTATTTGCTCTCACCCTTGTGACGTCATCCCCCACCCGCAAATCCCGTCTCTTTGTTTGTCGACTCATATTTGATGTTTGACTTCTGCCCTTGCAACCGTGATTCACTCCATCGTTGCCGATGGAGTTAGTTGCAAATAAGTCATTCTTGTTCGTATTTCTTATTAATTTCGTACTCATTCGTATTTCCTTAATGGAAGAAGGGACCATTTGGTCTCAATTTCGCCCATATAAAGACCTCTATCTATCTATTCCTAATTATTTTTCACAGACTACTGAAATATTAGCAGAATGAAGGTATCGTTGTATTTAACTGGATCAATTTTTATTCAATTTTACAATCTAGGCCGAGACCGAGTAATTTCGCCTAATGTATCATGTGAGTGCCTGGTAAATATAATGCCTGAATGCCTGCAGTAAACGGACTGTTTAGTTCATCAATAGGCTTTGCGCAAATATCCATGCCAGTAAGTTTCCATAATAACTTACAGCTAAGTCAAAGAGGACGGTTGAAAATGACTTCCGATTCGCTCCATCTGATAACGGAATAACCGCTTAAACAAGTAGTAACTGTATAAAAGGCTGACCGATTTTGCAGAATTCTTAAAGTACGTTTCATTCGGAAATAAAATCAGTGCCCATCTTTGAATTTTCTTAGCTATTGGTCCTCCATAAAAAAACGTCTTTTCTTGATTAAATCGATTACAATGCTTATTTTTTCTTACGCTCGCTGGTCAATCGCTAGTGGCATTAATATGAGAAAATTTGCTCGATCCATGAGAAGTGGATGTCGGTGGAACGAAACGCTCCACAATTTTATTAGAAAGCTTTGGATGGAAAATCGCCAAGATTACTTGACCCACCTGACGTCCTAGTTTGAGTGCACATCGAAAGACTTAAACGTTCATAGAACGAGAATAGTAATTCTAGCTATATGTTAAATTATCACAATGTTGGACGAGATCACGAGAGTAGGGTTAAGGGTTTTTACTGATGGGAAAACCTATATAAGAAATCTTCTTTTCCTCACGCAAGTCATGCCTACAACTATACAAAACAACAAAATATCTCTACTTAATCAAAAACAAAAAAACTTTCATTGTTCTCATGCGCAATAAAATCAGTGAATACTCCATAGCTTTCCTAAATATTCGCCCTTGTGTTTGCCTGCAAAGTAATATAACCTGTGTCATCATCACCATAAGTAATCCAATCCTTTATTTACGCAATCCTTCATTTTTCTGTGTTAATGTTCTTTAACTTCTGATATCTTTTTTGCTTAATGTCCTTCTTAAATTGTCCTTTTCACTCATCTCTTTGTCTTCCTCGAGGTGTCTTCCCTGTAATTTTCTTTTCTACGAGGGTCATCCGGAAAGTAGTACCCGTTCGTGCCGCATGAAGTGCTGACGACGCGAGTAGCCGCTGGACGAGGTCAGATAGCTTCAGTGGCTTGTCTGCCTTCTCTGAGCCAAGTTGCGTGACGCTAGCATTGCCTGTGTTGTTTCTGTGATTGTTTACAATGTTTAAAAAAATTGAGAACGCCGCCAGTTGTGAAGTGAGGGCAGTGATTAAATTCCTCAATGCAAGAAACGTTCGCCCATGTGATATTCATCGCCAATTAAAGGAGGTGTATGGAGACAATGTAATGGACGAGTCGTCTGTTCGGCGGTGGTGTCGCAACTTCAACATGGGGAGGGGGAACACACACGACGATGAGCGTTCGGGGAGACCGTCTGTCATTACAGACCAACTGGTGAGCTCAGTTGACGAATTCGTGAGGAACGATCGGCGCGTCACAATTGATGACATCTGTGAGCATTTTCCCAATGTTTCTCGAACAATTGTTCATGAAATTGTTAAACACCATCTGCATTATGCAAAAATTTGTGCAAGATGGGTCCCTCGCGTATCTCAATGAGCTGGCGGCGAAGGACTATGCAGCAGGAATACAGAAACTTGTCACACGTTATGACAAATGCCTTAATTTGCTTGGAGATTATGTTGAGAAGTAGTTTAAAGTATCCTCTTTCAAATAAAATTTTTTATGTTTGTTAATATTTACTTTTGTGTCTTTATTTCACGAACGGGTACTACTTTCCGGATGACCCTCGTATTATGTTCCCAAATAATTTATTGTACGTCAAGGTGTGTCAAACCCATCTATTTCTCTACCGTGGAGTTTTCCACATGGACTTTTCCTCTTCCATTCTTCTATGTACTTCCTCATATTTTACTTTTTCTGCCCATGAAATCTTCTGCATTCTCCTCCGGCACCGTTCTCCATAGTCATCTCTTCTTCACTGGTTTCCTTTTTCCACGTCTCTAGCCCATCGAGTGAGTCTACATAAGCAAATTTTTACAGCCTTCTGCCTTGTATACAACCGTAGGGTCTTTGAACATAAAATTACTTCTTCTTCATGAACGCCTTCTCAGCTTGGCCTAGTCTTCGCTTGACGTCGGACGAACTTATTCCATCCCAAGTTACGCTGCTGCCGAGATATATGAAGGAATCCTTTTGCTCCAGTTTATCTCTTCGGATTGTAATATCTGCCTTAAGATTCTCTTTTACACTCATAGAGATTTTAGTTTCCTTCATAATGATGCTCATATTACATTCCTAAAGTACTTCCTCCTTAGCATTCATAGTTGGTTGTTTATTTAAATATAGAATGCATTTAATCATTGACCGCATTGCCCAGTGATACTCCTGACTTGTTGGTTTAAGCTCTCAGATCTGATGTCGACTTTTGGCGAATGTTAATGTATCTGGTCTGTTAACTCCGCCATGCCTTTGGCAAGTCCCTGGGGAAGCTCTTGGTCGATAAAAGCCGTAGGCATTTGTGGATGGTAATGAGTCGGACTGCCTTGCAAACAGCATCGCCCTTAAACTTCACCGTCCATTGCCTTCCGTTTCCCTCTCGTCACCAACCATGGATCGTGATCGTGGTGTAAATTCTGCATGTATACTCTTTGCATCACTGCGAGCCCTGAAACTCTCACGATGTTATTCAAATTCCCCCTAACTTTAACATAATCCGGATCTTCTATGTTAGCTTAAGCGTCGGAAGCGATGTGGGGGCCTTGTCGATCTTCCTCACGAGATGTCCTGAATCGAACTTCGTGTGTTGACACTGCTGCGGGAACATCCCCCCATTTTCCTCCGTTGCTCTATGTCCCGATTGACCGGCGTGTTGTCTGCGGGGGGAGGGCGAGGATGACGGTTAGTCTCCTCCCCGCATCTCCCCTCGGTGCCCCGCCGTCAACTCCAATCGGCTCCACGGCGGGGTGTGTCGGTATGCGCCACAGCCCACTCGCTCCGCCTAATGTTTCCGGCCGAGGGGAATTTTATTGCGACCGAGAATGTTGACCACGCGCATCTAGTCAATGACGCACGGGAATTACAGCCCTCTCCGTTGACGCAACGTCAAAGTTTGGGAATACCTCTTGACGTCGGATATAGCCATTTTTCTCGGATGTGAGATAAAACGATATTGTCTACGAAGATAAGCGTAAGGACAGCAATTTTCTTGAAATGAAACATTTTTTTTAAAATCAGGAATAATGATGAAATAATTCAGCGGATAAAATTTTTCCGCATTGAGTAAATTATTACCATTTAATATAGCCAACCGTGATTCCAATTTTTTATTGGATCCTATAATTAAGTTATGATCAACGTTTTTCACTCTGCCTTAACTTACATTGAGGCATACTTCGTGGAGAAAATTAAATTTAAATTTGGTTAATTATTCATTCAAATTTTACCCATATTTGGGACCATTGCATTGTAGAACGTAGTGCATTCTACTTTAATACGCACCCACTTCCAATGATATGCTTATATTTAACTACAACCTTTATGCTCAGTGCCTAAGTTATATATATATATATAATATATGTGTTTATATATGCGTATAATGGAGTTCCTTCTCTCCCATGAGAAAGGTGGTTTCCCCACCGAGAATTTGGTATACATGTGAGTTAATTTTTTATGTGCTTTTGTCTTCTTAATCTTAAAGTACATTGCATATATATATATATATATATATATATATATATATATATATATATATATATATATAGAGAGAGAGAGAGAGAGAGATAGAGAGAGAGAGAGAGAGAGAGAGAGAGAAAGAGAGAGAGAAACTATCTCGTCGGATAAATGGGAATATAAGAAGGAATAGCTAGGAAGGCCTTCAGAATAGAAGTGTTTAAATGTTATATTCCATATTTTGTGTTATTTTTTTCCACGTATGCTTTGACCATGATATTGATAGTGAGGAATGGTCGTTTAATTATTAGTGGCTATAGAGTTACTCCCAAGACTTGAGGCAATTTAAAATATCTCTGTAATGCCACGCATATCGTCACAACAAAGAAGTTAGGTTGGCAGGATGAGTCTACATGACACGCATGAAAATTTGCCATGGAAACACAGTCAAACCTCGTTGAGAGCAATCGAGCCGGAAAGTAACTTATTTCACCCGCGTTGAATTTCTTCCATTTCCAGTTTTCGTGTCATTTTCGAGTTTCAAATGCACGGCATTATATGGTGTCGTATAAAAATCCAATTTCACCGCGACTTTCTCGCAATATCCGAGCCATTTTACCATACAAATGTACCTAATGCGACTTTCACGAAAGGAGTCTTGCTTAAATATTTATATTATTTAACTTATATGGACTGGTGCGCCCGCAATATAGGCCACGGACATCCATCCACCGGTCACCCACTTCTATTCGCGAGGTACATTACGGCGTCCCTAGAATTCTTCCAAAGAGCTTCCTTTTTTCCTCCCCTCTTGAAATTACCCCATTAGCACCACAACGACTTATCAGTTTACGCTTCGGGCACCGTGCAGCCGTCGTCGGGTTGTTGATTACAAAAAAAGGAAAATTAGTTCCCCCCCCCCCGCACACACACACAAGGTGGAAAAGCACTTTTGTGAGCAAACATAATCAACATTGCTTCCAGAAGTGGGCATCTCCGTAATTCATTACAGCAGCGACTTTGAAAAAATAAAAAGATTTGCCGTTTTATGTATTTTTTATCAGTTGCTTTTCAACGGTTTTTTACCTGTCGCTTAGACGTCTCATCCGTTCCCTCGGAGTTTGAGGAAGCGGTAGTTTCATCATACGATTACCTCATTATGCTTCGGACGACGGTTATTGTGGACTTTGAAGCGGGTCTAAGGGGGGAAGGGCGTGCTTTTCCAGGTTAAGGGTGGGGAGGGATGTGGATCGGGGATCCGTGGTCATGGTGGGAAGGGAAATATGTCGGTGAGGGGAGGAGGCGAGAAGGGTATGGGGAGGCGTGGAGTACTCGTAAGCTGTGGTAATCGCGTGAATAATTGAGACGACACCGAGCCCTTCGCCTCCAGCGTGTCTTAAAGGAAGGCGGCCACGTTCATGAGACGGTTGAATATGTGAGCGCCCCGTCAAGGGTCCGGATGATGTTCACAAGATCGTTTCCTTGGCTCGGGGAGGTGGCTCATGCATCAGTTAAGGTCTAAGAAATGCCTCTCCTTCAGAATTGACCCTCGCGCTGAGACAAGTGATCACACCGACCCGAAGGTTTAATCTTGTTATGATATTTTACGCTAATTCAATATATTTTTGATGCTAAGATACAGGAAATGGGTACATGGGAATTTTCAATTCTAAAATATAACAGTTGAAGTATTTTAGAGATATTTAACTCATTTGGGTTTAATTAAAGTTTAGAAAATTTCGAAAGAGCGCTACCGTAACATTGGGTCGATGTAGCCCAACTCACTGCTTGCTGATATAAAATATGTCCTTCAAATTTTCATTTTGCGTCCACAGATGCTTATTATTTTCCGAATTACCTTTTTTTGCCCTGAATATGCATCACGTGAATTTTAAACAGATATAGCTGATACATGAATTCATTTTTAAATTATTTATCGTCAAGGATCAATATTGCCTCAGCCTGGGTTTATTTTTCCCGCTCTCAATTTTGAATGTTATGATGCATGGTTTTATTGATGGTTGTGGAATGGTGAGTATCAAGCAGAATCGGTGGAGAAATACAGAAAATTGTTGTAAAAAGCTCGATGAACACAATCAAATATGAGGAAAGAGATTTTCTAAGAGATACCGTGATTTCATGAAATGTTAAGTGGGGAGAATGTTGAGCTAGCAAGTGGAGAGGGAGAAAATATTTTAGAGGAGGTGAACACTACGATAAGATGAAAAATATTTATTTTGATTTAGTGTTTAAGGTTATATTTTTATTAGTATTGGCATTGATTTAGGTTTACCATAAAATTGTAGTTAGTCCTGAGCCCTTTAAAAACCTCTTCTCTGTAGAACCGACCGGGGTTGCGGAAAATCTCGCGTTTAACGCAATGGACTGCAATGCTACAGTATTATGTTTTAAATATCGTATACGCATGAGGTTAGGCCTAATTCCACAAATTTAAGCTTTATACATGGTGCGGCAATATTACTTCCTTTTTTAAAACGCAAAACGCTTTCAAAAAAGGAAGCTATGCCGCTGCACCCCGTATCATTTTTTACAAGGTGTGATCAGAAAAAGACAAGGCTGATTTTATAAATTATTTATTTCGACGGATACAGCTTAATCGAACTTTTCGCCCTCAAAGCATATGCCTTGGTTGACGACACACCTTTGCCAACGTTTCTTCCAGCTCTCAAACCCTACCTGGTAAGCCGCCTTAGGAATCCTCTTCAGGTCCGCCGTACAGCAATTAGTTATAATGTCCGCAATAGACGCCCTTTTAACGTTGATTTTAACTTTAGAAACAGAAAGAAGGTTTTGAGAAACTCTAGGTCGGCATTGGCTCGATCCAGGAGTTCCTGACAAATGTCCAAAGGTTTTTGTCTCTGTTCATCAGTCAGCACCCGCGGGACGAATTTTGATGCGACGCTCGTCATGCCCAAAATGTCTGTCAAAGTTGTCTGACAGTATCCAAAACTAATGTTCACTTCCTCGGCTATCTCCCTAACAGTAAAACGGCAATTTGCTCGCTCCAAATCGTTCACCTAATTGACATGGTTGGGGTCTGTCGAAGTGGAAGGTCGCTCCGTTCGCGAATCTTCATCTGTCGAGGTTCTGCCCGATTTAAAACGACTGTACCACTCAAAACACTGCCTTCTACTCATAGCTTCATTAACAAAGGCTTGCTGAATCATTCCAAATTCCTCCGTAGCAATTTGCCAAGCTTGAAACAAAATTTCACGCACACACGCTGTTCCTCTAGCTCCTTCATTGCTGCCGTTGCACGCGGCGACGAACAGGTTAAGACACGTACCGCTGCTGCTGCGTAACGACTGGTCGTTACACCTCTCTTTTTAGTTGTAAGATTTGTCGCTAGATGGCGCACTGAGCTTTGTTCCGATCCTTGTTCGGTTTGCGCGGAATAAAATCAGTCCGGTCTTTTTTTGATCACACTTTGTGCATAAGTAATGGAAAAACAATTTGGGATGCATTGGCTCGCTACTAAAGTATTATTTGGATTATATTTTTTACTGGCTTAAACTTAAATGATATAATTGAAAACCTCCAATCGTGAATTATCTTTTTTTAAAATTAAGTCATTTCCTTCACCTTTTATGGAATCTACTCTCAAGCTATGTTGGTATGGAAATTTTGAAGGCACTGATTTCGTGATGAGAAAATATTATTCATGAGTGAATTAACGCAAAAGTTGACTGATGAATGTATCCCAAGAGTGTTTTGCATTGCCTCATGCACGATGGAAGCAGAAATTCAGAATTATCCCTGAAGGAGTTGACCAATAAATTCAATTTCCCGGGGATACGGCGTACCACTGATTGAATTTGAAAATAAAAACTATTTTCATCGACTTTTCAGCATGAAGGCAACGAGACACTCGGTAGAGTATGTCACTTCTCATCAATTTTGTTCATTTACCTTCCATTTTACATTTCATATACCACGTACTCAACAGCGGGAGCTCATATAATGAATAACTTCGAACAACGCGAAGTCTGAATCCATCAGTTTATTACGATTTTGACGTTTTGTACCATATTTTGTGAATAATCGTATTTATGGCAATATTAGTTGCCCGAAGTTGCCTGGCGCTCAGCAGTTTGCGTACGAGTAAACGTTTCGCCAAATAATTTTTGTCTAAATTATTTGATTGAACATCATGCCATTTTTTTATTATTTAAATGATTCATATTAATGATTATATACGTAATCTTTCCGATATAAAAAAATCTAAATTATTCTACTGATATATGTCTGGTCATTTATCATAATTAATATATGATATTTGTGAAACGATAATTGCTTAATATATACATATATGCATGTATAATAACTACGTTTATGTTAACAGTTAACTATATCAGGGTAATAACCATGATTTGGTCACTGTTGAGGCATATTGGTTGGTGAAAGAAAATATATATATTTTTTTCTTCGACCTAAATGAAGCAAAATTAACATCACTATAATTACCATGGTGGTGAAGGACGATGCAGTTGCGAGGTTGACGCAAAAACCGCTCTACCGACGTTCTTTAAGCGCCTGGATGCCTGGGAAATATGGGTCCCTAAGCTCAGGGAGAGTCATTTGTCATGTTTATCACATATTCGAGTTTTCCGGTCGTTTGTCACCCGACTCAGTCAGTCGCTCTCCACCCGAGGTCCGCCTTCTCCAAAGACCTGCGCACTCATTTCCGCAAATTACCAATTAGCGAGCGTTGGTGGAAGCGTTGTTCGAAAATGGGTGGGGGGGGGGGCGGGGATCGTTCATCGGAGCACTCGCGACGTGTGCCTCCTCTTGTTCCCAACGCCGTCGAAACCAAAGCAACGCCATTATCCCTACGCCGATACGCCAGCGCGAAAGAAAAGACGCGACGGTCGTAGCCAGTCATCATCCCCCAACACGCGGCGAAACTCGACGACCTCTTAGACACACGCCTGATCATGTAAACCCCGACTCTCGCAGTTCCCGTTTGGGTGGGAGGATAAATATCGACAGAGGTCGTCATCGATCCCGCGATCCAACGTTCGTACATCCGACGCTAATGGTCGCGCCCATCTGCCTCAAAAATCCTCGCTCTACGTGGTCAAGGTCGAGCTCTTCCGAAGCACGTCTCGCCGTAGCAGGCAACATGGGAAATTTGCGTCTCGGTCCCCTAACGAAGTCTGCTTCCGTGACGTTCCCCGTTTCAAATCATATTATTTGTTTTGTTTATATTCAACAGATTAAGGCGAGATGTGTTGTTCGTTTTCCACATATTTAAATCAGTGGAAAAGTGCAAATTTTGTTTTTTTCATATTTTTTGTTATGAAATCGCATCCTTCGGCCCTGTTTCTAATCATCCTTTTTTTATATTCCAGCCTTTTTTTCCAAGCCATCGATAATATTACATGATTTTGTCAGAGAGAGGTGGGAAATCCGAGGGATCCTCGATCGAATCCTGGTAAAGCGAATCATTTTCCGATGTGAAATTCTCGTATTAAAAGTCAATGAATTATCCAACCACTTTTAAAATATTTTTCTTTATCATGACTCTTGAAAGGTTTCTCTTGGATTTACTTATTTTTATATTCCTCAAATTAAACCTTGATCATTTTTTCAAGTTCCCAATGCATTACGTGGTGTCAGTAAAAAAGGAAGTGTTACGTACAATTCGTTTGATTTGGCATTAGACGAGATTTAGGGAAACATTTTTCTGGAAACTCACTCAAAATTCTATTCGTTAATACTCGAAATACTACACTTTTGCAATAAACTATACATGTATTAATAGAAGTCAAAATTTTGGTAATTCAACATACACTTAAACAAAAATTACATGTGTCATAAAAAACGTTATCCTAGAAATTTGATCCTAGCAACTTGGGGTTAGGAATGCTGGAACTCGAGTTTGTATTTGTGAAAGAAATTTTTAGAAAGAACTTCTCCAAAATCATTTTGCACATTCTTGGTTTTTCATCACAATTAAAAATTGAAAATGCGTTATTTGATAACGCCAGCCCATTTTTGTAGGGAGACTAAAAAACTTATATATTTGAACTTAAATATTTAACATTAAATGTCCTCCTGGAGCTTTAATATTTCATTTTGACTCAATATTATCAATCAAACTTTGTCTTAAGGTTAATTATTTAAAATTGGATTGAAAAATTCAAATATTTTATTTTGATTGGGGGATTTTACATATTATCATAAACTTGATGATTCTGGTGTCAAAGCATACTTTGTGTAAATATATGAAGCAATAGATTCAGAATCTATTAGTAGGGGCAGACCGTCTTCATGCTTTCATTCTTTTTTGTAGTCTCAAGGCACGATTGTCTACGAAGAAGAGTGTCTCCCGGTTTAATAGGACTTTATTTTTTATTCACCTTCACAGGACGAAGGCCTACCCTCGCGAAATATTACTGTGTCATTCTTTCTCTAAATTTGACTTCACAAGCACTAGACAGAATGAAATAGTTTCTACAATACTAGAGTAGCAGTTTCAAAATTCGTATTCAAAATCTAATAATTTGAAATTATTTTTTGGAGATGAACTACAACTCACTAGCGTGTTTTAATCAGCTGTCTTCCAGTTTAACTTACAGTTACATTTACCCTATCACTAGTGTCTAACCAAAATATTTAGTACCCTAGCTGGAGGATATTCTACAAGACCGAAATGTTTTTTTTTCAAAGTAATATTTTTAAACGCAACGAAAATCTAACGATGTACCGCTACGGGCACGGTGAAAAGGTATACTAATTATGGTTAGTTGCGTTGTTTCTTTATTTTTTAAAATCATCAATATTGGTCGCTGGATTTATTTATACAATATAAAAAGCTCTTCTCCATGTCTCTCCTCAAAAAATAAAAAGATTCAGCGGTGACGTATTAATAACGACTCGCATATTAGTTTATCTCTTCGGTGCTCAATCATCGGTAGGGACGCGTCAACTCGCCGCACCCAATCGTCTCCCTCGGATCTGCATTGTCACGCGAAATCTCACATGTGACCGGAACAAAGGACCGGCCACAGACCTCTTGGGGCCGGAAGGGCGAATGCCTGGCTCACGGATGCGAAAACAAGGTACATGGATCAATTTTTATAGGTGTAATCTGGGTACTGGCAGAAGTTTCCTGGCGTCGCCACTTTCACTCTGGAGTATTGGTGAGTCGTCGCTTCTCCTTCCCTCATAAACCCTCCCTCCACCCACTCTTCCTCCGCCGCCACGTGACGTAACGCGTCAATGTGTCCAGGGCTCCTCTCTCTATTGCTTCCCTCGTGCACGGGGCCATCCGATGCATTGCGATGTGAAACCCCTGGCACGCATTAGAATCCACTCTATACTAATCGATGTTTATTGAAAATCAAATCGAACCTTCCTCGGGATACAAACCGTTTCTACAAGTTCAATAATATCTTTATTATTTTTATTGCAATTGAAAAATCGAGACCGGTTCAACAAATCCTTCAATAATGTAATAAATTGCCAAAAATTAAATTAAGTACTCATTTTTTAATTGTTAGTGAAGTATTTGATGCGTGAAAGAAATAAAAAAAATTAAATTTCCCCGTTTTTTTTGCTGTTCACTAATCCCATTCATACGATTTTTTCGAAACAAGTGAACTAAGCCAGTTCTCGTCTAGCACTACAGTCACCATATGGAAGGCCGTATTTGTAAACTATGTGTGTGATTGTCTTAGATGCACATGAAAGTCGAACGTACAAGTCGATTCCTACATGAGCCGTCTCCCACGTAAAATCATCGTCGATGATGCAATTACGATGTCACTTTGCGATTAATTTTAGGGTGGATTAAGTATTTTAGGAGGGAGGGCGTGATTACATGGAATAGCATTTAATATATGTAGTCACTTAGAATATTTATGTAAAACATGCTAACTAAATACCTCTCTTGGATTCACTCACATGATATCTTTAATCAAAAAACCCTGAAGTCAAAAAAAAGTATATTAATTATAGTATAATTTGTAACGCTTGAAAGCGAGAGAAAGATAAAGGTTAAGGAAACTAAAAAAAAACGATAGAGATTAAAATAAATTTAATATTCTGTCGATCTGATTGAATTTTTCTTGAGACATTTGGAAGAAATATTATTTGTTTTCAACTTTTGCATCATCTCTTCCTCTCCTCATCGCTTTAATAGTGGTATGGACTCCCTAAACATGCGTAATCATCTCACCTTTGGATATAGTTTTACCTGTAAATGCGATTAAATTAAGTGTTCATTTTACATCCTCCGATCGTCAAAAGAGATGTATCGAGGCTACCGTGTCACACAGTGGGTATAAATCTTGAGCATTAAGAAAGAAATGCAATAGAGTGTGGAGTCGATAAAAGTATCGTCATGTCGTAAAAATTTCATAGATTCAACCAGCCACGAGATAAATTGAATACTCGTTGACGATCCTAAGTTGTCCTTTTGAATTGCGGTGCCCTTGCGTCGAAAATTGTGCGATATTTGGTTGGTCAGAATAAAAATAATGTGCTCCCTTTCTCCCGTTCCACGATTTTTTTTCCGTTATCTGGGTGTGTTCCCTCTGTCATCTCCGCCAAATTTTCCGCCCTGTGTGTGCCTCATAAGCTCCGTGGTAATCCGCCTCGGTCGCCACCATCACTTTCCCTCGCCTGCTTCCGTTCCTGCAGGTCATGTGCCACGCGTTCATCAAATGTAACGGAAACTCGTTATGACAACATCCCCGTCCAGGAAAAGTTGAAAAGTATCAGATGGGAAAAGGGTCCTTTTTTGGAAATATCGTCAGGCGAAAAAAATATTTTCCATAATTATTTACAGAGATTTCTCTACTTTGAATACAAAAGAAGCTAGTCTTTAGCCACCCTAGTTGCCTGATGCAGTGCAAATACTCCGCCATGAGTAACCGTTCCGTGACTGATACTTTTAAGTGCAGTATCAAAAAATTAATACATTATTATTTCTCATTTTCAGAAAAATCTGGATATGTGTATGTGTGTAATTACATTTTTATATTCATTGACAAACAAATGTTTTCATCTTTTGCTGAGAGGTGATCTTTTAGAGCTTTTGAAGTTAAAATAGGCGATAACTGAATTACTTTTTCTCTAAAAGAAGGAAAAGCAGCTTTGTGAGAGTTTTAATTGGAAGTGCGATACGGATTATAATAAAAATATATATTTTAGAGTTCGTCTTTTGGATTACTGATTTGTAATTAACGTTCACCAGTGAGTTTTATTACAAAATTCGTACTCAAACGTTGACCAGTTGCAGTTAAAATATTTTGAAATAGATTCTTTAATGGCATGGATGCACATACCGATGGGAACATTAATATTTTATTCATTCCATTTCACTTAAGCTTCGTTCAATTTGAAAAATCTTTTGGACACTTTGTACGTTTACTCATTGCTACCGCTATTTACACCAAAAGTTTTGAACCATGTATTTTCATAAATTCCGGAATACTGACGTGATTGCCATGCGAGTCAAGTCACGGCAGGCCCTTCATATTATGAAGCCCCTGAGTGCATTTTAGTGTATATTTTATTTTCGGCGCCCGCGTATAATACATTGACGTACCAAAGTGTCTTCATTCAGAATGCTCAGTAATTTCGTAATCCGCTCAATGAAAGCAGGGCTCAAATTACCGTCTCGTTCCGAGACATCCATAATGTCACCTAACCGGGTCGATGTACACGGTCGCCAAATCCTTGATCATGACGGGCCAAAAACACGCACCGAAAGCTGCAGCTGCCGAGTCACTATTACTACCGCCTATGTAAGGTACAGGGTTCGTCCGGAAAATAAGTGTACTGACTCCTGGGCTGCGCGCCGCTCTAGGCGCGCCCAGCACCGCTCTGACGGGCTGCGATTGGAGGGGGGTATGTTGGCAAGCGACGCTGAAAAAGGCAGTCGGCTCTGAGCTGTGGTGTAGTGAGGAGCTCTGTTAACGCGAACCTCCACGCTCGACCCACGTCACGGAACGCGATGCCGAAGTTTTTGGAGCAGCGTTATTCCATCAAATTTGCGGTAAAGCTTGGGAAATCGTCTACCGAAACTGTCGGTATGATTAACCAGGCTTACGGGGAGTCAGCCATGTCCAGAAACATGATCTTTCGGTGGCACAAGATGTTCGTGGAGGGCAGAGAAGAGGTCGACGACGAGTCTTCGAGAGGTTCCCGATGATGCCTTCACGGGAGCGTTCCAGGAATGGGAACGCCGCTGGAACAAGTGTATCGACTCACAAGGGTCCTATTTTGAGGAATATTAGCTTAAGATATGTAAAAGTGTAATAAATTTTTTTCCTGAGCTCAGTACACTTATTTTCCGGACGAACCCTGTGTATATATATATATATATATATATATGTGTGTGTGTGTGTATATATATATATATATATGTGTGTGTGTGTGTATATATATATATATATATATATATATATATATATATATATATATATATATATATATATATATATATATATATAACCTTAAGCACCGCAATCAACCCGAAGGTTGGTATGTTAGGAACCCCGTGCTAAGCCTGAAGGCGTGTGTAATTCATACATCAGGGTAAAGGGGTCAGTTCCTTTCCCTGAGCCGGTTATGGTGTTCCATGAAGCTCTGGTACCGGTAAAATCACACAGCTTGGGTGGGGCTTTCCTTCTAGATATATATATATATATATATATATATATATATATATATATATATATATATATATAAAGAGGAGTGTTTGTTTGTATGTATGTAATTTGTTTACTTTTTTGCTGTCATAGAAACAGCATTTTTCCAACTATGCCAGCAGGATACTTTTGCAAGAACACTATTGTATTCAGAATTGCCGACATATGATACGTGGAATACATCAAGGAAAGTCTTTTGTAGAAGAAAAATGGGCAACTTTGATTCTGAGAATAATATTTATTCATGTGACGCATTGGGCGAGTCTACACAGTCCATCCTAACAACGCCGAATGTTATATTTTAAGAATGCTTCTACATACCATTAGAGGACCTCCCTCATTTCCAGAATTAAGAACGGTAAACGGAGAAATGTGTGAGACATTCAGAGAAGCTTGCCAGAATTTAGGGATGCTAGAAGGAGATCAACACTGGGATGACTCATTGCGAGAGGCCAGTTTGATTTCTTTTCCAGGACAAATCCGAATTTTGTTTGCCATCATAATAACCTCCTGTAATCCATCTAACCCAAAAACAATATGGGAAAAATATAAAGAATCAGCGAGTGAGGATATACTGGCTAAAGTTCGAAGTGAAAATCCTACATTGGATATTACGTTAAACTCCGACATTTTTAATAAAACTTTGATTATTTTGGAGGAAAAGTGTATCACCATGGTTAACAAGACTTTAGTGGAACTCGGTCTTTTTGCACCTGTACAAGATCAACAGGGTGTATTTTATCCAGATTATATACGTGAAACTAGCTACAATGTCTTAGACTTAGAAGCATACATCGCGGATAAAAAGCCACTTCTCAATGAAACAATAATGGATCAAGTAGATAAACAAGAAGAAGGTATCATTTTTCTTGATGCTGCTGGTGGCACTGGAAAAACATTTTTAAATAATTTAGTCCTCGCTGAAATCAGGGTTCACGGAGAAATTGCTCTAGCTGTTGCATCTTCAGGTATTGCAGCGACATTAATGGAAGGAGGAAGAACAGCCCACTCTGCCCTTAAGTTGCCACTTAATATTTCCCGACAAGAAAATCCCACATGTCATATAAATAAAACAAGCGGCCAGGCACAAGTTCTTATAGAATGTAAATTGATAGTATGGGATGAGTGTACGATGGCTCATAATAAATCTCTTGAGGCCCTGAACGCAACACTTCAAGATCTTAGAGGAAACTGCAGTTTAATGGGAGGAGCTCTGGTACTCCTGTGTGGAGACTTCCGTCAAACTCTGCCTGTCATTCCAAAATCGACTCCAGCCGATGAAATTTATTCCTGCTTAAAACATTCTGTTCTATGGAATCATGTCTAAGAAATTAGCCTTAAACAAAACATGCGAATCCTTTTAAGAGATGGGAATGCTCAAAATTTTGTAAATAAACTTTTGGAGATTGGAGAAGATAGATTAGTTATTGAAGCATCTGGTATGATAAAATTGTCATCAGATTTATGTGTATCGGTGAAAACTGTCCGCGATATGATACAAGCAATCTATCCTAACGTTAATCAAAATTATAAAAATTTAGAATGGTTGCGAGAAAGAGCCATTCTTGCTCCTAAGAACGATGATGTTAATGAAATTAACAAGGAGATACTAGCCATGCTGCCAGGAGACGTGATTGAATATATAGTAAATCGGTTGATACCGTAGTGGATGCTGACGAAGCCGTCAATTATCCAACGGAATTCCTAAATTCACTTGATCCAGCTGGATTACCACAACATCGCCTTATACTTAAAGTAGGATCTCCAATCATTTTATTGCGAAATTTAGATCCACGAAAACTCTGCAATGGGACACGATTATGTGTGACAAAATTAATGAAAAATATAATCCAGGCAGTAATTTTAACTGGAAAAGGAAAAGGTGAAATAATTTTTATTCCACGGATACCTCTAATCCCAACTGATCTTCCCTTCAACTTTAAAAGATTTAAGTTTCCAGTCCGGCTAGCTTTTTCAATTACCATTAATAAATCACAGGGACAGTCTTTAAAGTTTTGTGGTGTTGATCTAAGATCGCTATGTTTTAGCCACGGGCAACTTTATGTTGCTTGCTCCAGAGTAGGTTCACCTAAAAATTTATATATTCTTTCTCCTGGATATGAAACAAAAAATGTAGTTTATAAACAGGTGTTAAATAAAAAAGATTCTTAAATTTGTATGAAGTAGTGTATTATTGTACTTTATAATTTGTTGTTTTTATTTATGTAGTATATTTATATTATTGTTTCTCCCTAACCCGTGCAAAGCCGGGTATTCAGCTAGTATATATATATATATATATATATATATATATATATATATATATATATATCGCCTATATGTAGCATTTTGCTGACGTTTCATCCGATAATTTATGAAGTAGAACGATCCTGATTTTAATTTTGAAGCAATGTACATAAATAACGTTAATGAATTCAAAATCCTCTCTTAGTAGAAAAATATGAGTCATCGTATCGAATGCTTTGAAAGAGCGCGCAAAATTGAATGTAAAAAATCAGAGGAGAAAGAAAGAAACATACCTTAAAAAACCTAAACTTCAGGGAGAATTTCATTTTAGGTAGTTCTATTTTGGCCAATATAGAGTAAGATCTGCTACCTGTGGTAAAAATACTGCGTTAGAAAAAAAATTCTGTCCTGATAACCCAAGCCTCAATGCCACTGAATAACTCCCGATCTTTCAAACAGAGTTATCATCGGAAAATTGGTCAATACGTACGTAGAAGATTTCATATTTCCTTTGCAATATCAGAGTCAGCTCCTTTTCATGAATATAAGATAGATCTTCCGCTATGGTACGTGGGGAGGGAGTAAATGTAGGCCCTAAATTAAATTCTGCATGTAGCGATACGGCGAGAAAGGTCACAAGCCACTCTCCATCTCCAGGAATTTTTTCGAATGAGCCAAGAAATACCATATCTGAGTGCAATAGTATCATGATGTATATGATTTATTGATAAGGGCCTAAATATTTCATTAGTGGATAAAGTAATAGAAAATTGCATGCAAGCCTTCCTTGAAAATTAAAACCAAAAATGCGCAAAATATGCGTCTGGATGTGTTCCTGTCGATGCCAATGATTTATCTTCTATATCGCACAAAAAGAAGCGCAAAACCATCAAATTACAATAAATCAAAGAGGATATTGTTTTTGTTGCAAATAAAGTGAACAATTGACCTAATTGCGGAATGTTAGCAATCTAGACGAATTGACATTGAACTTCTGGTTTAGCTTTCCGTAGTTCGTGTGTACCAGTTTTGTATGTTAAATTCACAACAGACCGCACTATGACAAAGAGAAACTGTTCTTTTCCACTCAAATTTAATGTGGAAGATTTTGCTATTGTTAAATCACTAATTAAAATGATAATTCTTTTCTTATTTGCTAATGAAATTCTCGGCGTTTATGATTACTGCCGCACTGTTTCTTGAGATATTCTGAACCGCTATCGTGCTCGTAATATGATCTCAAGACTTCCAACGTACAGCAGCGAATGAAACAGGAGTTCTATAGAGTAAACATGTTAAGTAAATTAGAACCTGGGGCATATCAAGTTGCAATTAATGAGTATATTTACTAAGATTTGATGGATTTCAGGGTTTATGAGTCAACGAAAATAATGTTTAGCCAGAGAAAGAGGAGCACATTTTTAAAGTAGCTTCAGGTGCGGTATAATAACAATTTAAATAACACTTAGAAATGATTCTTTAAGTAAACCTGTGCTAATTGTACATGCAAAAAATCGGTAAATATTATATTATGATTTAATTAATTAATATTTAAAATTAATGTTATCATCAAAACCTCCCTTTTGGTATTTCCAGCTTATCATGACTGAAGTTTTTTTTATTTTAACTCATTTATTTAATAATATTGAAGGATTAATAGGAACGATTAATTACCTTTTATATATTTCTCATGTGGACTGATATTTGTGATTATTGATTATTTGTTGTAAAATGTGAAGGAAAAAATTAAGGACACAGTAATCACAACTTTGACGGCAATAAATCCTATTAGATGACAACATATTCACACCTGAAACTTATGGAATCCTTACAGGTTCCGTTGACGGCCTTGGGCATGTCAAAATTTGCGTTCCTTCCCCAATATCTTTTCTGGGCCTCATATGATGAATAAGGTTTGGTACCTATGCATCTAAAATCGGGGGGAATATTCTAAGGCCACCAACAAAAGCAATAGGCTCGAAGATTGGTTTAATAAGTAAAGGTGGAGCTTACCACGAAACTTAGTGCTAATTACGAGGAATTTACACTTTTAAGGTAGAACATGGCAGTTTCTTTTACTGTGCTGTCCAAATTTTCCAACAAAGATCGGGTACCCTAGAAATTCCACAGGTTTTGTTAAGTTAGGGAAATTATAAAAGTGGCAAGGAACCGAACCCAGGGTCTCTGATCTGGTCTGTAGCTCAGGGCCGGCTATCCCACACCCAACCATCGCCCATGTAACGTCCCAACCCGGAATGACTCTTGGCTTCAATAAACTTCTCTCCAGTAAATAAAAGACAGATAGTAACAATTTTCCTCTAGATATTTTATTTATCCCCCAAACTAAATTTAATTTTTCACCAACTGTCCGAAAATTATTTTATATTTAGTGGAAAATTGTAACTATCTGTTCTTTATTTTGCTCGAATTTCACCATATCATGCCTGAAACTACTCAATTTGTACTTTCCAATTCTCTCTTATTATTAAAATCTTTCTACGGATCTTTAATTTAATTACAGTCATATCCATCTCCATGCTGTCAAACTAACATTTCTTTTCAGGAGCGACCCCTTTTCTTTCAATTCTAACTCAAATCTGGTTTCGCCAATATTAAACCATTTTCGTACGAGATGGCTCCCCATCCCCGATCCCTTCTTTTCCCTCTTTTCTCATTAATGCCGTCATCACTGCGTGACCGGCGGTCACTTTGCGGCGCTCGGGTCGTTCTCCCTGCGTCGCAAGCTGTTGAAACAAAAAAAAATCGCTCCGATCGATGCGTGCCGCAATAGGCTTAATCTAGCGTTCGGTCTTATAATGCCATGCAGTCCGACCCGATTCCGCGACGGATTTTAAGTCGTAAATCCCGCTAGCGTCCACGGTTGCGTCCATGGTAACGTTCGTACGAGGATGAGAAGGCGCACGGGTGTGGGAAATTTCGGGACTTGCGCTCTGGCCAACGGCGATGCAAACGTGCCACGCATCGGGGGAATTTCATTAGGGTCCGCATAACACGCCCACACACACACACTCGCACACACAAGATCACCACACACCCACGCTCGTTGCTCCCTTCCACGTTCGACTTATCGCTGCGCAACTACCGTCTATCCTGCGGTATTCCCGAGCGCATTCCCACATCCCCCTCCATTTCCAACCCACGCTCGAGGACTCACAGGAGGAAAAACAATGGTGTTGGAAGCTTTGAGGGCCGGCAGCTTTCAATGGCCCGACGCCGAGGATATCCCTCCCGCGTCCCATCGTCGGCCGGTGCCCTCATTGTTCACCAATCATCTCGATGGGAGCATAAAGAATGTCGGAGAATGTTTCAGATTCCATCAAGTTAATGGTTGCCCGATAGGTCCATTTATATTTTTTCTTCATTTTCTTTTTGCCGCGATATTTCCCACATAGTCGGCCGAACCCCAACGAAGTATACTGCATTGGAATGCATGCAAATTCGTGAAATCCAAAGGTGCTCGTTGCCAATTTGCCCTTTCGCAAGTGAGAATTCTCCATCGTGGTGCCAGGAACTCGTGGAGCGTTTCTGGAAGCGAGATGAAAGTTGGCGCGGCTCACATTCTCAGTTTTTATTTCCAAGTGACGGCGCCGTACGTGTTTGTGCCCATGTTCATAATGTCCATTTTCCTTTGTTTCTCTTTGTCAATGCATTCATCTCGGGTGTGTTCGGGTGAAAGCAATTCATTCACCCAATCCAACGCTAGGTCGCACGCTGCGGTTCAAATAATATGCTTTTGTCCATTTTGGTGTGGATTGAAATTATCATGAGAAATTTTCGTTTCCATATTGAACAGAATTTTACTCATTCATATTATCATCTTATCCAGGAAATATCGTTGATACACTCTTATGAATATTAAAATCTGTTGTCATTATTATTCTTTTTTTCGCTGCACTCTCAATTTATCTCATGTGCTCGAGGTTATGCGATGACTCATATACGCTAATTATTAAAATTTATTTCGCAAATCAATGCATCCGATCGTTTGGGTTGTTTTGGCTTTATTTTTGTCATGGAATTAACCCCGTGAAATTCCAAAACAGCAATTTGAATGATTTTTTTCTTTCAGATGAAATAGTATGAAGGGACCTTTTTATCTCTCACGATTGCATAATGATGTCTGCATAATTTTACACCTATCATTTATTTAGGTTATTAAAAAATTTTTAAAAAGCTCTTTGGATGATTAATAATGACTGGATTTAATATAGATGTATCGTACAAGCTTCACATACATCCGCACATATCGTAATTCAAACGAAGGATTGTTTGCAAATTATGTTCAGAGATAAATAACGTGCTTGACGTATGTACCACTGAATTAATCTTAATAGCCCAGATACATTTCCCGTGGTGTCTCTCACGGCTTTATTTTCTGGCAACATGTTTTGTTGATATGCGTCACATTTATCGGGTGCCTGTCGGGACTAACGTTGCCGCTTTCGTCATCCTTCACATCGGCATGAGGCAGCAAAATCATTTCTGTTGAATTTTGACGCACGTAACCATCATCTCTCTTTGAGGTCGAGTCTTTTATCAATTTACAAAAGAATGGAGAACCTGTTTCCCCAGCCAAATTAGCCAATAATGGAGCACTTATGCCAAACCGCACATTATGAAAGCGGGAAGATTCTGAAATTCAGCATTACAGAGGTTGCAAAGCGACATTTCGGAATTGGATTCCGTTAACCCCAATAATACGCGGGAGGGAACGCTGAAATGGAATGGGATACGAGTTTGCATATCATTTTGACTCCTTCATGGAATTGAAAGGGTTGATATCGGGTGAAATTACAAAGCCTTTCCCAACCGATTTTTCTGCGTTATCAGTGGAGGAATGAGGATTTGGGAGTAGGAAGAATCGACTCCCCAATAATAAATCGCTTCATAAAATTACATTTCCTTTCCTTCGAGGCGTAGGAACTGTCTCGAGATTTGGTCGCGGGCGATGGAAAATTTGAAACTAAAGGAACCTGCTTACGATCCAGATATTGCCGATTCTGCTTGAAGCTGGAATTCCCACTTTATTCCGTTACGCTGGTGTTGACCATAAAGAGAACATGACTCAGTCGCATGCTTTAATGATTTTGATTGACCTTCGTAGATATCCATTTTCTTTGAGGACTACCAACTACTCACGTAGTACGTATTTTAATGAGCTAAAGCCAGAATTTATTGAAATACTCGTAGTGCCTATATTAATGATAAATAATGTTATGTAAAGGCATAGAATTAATATCTCAGCATGATAAATAGCGGAAGTTAACTAAAACAATGCGTCTCTGTTGATGTTGGAGGAAATGGTGTTCAAACTTCCTTTAACATTACTGCTATTCGATCGTGGGCCAGGTAAGAATCATAGCATACGAAAGAACAGTTCCGGGGTCTCCTCTTGTATCCGCTTTATATATACTCTCGACGGATGAGGAGAAAGATGAGGTCATATCTAGTTAGCTCTTCCTCCTATGTGTTCTTTTAAGGAGCCAAAATTTGCTAAAAATTTGTCGTCGAACATGGCTCAACAAATACGCTCGAATCTTTATTTTCGACAATTTAGTTAACCAGAATCCAGTAATTTCTAATGTAACGTATAATTTGATTCATACCTTCAATGACGCAGTCACCTGCTCCCATGCCATCTGTTATACCGGAGACCATTAGGACGATATGGTGTTTTAATCCTAATTTAAATTTTAACATTAATACAGTAAATAAATAGCTCCGTCTATTTTAGTGTTATTACATGTCCTCTGTGATTAATTTTTGTTCACCTCATTTTGTTATTGATAGCGGACAGCAGACTAAATATTTTAGCGCTAGCAAAAAGTCTTGATTTAAAAAAAATGAATATGAAAATGGTTTATTTTTATTTTTAGCGTAACAAATTCGTGACATATGACATAAGTATTCCTGAACTTTGTTGTTAAATGCCCTATTTTTATTCATTTCGACCTTAGATTCCATCATGATTTTTTTCGATTAACTTGACCATTTTTCAAGAGAGAAAGGTCTGTTCTAGTGAAGTCCAATCTTTGGCATTCTTCTTTTCCCACATCCCTGAAAAACTAGATGGCTTGAAGTGATAAAAACACCATTACGGGTAACCAGTTACTCATAAGTTCGTTGTAGAATTGGGAAAGTGAACTTTTGGTACCTGAAAATGGCCTATCATTCGTGGGAGTATTTATTTGTTTATTGTTCTCAGTATAGAATCTAATTAGAAACGAATGCTTACTATTCGAAATAGAAGATAATCGAATGAAAAACTTGATGCTCCCTTAAAAAATGGCCTCGGAGTATTTAGATCAAATCAGAGACAAGGTTGTCTCTCTGTTACCGAGTATGGTATCAGGGCAAACGGTGAGAAAGGACGCTGCTGCTGTCGACATGCGTATAACGCCACGCTCGGTCAGAGGCTCAAGACAGAGGACGAAGCGCGTGATCATCGGGAGCCGCGAGGCGTTAACCGCCCGCCTTTCCTCTGTATTCCGGCGGTGTGCGAATTCCCCAAAATCAAATGCAAATCAAGACATCCGTATTCTCTCTGGTGTCCCGATATTTTGATGGATTCCATCGTTCGGTTTCGGCGGAGGAATGGATCACAAATGCCAAGGGTCGTCGGGGGAAACCGCATTGAGTGTCACGGAGCGTTTTTTTTTTCAGGCGAAACAAAGATTAGAAGTGTCAGAGTAAACTATTTGCAGAGAAGACGCAAGCATAGCCTGTGGCTTCAGGTAATCAGCCGTTACCTTTCTGGAATTGTGCAACCTGATGAGAATAAATGAGCTCCAGTCAACAGTGCGTGTGACATTGTTTCTTTCCTTCTCCAATGCAACACATACGGCTACTGTGTCACTTTCGATGTGATATACGGCGTTAAAGTCGTACAGAGAATCATTAGTTCTTTTTTTTAATAGGCGGAGCGTGAAAATTTAAAATATGTTGCACTAGTATAATTAAAGTCAACAAATTAAAATGCTAACATCGATTGGAACCATGCGGGCGTGTTTAACCTAGTTATTTTTTTTATACCTATATTCTTCATGAGTTTAAGTATACAGGTATGTGTGTATATGAATATGCATACACACACACTCTCTCTCTCTTTGAATATATATTTTATTGTGTGAATTTCACTAGCATTAAGGAACAGATAGGGAAGGATTTCACCCTCATCCACCAAAAACAATCTTTAGGTTGACGATTCAAGAGACTCCTCGGTAAACTTTTGCCCCCATTTTCTGCGCAACGTAAGCTCTCAAACTGTGTGTGAAACAACCCTTTACTCTTTCATCAAATTTCCGTTCTCTTCACCCAGTGTTGCTCACCTCTTGTTTGCTGCGGGCGGGAGTAGATGGACTGGAAATGAAAGGGGCGGACTAAATTTGCGACGGGGTCCATAGGGAGAGCGATAAGTGGGCGATTTGTGGTCGCACTCAACGGTGACAAATGCAGCAGTTATTAATGTGCGTGGGAGACTGGGATATGCGTGTTCGCTTGGTCTCGCTCTCTCCCTCTCTCTCTTTCTCTGGCCCAGTCTACGCGTGACGACCGAAATCCTTACATTTAATTCCGGCAGAAACCGTGGATTTCTTCTGTTTACGCTTTTACACTTATATTTTGGATTCGTCAATTCCCGTAAACTACTCACTGAAGTGGGTATTTTAAGAAACTTGAATAAAAAGGCATCCTTCAATTACCATTTTTTCTTCTTTGTAATAGCAAACATCTTGTGAAAATATTTTATGCACGGGAAGACCTGTGTATTTATCGGGTTGGTGCGGTGGCTTGTTTGCTGGGTTAGCCGCGTCATCAGGTGTACCGTATTATTGTACTTTATTGTACATTTATTTTATTTTATTTATTTATTTTTGCTACAATCTTACAGAGTTTTTGCAAGCTTTTCACACCCATCTTGTCCGTGGGTGTTTTCAAGTTGGATCTCGATAGGTTACATCTTGTGACTATTTTTTTAAAAACGACTTTGCCATTCTTTTGCTTGTTCATATCGCTTTATATTTTCTTGTTGGTATGTACTTGACGAAGGGTTAAATGGAAGAAAGGACCCTATGGCCTCAATTTTTCGCGAATGAAGACGTTTATCTATCTATGTCATCAAAAATGCAGCTCACCGAAGATGAGTATTATTAAATGAATGCTGTTGTGAACGAGCGTAATTTGTCTCACCCTCCCAAGTGGTTTATCCTCAACTGCACGTCCTCCAGCTACTTGCTTACTTTAATGCAAGGATGACCTCATGGCACTTTCGGAAATACTATATCTTCCTGAGCCTTTTCTTTATTTAAAATGCAACCCAACAATAACCAAGGGCCAAACGTAAACATTTATACGGATTATTAACATGATTAGCAACGAGTAAATTATGATAAAATGAATTTAAAAATAAAGAGGAGGGTGAGGAAAATTGGAACTTCAAAGGCTCCGTTGTCATGGGAGGTTCTCTTTTGGGTAATTAAATGTCTCCAATGATGATCAAAGTGCCTATCAGGGCATACGATTTTTACTCTATAAATGCGATCGTATTTGTGAGGACTTATTGTACAGCAGATGGAAGTGATGGGTTCGTTCTGAAGAATATTCTTAAAGAGAAAAAATATTTTAATTTATCTTATCAAGGCATTGCAAAAAAATTAATCAACGAGTATACTCACAATACAATTTCGTTATCACTTCTTGTCGCAGGACGAAATAATATGAATGCCGTCTTTTTTATTGGCTAACTTCAAATCGATTATATCCTCCCTTAAAAAAAAACGTTGGCAATATATTGTAAAAGTTAATGAGCTGCAGTGATATAGTCACAAAACAATGCTAATTAATGTGGTTAATATACGCGAACAGACATGCAGCCTCACAAATCTCGTTAGCCTCATCCTTATGGTCAAACTTTTCCATTCCTCATCATTGATTGTTTCATTCATGGCCTTCTGTTTTTGGCACTTCTAATACTCCATGACTGAGGGTCTCTTCGATCATTTTCACGCATATATTTCTCGTCTTTTGCTCTCATACCAGTTAATCCTTCCTCATAAATCTCATTCGTGATTTGATTCTCAACCTTCCTCTGAACAGGACCAAACCAGCCGAGTGTCCTTTTGATATATTCGTTTATAACCAGTCCACAGGTTTTACAACTCGCTTATCCCTTAGCATTTTAGCATCCATTAACATGCATCCTAGCATTTTTATCGACGGAGTAAATTTTTATTCTCGAGAAATGGAATCCGTAAAAATTGCGATTCACGCCGTTAACTCAGAAAATGCCATTAGCCGTTTAATAATAATGCCAAGCAAGAATATTTATTTACTTTTAAGAAATATTTTCTATGAATCACCCGAAGAATTGAGAAATGGTTTCAATCATTTATAACTAATTTGAATTTACTCTCTTTTGTCAACTATATTGTTTGTTTAAAAAAATGCGTACGAATTATTTTTATTAAAAATGTCTCTGGCAATCAAGGTCCCATTCGGAAATTGTTTTTTTCGGTTGTTTTACATAAAGGGCATTGTAACATCTTACCTGATGCTTGCACCCCCTGTGACACGCATTTTAGGTGGAATTCGAGTTATTTATGTATGCAGATATAGGTGAACGTAATAGATAAACATTCAAACCAGGAAATTTGTTATTCAAAATTATGAATAATATAGTTCTACACCACGAAATGACAATTTCCAGCGAGGTTTAGCGATTCAAGGAGTTCATATGCTTTGGAAAAACTGGTTTTTCCTATAAAATATATTTTTAACCTAAAATATGCAAGATAAGTTCGTATAATGTCGTTCGATATTTTACTTTGTTTAATGACTACTCCGATCTGCTTCTAGTAATTATAGGGGAGTCGACCGACAGCTGAGGTCATTTGCGCGATTGACGGCGTGCTCAGTCAAAGTGCTTTCCACTAAGCACTTCAAGTAGGATACCACTGAAAAATATCTGCCGTCGACAGGATTCGAACTTGGGCCTTCTCAGTGGAAAGTCAGTACGTTGTCCACCGAACCATCCCGATCCCCCCGATCTGCTTTTATTCTTATTTGGGTGCGAGATTAAAATTCTGTTGCAGACAACATACGAGTTAATTAAATTCATAATCACCTGTCTAGATGCTGAGAGTTAGCATGAATAGGAGCAATAATTACATACGCACGCATGCGATTACCTAAATAATGTACGCTTTGATTTTTCTATCGGGGGGGAATAACAGGTATCCATTTTTTACGCTATTTTTGCCATGAGTGACAATATGGTAGTAGTGTTTTTACGATGTATAGAATTATGTCGTTAATTTTTTTTTAAATAAGCAGATTTTGTCAGTCATCATTGGTATAATAACATTAAAAACTGGCGAATTCGGGTATTTTTTTCCGATATCTTATGCATTTTTCCCAACTAGCTTCTTTCTGCTCATTTCCTTAATTTTCACATGAAGTCCTGAGAAATGTAACGTACCACTTATAATATGCGCCAAGTTGAGAAATGTTGAGTTCAATTTCAACCAAATGAATCATTCAAACGAAAATATTTCAAGATAAATAAAATATTTTGTCAAAAATAAAACTATTTGCTTGATTTCGATGCATGCAGGGAAATTATATGATATGTATCCAGCAAAAATAAATGAAAGTTCGAACCTGTAAACTGCAGCTTCCAGTAATGTATATACATATATATACAAGTATTGTGGAGTGTTTCGTTCCGTTGATATCCACTTCTCATAGATCGAGCAAATTTTCTCTCATTTGTGTCACCATAGCGATTGACCAGCGAATGTTAGGAAAAATAAGCATTTTAATCGATTTGATCAAGACCTTTTTTTGATGGTGGACCGATAGCTAACAAATTCGAAGATGGGCACTGACTCTATTCCTAAATGAAACGTACTTTAAGAATTCGACAAAATCGGTCAGCGTAATATATAGTTAATACTTGTTTCAGCGGTTATTTAAGTCCTTTTCAACTATACTTTTTCACTTAGCTGTGAATGATTGTGGAAACCGACTGGCATGAATATTTGCGCAAAGCCTATTGGTGAAGTATACAGTCCGTTTATTTTCTGGTATCCAGGCATTAAATTTGATAGATATAAGGAAAAGGGATAGGAGTATGGATAAGGGACGAGCACAGGAGAAGTGGAGAAAGCGGAATCAGGAAAATCACGAGTGTAAAAATATTTCCTTGACTGGGACTTAAACCACGGATCTTTCGACTTGCCGGGCTAATGCTCTAGTTATTCATTTCAGTGCTACGATACGATACGACGATACATTTATTTATGAATATTCTAAAAAAATCTTGGGCTAATCGTAACTTTTTTTTCCTTTTCAGGTATGTTTATGACTCAATTACCGTCAGTCTGTTTTGGACCAGGCAGATACACGTGCCGCCAGAAGATGCTGATCATTCAAAACTAATTTATTGTAAGTCACAAAAAAGGATTTTGTTATTACTTGGTAAGTGACGTATATAATGGACTTTTTTGTGGTAGTATTTAACGAATATAAAGTTGTCAATCAAATAGAAATAATTACGAAAGTTGATTTGTGTAATTTTTGTTTTCTTTGGCATATAATTTGTATCGCATTGAATTACTTCCAAATGGCCATTACAATCAACCCATAATATAGTGAGTGCGGATCTTTATCTCTCTGCAAATCAAAATAAAAAAAATGTACTGGGAACTATATTATAAAAGTTAATCCCCCCGAAAATATAATGGTTGCGTAAATTTAAAACGTCCAAGAAGATATCTTTAACCGTAACAGATTATTTCAGGATCGAAATCTTTTAATGTCTGCAGTATTATTCTTAAATAATTTAAAAAAAATAGTGCATGGCCTGTCAAGTGTCAAATAGAAACATGTTGGATAAAATTAAAAATTATAAAATAGTCTCAGAACATACTCTCAAAGAATAACTTGAGCGTGTAGTAGTGTAAGAACTTTGTATGGCAGATTCAAATGAAGGATACTGGTGGAGGCTAGCAACGTTCAAATAAGGATTGTCTGATGACTATATTTTGAGTCATGTGCTCTAAGTTGTTATGAGTAACCTTCGATTAAGTACAACCGATAAGTGTTTCAGTGAAATTTTGTTAAACCCAAAGACGTAATTGGTAAAATTTCCATGAACTACATTCTCAAAATAAAAATGTACCATATTATATTAACTTATGGCTGTGTAATGAACGCTCAACATTGTCTACCGTATTTCTCCGAGCAGCCATGCATTCTCCATTGTTTCTTTTTGTGAATTTCTGTGTTCCTTAAAATACGGGCGTCAAAGAACTATGGGTTTCCATCACGTCTAATTTTTACTTGACAGGATTGTACGATAGGGGCTTTGAAAGTGTCGAGAAGAGCATTTATTTCATTTATCTTCGGGTATGATGCAGTACGTACATTTGGATATAAGTTATAAAAGGCGGGGAAACTCCTGGCACTAAACTGGTATCGAGTGCCAAAGTCGAACATTTCGTCCTTCAAAGAAACACCACCTCGACCAGTATACAGTATATTGCAAATTCGTATCATTCTCATGGGAGCTCAGCCATTTTTAAATCCGTAGCTCCTTCCATTTAATCTATTGCACTTGACGCATTCAGTCCCAAATGCTCCGTGTCATACGGTATATGATGCTAAGGTTCCGCCGTATCTCCTGGCTGACGATCAAAAGCTTGAATTCAGTGACCTTAACTTCATTCACGCTGAAGGAATTATCCATGGTGAATCTCTTTTTTCAAATCCTGCACATAAATGGAGGATGTTACCTACAAAATGTCGTGGTGCCAAAAAAAAATGTGTAGAGGCATCTTTTCGGGTACTTGACAAATGTAATGCCAAAATGAGTGATTTGGGAGCCAACAATGCAAAACATTTTCATTCCGCCAAGGGTACAAACTTTTACATTCTATGTTTCTATGTTTTCCTCCTGGCCATGAAGAGGAACTTTTCCTAAAATGGTATTTCCGAAACTTTGTGTAATATATATATATATATATATATATATATATATATATATATATATATATTTATTTATTTATGCAACACAAATATATATATATATATTTATTTATTTATTTATTTATTTATATACATACACATACACTCACATTCAAACACGAAAACCTACCATATGGTGAAGAAATATTCTTTCACATGGAAATAGAAATAAAGAAAAGGGATAGGAACACATATAAAAGACGAATGCAGGAGAGGTGGGGAAGGCGGAATCAAGCAGATCACAAGTTAAAAAATATTTCCTTGACCGGGACCTGAACACCGGATCGTTCGATTTGCCAGTCCGATGCTTTGAGCATCGGCCCGTTATAAAACTCTTGAACTTGATTTCAAAACTTCACTAAAACTCTTTCCATATCTGTTCTTTCTCTCGATCAGCTTCTGATTTCAATTAAATGTGGTTTTACCATTTGTTTGATATTATTTCTTCACTTTTTAAACTATATAGGCTTATTGTAGCAGCAGTGGAGAGAGAAACCTGATATCCTAAGTGAACCTTAGCGACGGCATAATTGACTGTTTGAGCCGTGACAGTGTTAACTCCCTGAGGTGTCTCTTATTTGCTTGGCAATTGAAGGGGAATAGCCTGAACAGCAGATGAATGATTCAGTGCTCCTTGTGAAATTGCATTTCTTGCCTCTCAGTATTTTTGGGCCCCGAGACAGGAGTATTCCTCTTAGTTGTCTGATTTATCCCCACTCAGTTTTTTCTCTGGCATAAAATGGAAATTAAGTTCAAGCATCAGCGATTTGACACCAATGAGGACATCCCACTGAGAGAGTAGGGGTGTTACGGGATGATGCGAGACTTCCAGGACGACTTCCCATCAGAACGTTTTGGTCAATTCGTGTAAGGCCGACCTTGGGGTGGCGAGGTAACGTTTTCGTCTGCCAACCCAAAGGTCGTGGGTTCGTTTCCCGTCTGGGTGGGTTTTCCTTCACCAAGGATGTGAGTGTTTGTTATTTGAGTCCATTGCTGTATATATCATTGTTAATAGCCATATAAAATGGGCAAAAAGTACTGCTTTTGGATGCATGCTAAATAAATAAATAAAATTGACTAATTTTATACGAAGAAATTAAAGGTAGACAAAGCAAAAGGGTCTAGGTTTCTTTGTATTTACTTTGGACTTAGATTATAGTGCACTTGGACCTAGGTTTCAATCAGGTACTTCATATTTAGCGAAGAATGATGCATATATTCAAACTTACGGAAAAATTACACTTTTTTTAAACATGCCACTCCAGAATTTTCTTAATTTCAAACCCAAGGGGACTATGAATAACGTGATTTAAGAAAGGTTTGCGTATCATTTCTTTGAATGAAGTTCGAAAAATTTAGGTTTTATATCTGTTCCTCTGAGTGGAAATAAGAATTTCTAGTTGAAACGGTTGAGCATTCAGTTTTGGGCAACCAAATTGCGAGCAGTATTAATTATCAGAAGCATATATCGTTTCCGGGATGTGCCGAAGGAACGAAATTGAGAAATCGAGATAAAATATCGAGAAAATATCGAGAAAATCATTCACTCTATTTCCAAACGGATTTTTGGCGGTCAAGCTTTATCAATGGACACCAAATAGTCTGACGGTAAACACATTCCAAGGAGAGGAAAATGTTTTTGAAAGTTTGTATTCACGCAGTAACTCATCTAATTGCTGAAGCCATCTTTTAATTTTTGATCAATGTATATACTTGTCCTAGTAAGCTAACCGGGTACGCGAAAAATACCTTATAACTGTGATTCAATAAATATTCAATGATCGCAGAAATTATTGCAAGAGAACATTAACTTATCATGAATATTTCCAAATTACAATCATGTAATGAGACGGTTTGGTTATGCAAAACGCTTACGCTACAAAGGACACCACAAATTTGACTATCCTTCCGTTGTACAATCAAATGAAAAGCGCATATTACAATACGATAGCCATAATCGTACTAAAGTAACATCAAATTTGTCTGTAATATACTTATATTTATTAGTGCAACATTTTTCAAGTGAATTAAATCATTTCACTCCCTACCAAGATAACTTTAGCCATTCCGCCATTATAGCCATTTCGTATTATCAATTATAATGACAACACACATCACAACAAACGCCAGGCTGATAACGGTATTCCGCTCCACGTAAGCCGTTATTTATGATATACAGCTGTGATTGAAACGTAAGACCCGCAGTGGGGACCAGGAAATATTTATTTCCCCAAGGTATAAGCCTTCTTATGAAGAATGCGAGTACAGCATTTCCTCCACCCCCACCCCCCCCCTTAATTCTTCCACGAGATCTCCGCCAATTTTGCAATCAAGCGTGGGTGAAATTTGTTTTTTTATTTTGACGAGGAATAAAAAAGGAGGGGGCCTCGCGAAAATTGCCACTTTAATTCGACTTGTTTACTTTTATCCTTCTGCTGCAGGTCGTTATTTATCGGAAAAGATTTTTTTTTCCGCCATCCAGTGTTGATGATGGAGATGGATGCCTTTGCCGAGTAGGTCAAGAGAGAAGGCCTTGTTCCGACCGCCGAATGTTTTAACTCGGCGGTAGAGACTGGAGGAATAGACTTCGGGGTGGAGCAGGGAGTTAACCCGGATGAAAGGAAAGTCGATAACTAACTTGGGACGCACAAAACGAGTAAGCGGAAGGAATAGATGGGGATTAGTTCGGGGAATAATGGAACACTGCCCGTTGTTCGTGGACACAAGTCCCTCGAAAACAAAGTTCGTTGTCTGGATAAAAAAGAGAGGGAGCCTTGTTATCTTTCCTTTTAAGATAGTCTCAGGGACTTAAAGTTCCCCTAGTGAATGGAGTCTTGTGTCCCATAAGGTGCACGGCGTTGGTAGGTAACGTGACCGAAGGTGTTTCTACCGGATAAGTGCTTCTTTCCGTCTCAAAGACGTAAACCGCACATGAATGGGGAAAAAATACCTGTTCCTCCTTCTCCCTGATCCCGGTTCCGTCGTATCTATAACTCAACCTATTATCTTAGCAGCTGATGGGAAGATTTGAGGAATTATCGACGAGGCTTGGTTTATCGTGTAAAGAAAGAGTAAAAATTCTTGAATGGGCCTTCAGGCAACTCGAAGTGATTTCGCAGGCATAGCTTTTGGATTAGGGAAACAAAATACGAAGGACAAGCATGTGTGGTAAAAGTGAAGAACTAAATTTTCAGAACCAGATTTTCAGTTTTTCTTTGTGGTCTAGATTTTTTATTGACTTTTTTCAATATATATATATATACACACACACAACCATATATATATACGAGGGTCATCCGGAAAGTAGTACCCGTTCGTGCCGCATGAAGTGCTGACGACGCGAGTAGCCGCTGGACGAGGTCAGATAGCTTCAGTGGCTTGTCTGCCTTCTCTGAGCCAAGTTGCGTGACGCTAGCATTGCCTGTGTTGTTTCTGTGATTGTTTACAATGTTTAAAAAAATTGAGAACGCCGCCAGTTGTGAAGTGAGGGCAGTGATTAAATTCCTCAATGCAAGAAACGTTCGCCCATGTGATATTCATCGCCAATTAAAGGAGGTGTATGGAGACAATGTAATGGACGAGTCGTCTGTTCGGCGGTGGTGTCGCAACTTCAACATGGGGAGGGGGAACACACACGACGATGAGCGTTCGGAGAGACCGTCTGTCATTACAGACCAACTGGTGAGCTCAGTTGACGAATTCGTGAGGAACGATCGGCGCGTCACAATTGATGACATCTGTGAGCATTTTCCCAATGTGTCTCGAACAATTGTTCATGAAATTGTTAAACACCATCTGCATTATGCAAAAATTTGTGCAAGATGGGTCCCTCGCGTATCTCAATGAGCTGGCGGCGAAGGACTATGCAGCAGGAATACAGAAACTTGTCACACGTTATGACAAATGCCTTAATTTGCTTGGAGATTATGTTGAGAAGTAGTTTAAAGTATCCTCTTTCAAATAAAATTTTTTATGTTTGTTAATATTTACTTTTGTCTTTTTATTTCACGAACGGGTACTACTTTCCGGATGACCCTCGTGTGTATATATATATATATATATATATATATATATATATATATATATATATATATATATATATATATATATATATATATATATATATATATATATATATATAAATGTATGTCGCAGTGGTCCAGGGGTAGAGCGTTGGACTACTGACCGCAGGGTCCAGGTTCGATTCCTTGGCATGACTCATGACTCTCTCTGGGAGCTGAGGGTGCCCCTCTGGGCACCCTCAGCTCCACCCAAGCTGTGTGATTTTTCGAGGACCAGATCTTCCTGGAAAACCATAACCGGCACAGCGAAAGGAACTGCCCTCCCTACCCTGATGTGTGAATTTCACACTCCATCAGGCTTAGTGCTTGGTGACCATCCATCACCTACCAAACCGACTGTGGTAGGTTTTATGGTATATACATAACGAAAAGGGATAGGAACGCGTATAGATGGACACAGGAATGGTGAAAAGGTGGTATCGAGCAGATCGCCAGCGCAAAAAAGTTTACTTATATTTGTATATATATATATGTATGAGTTTGGATTTCTAGCCCTCAGTTCCTACGGTGGAACCGAGTGTTGCAATCAACCGAAATGTTATTCTTATATCTGTCGCTTTTATGCCAGAACGAAGAATTATGTAATTGTTCTTATAATATTTCCTCAAACGCAGTAATTATTTTGACAGTCGATTTAATATTTGAGAGTAGATATTTCACAGTTTCAATCCAATACCAACGGCTTTTTAAGTTAACAATTAAGGAAGGCAGTCGGAGGTTTGTTTTTCTGTGGCACCTGAGGTTTCCAATGAAGATCTGCCTCTCGAAAAATGGCACCCGGATTTCATCCTGGGACATAAGTCTCCAACTCAGTAACCTAACCGCTTTCAACCACATTCTTAGTACGCTGGTAATGGGTAAAAAATTTAGAATGGACAATTTTAAAAAAATTTTAGTTTCTTATTTGAATGTTGTGATAAAAGAAAGCGATAAATCCAAAAAAATATTCATCATAAATTATTTAGATATGCACGGTAAGAAGACCATTTTTTTAAGAGATAGCCGGATGGGTATTTGAGTTTTCTCGATGAAAACCAAATAGTATATCTGGGTTTTAATTCAAAAATTGTGTTTTTTGTTCGTCTAAGTGTGCTAAAATGGCAATAATATTTTTGTTCGTCTTAATTTGTTGTTATCAATTTAACAAGAAACAAAGTAGGAGTAGTCAGTGAAGCCAGGAACAGCATTTCATTGCATGCAGATTATTTCATACTAATCTTTATCGTGTTTATAATACCGTAGTAATTACTGCTGGAAACGTATGATTTAGAATGGTAGTATTTGAGGGACTATTTGATTATTTAAGCAATATTTATTTTTATTTTTTTATAAATTCAATCAGCACTAATCGGAAAACTACGATAACGTCATATAACCTAGTTGCACTTCTTAGTTTTACACACATTTTTCAGTATAACTAATGATTATCCCAATTGAGCGAAGAAGAAAGTTTCCTTCTGAAAGATGGAAATTTTGAAAGAATGTAGTTATTTTTTAATAAGAAATGTACCCTTTAATGATAGAGTTAATTGAATGAGCTCTCCATTGAAAGTTCTCTGGTTCTAAAGTGTTGTCATTGCGTGCCTGTGGAGCGCATGCACGTTTCCTGACGCGTACGCATGACTCCTTTAGAAATTGGAATCACACGGCTACAAACCCATTTTATTTCCTCCCTCATCTTTTCATTAACAACCGTTAACCCTCCCATTGAAATCTTTCACATTTTACTAACCAATAAAATCTCACCCTTTTATGACTAATCCAATCTCTCTCGACTAATCGAATCTCTCTCAACAACTTCCTATTCTGCCTTAACTTAGCATCTGCTTCTCCCTCGCTATTCTTTTTCCCTACATATCTCAGTTCCCCTACATATCGTATGCAGAATAGTTCATTAATCTTCTTTAAAATTATTTTTTCGTTGCACTCCATTAGACTTCAATCGACGCATTTCATCAAATTGATAGAAAAATAACAAAGAAATAGGTAGACGTCGTTGTGGTAGTTTTAGGGTAAAACACAAATAAAACGTTAAGTGCATGAATACGAATGCATAAACGTGGTCATCAATCAAAATTAAAAGTGTCAAGATGCATTAAGGTCTTAGGGTGGTGTTGAAAATATGCAAGAATGGGGAGAGTTTTGAGGAAGTTTGATCGTTAGAGTTGATGGAGGTTTTGTCGAGGACGTGGGGAAGGATGGGTGAGAGCAGGTGATAAATCGAGTCGAACTATTGCACTCGGGATCAGGCATTTATGAGATCGATTATGTATAGCAATGAGATCGAAATAAAAGCTTGCATGACTCGAATGGCATGTCGAATAGAAAACTGGAAGAACAATCTGATTGCATGGGACTGGTGATGAGAATTGATAACTGATGTGTACTGAAAAGTGGGAATAAATAAGCCGTTTTGTCGAATTATTGAGTAATTTCAGTTGATCATCTTGTAAATTTCATTGGGATTGCTCAGTAGTCTTGGTGATTAGATTGATTTGAGATTGATATAGGTTTCTCATAGGCGCAATAACTGTAAATCATATTGCTACCTCCTGACAATAATTTCATGTTTAGTAACTTCTCCAGGGTAGGCTTTGTGGAACTCTTCTACGGTATAATGAAAGCCAAACTTCTGTTGTTCCACAATATTCTATTTTCCCGACGAAATTTGTGACCCTTGACAATAAAGCTAAGTCCTTGAAACTGCCGTCAAGACAATAAAATATTGCGGAAAAACACAAAAATGTTTGGTTTTCATTTTTGCTCAATTTTCACCTTTTACACCACCATATTATATTATTATGCCACGGTATTCCAGTAGGTAGGACCCTAAGTTACTGACCAGTGGGCCCAGGTTCGATTCCGGGTGACACCCCTATGCACCGTCTGCTTCAGCTAAGCCTTGTGACTTTTCGAGTACCAGATCTTACTGGAACACCATAGGTGACACAGAGAAAGGAACAGTTCTCTTTATCCTGATATGTGAGTTTCATATGCTGTTGGGCTTTGCATTCTGTGAGCTCCACCCTCACCTATTAAACCAACTTTCGGGTTGATTACTGTGGTAGTGATTATTATCTATTGGTTAAGGTATTATTGATTTTCTGTGGACCCAAGTATTACATACTGCTGAAGTTTCAAGCCCCGCCACTAAGTCTTGCACGTCACTGAATACACTTGAACTTCATTGCAATCGTTGCAATAAATCCTATTTTAGTTCCATAAACTACCTTATGTCCTAAATCTCATCTAAAAACATATTATTTTCCTCTGTGCGCCTATATAGGCCAATATTCTCTGTGACACCCTTAAGTGCACCATATCCTCTTGGTACCTTCTACCTCCGCCAGTCATCTCCACATCAAGTTTCCCTCAACATGCCACTCTCTTTCCCCACCATTTATAAAACGTCTTTGTTTGTTCTCCTTTCATTCATTTTATTGTTTTCGTCCTTCTGGCGCGAATGAGGTAATTACATTTTTTCTGGGTTAACCTAAGTACATATATCAGTTAAAATCGGTCTGGTTAATAGCTCTTAAATTCGTACAAACCTTCTTATTTTCAGTCATTGTATTAATTAACTTAATTATTCTGTTTTATGCAGATCTGTTTATAATTATTAAGATAAAAAATGACTGGTTGACTCTTTTATTATATTTTTTTAACATCGAACCAGTGAATCAAAATGTTATGAAATAATCCAAATATTCGAATGGTTTTAAAACGATAAAGAAAGACAATTTTCCACTACATGAGTTTAATAGCACGACCGGGTTTCGATGTATTGCATAATCTTCAGGTAACAAAATGAATTCAAGAACTATTGAACCTATCTAGTGGAAACTTGTTACTATATTTTCTTTATTACGTTCGAATTCCACCACACCACGCCTGAAACCACTCAATTTGAAATTTAACGACATATCAACTGCTGAGGAATCTCGGATTCATGTAGAATTAATTTTAATGAAAATGATAACATTGGGGATAATTTTCTTGCATCGTTAAATTTACACCAGGACGTCATGATTGCATAAAAAATTATCTTATTTTCGTCATGCGTTAAAATCATTAAGGGAGTCGGGATTGTGATACAGACTTACACAGCGTATCCTATTGAATAGAACGAAGTGTGCTAATGACCGCATCCGTTTTCACTTTGGGAAAAGGAAAGAGAAGGAGGGCGGTCTTTAGCCGAGGGTGGAATGGCCTACATTCCTACATCCGTTCAAAGCCGACAAGCTTTTGAGCACTCTCCACCCAACTCCTTCGCTCCTTACATCTTTGCCCGGCTAAGGAGGCCGACCCTCCACCATCTCCACCGCCCATTTTATTTTAACTTGAGAGAACCTAGTTTCATAGAATAGATTCTCCTCGGAAACGAACGGGAAAGGAAAAACCAAAAATCATTTAAAAAATACCCACACGAAAATGAATTCTCCAGAAATTTAGGTTTGCTTACTCGTCAAATTGAATGAAGGATTGTTAGGGCGTGGTAGACAATTTTCCTTGTAAATACATTCATTTAATACGCTACGGTTGATATTTCTATGACTCTTATTCTCTTGACAGTGATTGCGAAATTTTTTGGGATATTTTGACGTTAATTGCGGTACGTGGGCTCACTATCGTTCAATATTACCATATTTTCGGACATAAATGAACCATAAATGGTTTTTCTGTGTAATTACTTCATAATTGAAACTAAATGAAAAAATTAGTTACAGCATACGGTGGAAGCTATGTTTCAAATAGGTATGTGATTAATAAATTGAATAAGTGGAACTAAGTGTTGGTCAATGATCCCTTAAACACAATAAAACATGAAAAACGCGCGTTCAAAATGTATTGAATGGGCGCTGGAATCGGTGAGTGGATGCACAAGGGTGCCCTTTGAATATATTGTAATGTGTACTTTGATCTACAATAAATGTTTCCCCGTATTTTTTTTTACTTTTGTTGGGCAGACTCTGTGTATGGTTGGGTAGTATGCATAATAAAATAACAGAAGAGAGGCTTTATTGCCAGTTGCTAATTTTTATTTTCTCGGGCGATACTGTACCCAAGGAAGAAACTTTTACTTTACGCATTAGAAAAGAAATTATTTTGCGGAAATTGTGCGTTTCAAGGCAATACAAAAGTGATGAAGCTTTTTAAATAATAAAAGCAAAGTAAGTAGTTTTTAATGGTAAAACGCCCTTTAGTTATACTTTTTACTTAGAAATACATACTATAACATACACACACACACACAACCACACACACACACACACACACACACACACATATATATATATATATATATATATATATATATATATATATATATATATATATATATATATATATATATACATCCCGGTCTAGGAAATATTTTTTCACTCGTGATCTGCCTGATTCCCCACTTCTCCTGTGTTTGCCCTTTATGTGTGTTTCTATCCCTTTTCCTTATATCTGTTTCTATATATATATTTACATATATAATCATGGGCTGACAAAATATAACACAAATAGAATAGAATAGCAACAATTAAAAGGACACTCACACGGTAAATTGTTCGAGCTTTCGGCCCTCTTAGAGGCCTTCTTCAAGAGAGACTGCATATACAGGGTTCGTCCGGAAAATAAGTGCACTGATTTTTTCCCGCCGCTCCAGGCGCGCCCAGCACCGCTCTGATGAGCTGCGATTGGAGGGGGGTATGTTGACAAGCGACGCTGAAAAAGGCAGTCGGCTCTGAGCTGTGGTATAGTGAGGAGCTCTATTAACGCGAACCTCCACGCTCGACCCACGTCGCGGAACGCGATGCCGAAGTTTTTGGAGCAGCGTTATTCCATCAAATTTGCGGTAAAGCTTGGGAAATCGTCTACCGAAACTGTCGGTATGATTAACCAGGCTTACGGGGAGTCAGCCATGTCCAGAAACATGATCTCTCGGTGGCACAAGATGTTCGTGGAGGGCTGAGAAGAGGTCGACGACGAACCACGGCCTGGACGCCCATCAACGACACTCACCGACGAAAATGTGCGAAAAGTTCGCGATGTACTGAACTCTGATCGTCATCTTAGTGTTCGGATGATAGCAGAGCAGTGTAATGTGCCAAAAACAATAGTGCACGAGTCGAAAACGAGTCGCCCGCGTCCGGCCAGCGATCAAAAACATCTGGCGGCTGCATCACGACAATGCGCCGTCTCACACCGCGCTTGTCGTGTCGGACTTCTTGGCCAAGCACGGCGTGGCAACGCTGCCGCACCCGCCCTACAGCCCGGACTTGGCACCACCGGACTTCTTTCTGTTCCCGAAGATAAAGAGGAGTTTGAAAGGAACGCGATACGGGACTTTGGACGCCGTCAAAGAGGCCGTGACGACGTGTCTTCGAGAGGTTCCCGATGATGCCTTCGCGGGAGCGTTGCAGGAATAGGAACGCCGCTGGAACAAGTGTATCGACTCACAAGGGTCCTATTTTGAGGAATATTAGCTTAAGATATGTGAAAGTGTAATACATTTTTTTTCCTGAGCTCAGTACACTTATTTTCCGGACGAACCCTGTATATATATATATATGTATATATATATATATATATATATATATATATATATATATATATATATATATATATATATATATATATATATCTGTACAGCAAAGTTAAATCGTCATCGGGAAGTAAGAAAGGAAGAGCTATGCTAATAGTTAGAGATAAAGCGGGTAAGGTAATAGTTGACGCAGGAAAGATCCAAGAGAGATGGAAGGAGTATATAGAAGAATTGTATAGTAAAGAACTCAGACCAACACTGTTAGACATTGAAAAAGAAAATGACGTAGAGGAAGACAGCTTAGGTCCAGGCATACTAGACAATGAGATAGAAAGGGCATTAAGGGAGATGAAACTAAATAAGGCCGTGGGGGTAGATAACATTCCCGTGGAACTTTTAAAATGCTTAGGAAAATGTGGGAGGAAGAGGCTATATGGGCTGATCCGTAGCATTTATGAGGAGGGAATCTGGCCGGAAGACTTTGTGAGAGCAGTTTTAGTTCCGATTCCGAAAAAGGTAAAGGCCACGTCATGTGAGGACTATAGAAAAATTAGTTTGATATCCCACGCAGCTAAAGTTGTTCTCAGGATCATAAACAAACGAATAGAGAGTAGGGCAAATGATTACTTAGGGGATGATCAGTTTGGGTTTAGGAAGGGGAGAGGTACGCGTGATGCCATTGCAGTAATGAGATTATTAATCGAGAGGAATATAGAACACAACCAGGAGGTATTTGCCTGTTTCGTAGATTTCGAAAAAGCGTTTGATAGAGTAAATTGGGAAAAACTAATGAGTATATTGCAGAAAATAGGAATAGATTGGAGGGAAAGGAGGCTAATCCGCAACCTTTACATGTCTCAGACTGCTCAGGTGCGGGTGGGAAACGGGGAGTCAGGATGGGCAGTGTTAGGAAGGGGTGTAAGGCAGGGTTGCCCATTATCACCGTTGCTGTTCAACCTGTATGCAGAGGAAATGATCAAAGAGGCATGGGAAGAACTCGAGGTAGGAATGAAAGTGGGCGGGGGATTCGTAAAATCAGTTAGGTTTGCTGATGACCAAGCTTTAGTTTGTCAATCAGCCAAGGGGCTGCAAGCATTGCTTAGTGAATTGGAAATTCAGTGCGACAGGTATGGGATGAGAATCAACATTAATAAAACAAAGGTTATGCGATTTTCTAGAAAGAAAAAGGCTAATCTTAACATTAAAGTAAGAGGGCAAAAACTAGAGCAGGTAGAACAGTTTACGTATCTCGGTAGTGTTTTGGACCAACACGGTCAAAGTAGTAGGGACGTAAGGAGAAGAATTGCGCTAGGCAAAGAGGCTTTCACGAGGAGGAGGGAGTTGATGACGGGGACTTTGAGTAAGGATGTTAAGAAAAGACTCGTAAAAACTTTGATATGGAGCGTAGCTATGTACGGCGCGGAAACGTGGTCATTGAAGCAGGAGGATAGACGTAGACTGGAGGCTTTTGAAATGTGGGTGTGGAGAAGAATGGAAAAGGTGAAATGGACAGAGAAGAAAACAAATGAGGAAGTACTTGGTATGGTGGGCGAAGAGAGGGGTTTGTTGGGAGCAATCCTATGGAGGCAGGAAAAGTGGATGAAGGGGGTGTTGACCGGCAGTGGGATGTTGAAGACTGTGATAGAGGGTAGAATGTTGGGCAAAAGAGGAAAGGGAAGGAACAGGATAGGGATGTTGGACGGGATGAAGGGAGGAAGAAAGTACTCAGAGATGAAGAGGGACCTGGTGTAGAGTAGAATTTAGGGTTGTGTTTTGTTAGTAGTCACAAAATATTTGTTTGGTAGTTGTGTCCATCAAAAAACCTACCTTGACCGGTAGATTACCTTAAAAAAAAAATATATATATATATATATATATATATATATACAAATATACATATATTTACATATATATACTTACATATATATGCATACATACATACACGCATACACATATATAATTATATATATATATATATATATATATATATATATATATATATATATATATATATATATATATATATATATATAGATCCCGCTATGATTTGTCAGAAGTCGGTCCATGTCCACAGAGAAGATTCACCTTGCCACTGATTTTAATTCTTTCATATAATTTCAGGGTACGTTTGTGTACTTATGACATCCAGACAATCATTAAGGCTCTCCATTTTACCGGGGTGGATGAGATCACCTCGATAAAATTAGATAATTTAACTTTAGTTTGGTATAAATTTAAATTCATTTGCGCAACACAATCAAAATTTAAGTAAACCAGACATGTTGATGAAGTACTCTAATATTTTATCTGTTATTTCTACTACAACCACAGCACCGTCAGTGAAATTCATAGAGCTAAAGGTTTTTGCTATCCACGTCCCTTAGCACACGTTTCATGTCAGCTCTCTGGGTTTAACTCGAATGTGCGCATTTTATGGTGTGGATAATACAAGAAACATCGCCAACATGCTACATTTACGAGGAAAACGGGCTCGTAGCTCAGTATATAGTACACGTAATATTCGTGGGAAATGGGTACTTTTTCATTATTTTTTTTGGGGTGCAAATTTTATCCGGATCGGTGGTCGGCTGGGTCTGATCCGGCCCAAACGTTGAGGGAAAAATTAAATGAATTCACTGCCTCCCTGTCTAACTCTCCCTAACCTTCCTTCCCCCTGACCCCACCAGGCAGTGGACCGCAAGGGAACCTAAAGATCCTTTTTTCCCACCTCCACACGTTAACTTGCTTTAAGTAACACACAGACTTTCATCGAGACCCCATTCCTTCCCCTCCTCCCCGCACAACTCTCCCCTTCTCACCTTCTCCCACCTCCGCCTCCTCCCAGCCAGCCAACCAGCCTTTCACTCGGGAGGCAATCCATTTCATCCCACCCGCCTTTCATTTATTCCTCTACCTTTTTTATGCATGTGTATCTATATTTTTTTATTCATTTCCTTTGAGCAAATGAGCACCCCTTCACCCCATGGTCGTTCCATTTGCGGCCGGCCATGTTCCCGCTCTTTCATTATTTACCGCAGCATTCATTCGGGTACTTAATTTGAGAAGGCTAGCGGTGGATTTAATAAGCAATATTCCAAGGCGTCTTTCTTATGCAGCCAAAGTTCAGTCACCAAATGAATGAATAGTGCTCTTAGCAGTACGTGTAAAGAATATTTTGATGAAATTAATACTTCATCCCTAAATGTGTAAAATAATGCACTCTGGTGCATTATATATATATATATATATATATATATATATATATATATATATATATATATATATATATATGAGACCATAAACACAGTAATCAATCCTAAGGTCGGTTTGGTAGGTGACGGTAGAGTTCACTTAGTACTAAGCCCTATACGGCGTGTGAAATTCATACATCAGGGTAGGGGGGCTAGGTCCTTTCCCTGTGCCGGTTATGGTGTCCCAAGATGTATATATATATATATATATATATATATATATATATATATATATATCTACAATATAACTTCGAAGTAGAACGCTCTTCGGCGACACAAAAATATATAAAAACACAGATGTCGATTTTTAAAACATTGAAACACAAAGAAAGGGCACTCACATATAGTATGTAGTTTTGACGTTTCGGCGGCACAACCGTCGTCATCAGAATGACGTACTCGTGGAAGAGCGGTGAGGATATTTGCGGGGGAAGGGTGCAGGAAGGAGAGGAAAGGGACCAATAAATGGACAAGGAGGAGGGAGGGGATGTGTAGGTAGCTATTGGCTGCATTCAGGAGGCTTGGTTCTGACCGATTTGAATGACTGGGACACCCAGATATGCGCCATCTCGTGGGTTCTCATTTCTACGCTAATTGCAGATTTGGGAAGGGTTTCAATTATCTATCTTTGTCACCTCAATCACACTTTGGTTTGTATATAAAAACAAATTTGGAACAAAAATGCATTTTTTTAGGATGAAAGTGGCTCGATTGAGGACGAATTTGGCCGAAGGACGCTAAGGGTAAGGGCGTAGGGAGAGATAATGTCGGAGGGAGGATAAGCTTTCTACATGAGGAGTGTAGGTAATGTGGAAATTTGGAAAATCATGGGATGGATATTGAGAGACTCAAATAAGCAGATTTATGGACATGAGACTTCAGGATTTCAGATCATAAGAGTCAATTATAAAAGGGAAAAATATCAAAATATCAATATGCTTGAGTTCTCTCATGAGGACCATTCTCGGTTTTTTGGTTAAATCTTTCTTTATTTTCTCAGTCCTCAATCTAATGGGAGTCCGACCGCATAAAGGAATCGGAATCAACCAACCGCGTGATCCTCACGGAAATATTATCCCCTGATGTTTCTATTTCACTGTGTAGGGCCTAGCGCAAACGAGTTCAACCCTAAACTATCAAAATGACCTTCCCATGGATTGTTGTAAATAACATTTGCGTATTGGTGACATAAATAGTAGAAATATAAATACCAGAAAAATTACTTCAAAGTGTCAAATAGTTTGCTTAGGGATTTAGTTTTTATCATTCATACATATTGGGATTGTCGGAAGTAATTTTTAGTTTGTTACTGAAAATAATAAATTGCCACGTGCCTAAGGATAATAAGGCCAAGTGTTATGATCCCGAATTAAGTGCACTCAATCGACAATAGGAAGTAATCAAAGGCAATCATACTCAAAATTGAGTATTGAAAAATTTGTATAGAGAGATTCAGTGTAGCAATTGACCCAGAGGAAAACCATTTCGACTAAATTCTCATGGAAATGGATATCAGCTGACGCTCTAATCATGAACGTATTTTAAAAATGTTCCCATTTAACGCAACGAATTCCAGTAAAAGGGAACTTTGGAAAATTCCTGAAGGGAAAGGGCAAGAAGGGAAACTCATAATGCTAATTTGTCATACAATAATTTGCCGATCGTTTCGTTGGAAATAGTGAATTTTTTAGAGATACATAGAATAGTGAACTAGGTTTTTCAAAGGCGTAATTACACTCAATTAGAAACATAAAATTGAGTTTGCGAGTTTTTAAAAACACCCTCTGTGTAATTAGCTTAGCAACGAATTCGTCAAAATGAAGTGCGGTTTGACCGTTATGAGGGCTAGGGAGTTGGTTGAACGTTGTGGTCAATCCTGTGAGCTCCTGTTCTATGATTTAGTTTTATTTTAAATTTGGTGGATTCTTTGTTTTGGTAAATAATAAACCCTGAAGACTGTACGGACGTACAATTGTTCACAAAAGTCTAACAAGTCCAAGTAATTATATCCTTCTATTTGTTACACCTCCTGAGGGCACTTTGAGGCAAGTTGGAAAGTTAAAATGGCTCCTAAATTTGTATTTAATCTACTAGAAGTATTCCTCAGTGTGAGCCCTCAGTGCGGTCCACATATATTATTGCAAGATTATGGAAATAATAGAATCAGATTTATTTGTGTTATGTTGCGCGTAGATTATGTGAGTAATATTAGGTCTAATTAGTTATCCTCAGCTTCAGTTGCTTTTAGTGGTATAAGAGTGAACCAATTACAGTCTCTCATTTCTCAAGAGATTTTTCATAGATCTCTTTTTCTATGATGTACGATTTTCGGTTTTTCTCTCTGAGATTGAGAAATTGAAAATGTAACTTACACGTAAATTTTGACATTGGTTTTCAGAAGATATTGGGATCACAGTTTTAGATTTTACTATGGATATAGATAGCAACGGTATAAATTTTTTTTAAGATTTGAGGGTAACATTTTACGCCCCTATCTATCTATCCGCAGTTTGGAACCAAAGCACCTACTTGTGGATTAATTTTTAAGTTACACAATCACTTATTTAATGAAAAATGTGGGTATTTGAATGTTTTTTTCAGGCCCCATTGCTTAAGGTTCAGTCATATACGAGATATAAGGGTGAATTTTATAATTATTGTAACAAGAGTTTGTTCTGCCATGCGTCCTAGTATTAAATTATTGTTGAGTTCTAATTTTTAATAATAACACCAATTCTAATCGGCCTAAATAAATATAGCAATAGCAAAAATGTATGCTATATGCATCATATTCTCCCATCTCTCAAGCATTTGAAGCCAAGATGAGAAGGATTTACTGTAAATGCAAAAACTAATCCTGCCTGTTAATTACAAATGTTTTGAAAAAATTAAAAAAATAAAATTATTTAAAGAGACTTGCCATGGAGCCAATGAATGTACGAAAGATCATGAATGATGAACGCTTAAAAAGTAAAAATTACAAAAGTCTACCCTCGCTCTCCCTGAGGAAATAAATGTTTTCCATTTATATTGATGGACAAGAGAGAGGCAAATTAAAATATACTCGTTAAAATGAGAAAAATATTCATAAACACGGATATGGAGATTTTTTTCAAAATTAAAAATGTAAGATAATAGTAATAGATAACATGAGACGCAAGTAAGTACTTGGGCTGTTTAAGCGCATGCCTAAAACTGTAATCAATAGTTTTTATATTAATATAGTAAATTTAAAGTCATTGCAGGCGTCCAAAAGACCCTCTTTCAAATGCATCTGCGGAAGTGCAAGTTAAAATTTAGGTGTAGTGAATTTTGATATTTTCCCGATAAATTAAATTTACTCTTCTTTCTCTTCAGTCTTTTCCGATTCTATATGAATTGTACATTACTCAAACCCAATACCTTTTTTAAACATTTAATTGCCTCTTTTTTTGTTTTTTTACTCCATTTTGTACAGAGAAAATATATTGACGGTGCAATTAAATTGTGATATTTAACCATTATGATTTTCAGCAATAAAAATAACATCAATAATGCAGTTTTTACCAATAGCATATTTCATATTTCACTCTTAATCAGTCAAGTTTAATTTAAACATAACAGTTTCAGGTTTAACTGGGTGGAATTCCTTCATTGTGAGTTTCTTTTTACCCTGACAACTTTAATTTGATACACATAAAACCGTTATTAATGGTTAGGAATGGTTCATGCTGGGCGAACCATAATTATTCTCACCGAACTGCTTAAGGCTGCGAGATCAGAAAACTTGAAACTGTAGGGATTAGCTCCAGATAATTTTGCTAGCAGCTGGTAAGGACTGGTGGGTGGAAAAGAGAAAGAATACGGGCACGTGAAACAGCCACCCTATAAAAGCTAATGAGGCGATAGCTTGAATTTATCCGAAATTGGTGAGGGTTGAAAATTTATTGTATGTAAAATTTGTTTTATTAGATTAGTGCTAATTAATAAAGGAACATGATCACCTTTTACGTATATTTTCCCTCGAAGTGTTCCTTCCCTTGGCACAAAATAATTTCCCCAATTTCACCCTCCCACCTCCGTGCCTGAACGCTACGCATAGTATGGCGAGGAAGGTTTAATTGGCAGTTTCTCCATTATCTAACTCGTTCGGAATCAAATCGTTTATGCGTTCCCCAGATTTCAATGCCTTAATCCCAGGCCCCTTCTCTTCCCCCCTCCTCGGAGTATTCCTTCAGCCCTCCCTTCCCTCACCCTGTCACTCCCAACTATTCCCCGTACTCCTTTCACTAGCTCCGTCTCTATCTCTCTCCCTCTCTCTCTCCCTCTCTCTCTCTCCCTCCCTCTCTTTGCCCCTCTTCCATTCCACTTCAACCCCCTGAAGATTCCTCCGCTCGACCCATTAGACGATCCCCTTCCAGACCAATTCGACGTTTTACGCATTCGACTCAGGCACGGGAGCGAAGAGGTGGGCGGTGGGTGGGCTCGGGGAACCTTAGGCTGATCTCGGAAGGAAGGGCCCATTTTGTGTGTCCCGGTCCCATTTCATCTCTTTCACCCTCCCCCCCCCGCCCGTCTCAACATTTGGTGGTCCGGAGGGGCCCGCACGGGGGCTGGGAGGTGGTGGAGAGTTCCTCTCGCTACAGTGTCGACTTCAATCCCCCAGGGGAGGGAGGAGAGAACGGGGTGGGATCAGTGGGGAACTCCCTTCCTCTCGCGCTTTCACCCCCATTGGCACGCAAACCCCAGGGGGCTAGTGATTTTCACCCTAACGGTCCGGGAAGGGAGTTGGGCGGACCCCTCGCGGGCGTGCCCCGTTCGAAGCAATGTATTTCCTCGAGATTGCGGAATATTTTTCAAACACGCTGACTCGAGGAATTTCAGGCAAATAAGAGGGAGTAGGGAGGGATAGCCGACCTTTCTCCAGCATCCCAAGGGTTCAGTTCTTCTTTCTGACGGTCGCTTATTTACCCTTTCCAGTGAAGGCTCTACAAAGGTTCACTCTTAAGGGGGATAGTGGAATCATTTAAAAACCTGCATCATGTGACCGTTTTGGCCCGCATAATGGATGTGGGTAACAAAAGCAGTTTCAAAGAGCGTCGGTGAGTTTTCGTATTCTTATCTAATATTTTAAATGGATGGTTTAGGTATTTCCATGGGGCATGCATTAAATAAAATAGACGCGAAATGTTATTAGCAAAAGTAAGGATTAAGTTGAGAGTAAGATTATGGACCTTGTATGACTGATTTGTTATTTTCTCCTCAGCACAACTGAGCGAGAGAAGCTTATTACTTCTCTGTCTTATCTGACTCTAGACTGGAAGATAGACTGGCGATTGAACTTAGGAAGTTGGAACCAAAGATATGAATAAGTACATCCCGCATTAATTCATCGTACGGACCAGTCATAAATGAGGATGAATAAACACCCAGTAGATACCTGCATGGAGTCACTTTTTTCATTGCTCCAAGAATGAAAATTACGGAAGAAAATTTATCATACCTACACACTGTCCGTTAGAGTGAATAGCATAAGTGAGAAAAAGATTAGCAGTATCTGATGAACTTAGATTTTTTTATGGTAGCATACATTTACCCCCTGCCACTTCACGCTGCGTTGTCTTGAAGGGTACTAAACAAAAATTGGGGTAATTGGTTGCATAATAAAAAAAATATTAAGTGGTAGTATAGTGATCGTAGCAGAATAGTATTGCACGTGTATATTTTCACGTGGAAATTTGAAAATATATTTATTAATGATTTGCTCATATTTTTGTTACTAATCTTGCCTTAATTCTCAGCGTTTTTTGGCGAACTAATTTTTCATTCTTTGTTTCTTTCCCTGTTACGATTATTCATAGCACACATCGCTATTGTGACCACTCGATATATAACATGAGGATTTAGTTACTCCCCAGAGCGTCCAATGTAATGGACCCTTTTCATGGTAATCGATGACCATTTACGGCGCTCAACCCTAGGGGTCATTAAGAAAAATGAACAAAAAAAAGAGAGAGAAGTATTGGAGCGTAATTTATTGGTGTCATCGTCGGATTTTTTATGTCCGATTCATTTGACAACGCGAATCTTTCATTAATCCCGAGTATTTCACGGAATTATTTTAATTTATGGGCATTTATCGAGATGATGAAGCTTCCAAGGGGTCGAAAAACCTGCCGAAAGTATTTATTTTAAGGAATTTTCTCATTAGTGAAAAATATATTCCGCATTTTTCTTAAAATTTTGGTGAATAATCCGGACGAATTTCCGTACGGTCTCTTGGATTTACAGAAAAGTGGATTTTTAAAATCTCTGAAATAGGACTGTTGGTCCCACAACGACTGCTTTCACTGGAAATTTGGTACCGAATTACATAGGAGATTAACAGTAGCATGAGGTTTGAAGGTAGCATGTAGGAATGAATTGTGTGGAAAATATTACAACTAAGAAACATTTTTCGTATCGGCATTTCATGTGTTCCGACAGTTAAACAATTGTGTTTTGAATGTGCAGCATACTGATGATGACGAATGAATGTTGAAACATGCGTCATACTAATGAATGAATGTAATGTGTAATTTCACTGAAATGTAATATCTTTTCACACTTGGATAAGGTGGAATTTCACGAAGTCAATTATTTTATATGTACTTTTATGTTGCATAAGTTAGATAACTTTTGTGATATAGTTCATAGTAAGTTTTTGTGTGCAATTCATAAGACTACCAGCATTTCATAAGCACCACATTTCTTAAATTCTTTAATACCCTGGTCCATTACTCTGCAGTGGATCAAGCCTCAGATATTTTGACAATTGAAACTATGGTTAAATTATAATTTACACTTTCAGGCTTCACTTTCACGTCACTTCGTGGAATGGTGTCATCCCATGCATATAAAACATTCAAACACCTTCCTACTTCACTCCAAGCGCCCTTTCACTCACCTATTACGTAACTCACAGCTAATAGCAAAGACAAATTGGATACAACTTTCAAATCAGGCACCCATAAACTAAAATACGTTAATTTCAATACCTCTTATATCGGTCAAACTGGGAGGAATTTTAAGGCACGAGCCAAAGAACACGCCTGGTGTCATTAAAATCAAAACTCCAATTCCCTCTTCACAAAACCCCTCATAGATGGTAAACACCTGAGTAATTTTGTCCCATAAATACTGCATATCTTCCCTGAAGGATTAAAAATGGACGCTCTCGTGCAAATCGAGATTTTAAGGCACTTGGTAGACCCCAAAGCAATAATTCGTAACTAGTAATAATACTCGCATCCCTCTCCTCTTCTTTTCGAGAAACTGACCTGGAGGAAAAACAAATCCAATCGTTCAACGTATCCGTTCGCCCCTACCCCTCCCACGCCCCTGGCACCATATCATGCCTCGTCATAACCAAGGCACCACTGTCTTTCCCTTCCCTAACCAGAAAAACCCCGACCCCTACCTTTAACTTCCCACCTTTCCTCTCCCTCCTATATAGCCACCACCTCTCCTCTGTCCTAAGCGTATATATTTAACTGCTGCATGTAAACGAAATTTGTTCCTGATTTATTTATTTTAGTACCCTACAAGCCACCACTAGGGTGTGTGGCAAGGGGTGGATGCATACAAGATTAATTTGTACCCGAATATGACCCTACGACGGTCGGACAATGTTATTCTGATCCCTATCGTTCGTGGATAAAATGACATCTTAAATCTATTTTTTCTACACTTGATCTCTCTAATTTAATTGATATGATCTCTCTTACCAGAGTGCGATGTGGTTAATAATACATTTTTAACATCACTGCTAATCACTTCTAAAGAGACTGCTGATGATGTCCCAAGTCGGTATTTTGCGTCGAAAATTACAAACTCCTTTAATGTGGGCAAACAGTTAAATTGTTTGGGGTGAGTAGAATTCTGAAGCAAAAGCAAGACGGAACAAGGAGAAAGGAGTCAATGATAAAGGTTCCATTCTGCTTGCGGGAATTACCGTTGCGTAGGTTAGCTTGTTGAACAACAGTTTCGCCCCCCAGTCCTGGAGTCGTCTTCAGGTCGAAGTGATCTTCGTTGCATTTCGGCCGCTTTAGTCAATGATAGTAATTCTAGCCACTCCCTGACCACCCACCTCTTCCCAATTAAAAACTTCAAAAATGACTAGGCTTTGTCAGACGTCTTTAAGCTCACAAAGCTGGAAAATAAGTGGATACATACACAGACATGAGATACGCTCCGCCACATCCTGGTACACGACGGGGTAGATTTCGCGTTAAACTTATTAATTCAACTCTTTTTGACAGAGCGAGCTAAGTAGTTTATAAAAATGGAGTGGCTTGCAAAGAGTAATCTCTGCAAGAAGCACGTTGTTGGAAAAAGAATTTACTGTACATAAATACTTTATCAAATAAGACTTTAGCCCAAATGTATATCTAACGTGAATTTGAGTATTTTCCAATTTATTTATTAAATTTCTTTACTTGTTTAAGAAAACCCAACAATATTCTCTCCTTAATCTTCTTTTTTCGTGTGCACTTATAGGAGTGCTTCATCTAAATACATGCTTCCAAGGAACAACTGAGAAAATTATTTCTCTAATTCTTCACCATGCAATTTGGCTTTGCAATATGTTTTTCTAAACATAATATCCTTCTTGTACGTTTCCCTTTCACTTTCATTCATTTCGTCTTCTTTACGTCTCCGTAATATCTTATCAATATTTTAAAATAAAATAAATACGTCACACAATGTTTTTTAAGAATTTGGAATTTTTTATGAAACGTTTTCAATTTATATAGTATTCGATTGACGAAATGACATACATGCGAGTATCTTCTTATAGAGGAGGTATTATATTGGACCGGAGGATTCTTAACAGCAAAAAATATCGTCCAACTGGTCACAAATACCAGAATGTTCCAGTTTTCCATGTTAACCGTTTAATTACGTGTACTAGTAGGCATGCCGTGACAACGGCTCAGACAACTTTCATGGCCAGGTCCCTCATCCATTTATGTGTGTATGTGTGGAGGGGGGGTGGGGGAAGACTCCCAGACATTTCTTCCATTCTTTAATATCCTGGTCAGATTCCTCGAAAGAGGCCCAAACCTCAAAGATTTCCCACCAACCCCTCGTCCCTTCCACCCCAAGCCCACGAGGCAGATATCCGACCCGTCTCCTCCAACGAGCATCTCGCCCCGAGGGGGATGTAGTGGGGAGGGGGAGGGGAGGTGGGTGGATGAGGAGAAGGGATATAGAGAGGAATCCAATAATTAGAATCGAGTGAGGGATTGCGGCGGGTGGTCGGAACGCGTGCCGTTGGCAGAGGTCAATAAACCACCGGAGGATTTCCCTCCAACTCCGCCCTGGGTTTGAACTTTAGTTTGTACCTATGCGGTCGTGCGTGCGAGAGTCGGCGAACTTGCGGAGACGTCGTTAATGCGTCCAAAGCTCTTTATATTATCGAAGATTTTCCCAGCCTTTGTTACGGTGTCTGTTTAATTCATTGCGTTGCCTATATTTTCCCACCTTCCGATTCAGTTCTCGGGGAGTGAATTCGAAATTTCTACTGCTATCTTCCGTCTTGACTAAGGATTTGGGATGGGAAGGCGAAATATTCGATACTTATGGTGAATATTTACAGTTTAATATATAAATTAATATCTCGATTGATACCTGAATCATCTTGAGGGGACTGAAAGCTCTTAAAATAACTGTTTCATAAATCTCAAGGAGTTAGCCGTCAGTCATATTCCATTCGGTCTAAAAACGCACATTCTTAATCTTGTCTTCACTCTATTAATATTTTCACATGTCATAGGTCTCTTAATTTCAAATTATGACCTAGGTAGAGTTTTCTTCTCAGTAGCATATATTTTTCTCTTTTTTCAACCTACTCTTCTTTCGTGACTTTTCCGTATTTTTCCAATCATTTTTTGATTTCAGTGAATTCTTTATTTTAATTTTGAAATTACGATGGTCAACTCTATTCAATATAAGGAATTGTGTTTCCTGCTCATTGAAGAATATTATTCCTTCTTATAGGCTCTGTCTAGTTGATTCCCCACGCTATCCTAAACGCTAAAGTAAACCTTTATCATACCATAATTTTGTCTTTTATTACATGTAAATAATACTGCGAAAGCCGTCGCAAGGGTGAGTGGCGGAGGGTATCAGATCATCACCCGTAAAAGAGAATAAACGATACGCAAAACCAACATATTCATGCAAAACTACAACCAAAGAGGTGTATACATTCATGCAAAAACCTTCTTAACCCACACGCATGCAAATGCGTATACCATCAACCAAGAAGCACATACAAATTTAGTAAAAATCTATCCAATAACGTGGAATTAGAATTGGAAAGCTAGAAGGCGAAACTCTACTATCACATGGACGTGGAATTTATAGCCTCCACCCCCAAAGACTCAGGTAGGGAATGTGAGACACCGTAGCAGACAGGCAGCGGAGGCGTGCCCCATACAGAGAGAGAGAGAGAGACGAGGGATGGAAGGAGAAACTTGAAAACAAACAAATCAGGGTAAGCAATACTGTAATGGGCACTAAATTCTTCAATGGCAGTCCCATGCGGAAAGGTTTTTGACAGCAAAAAATACTAGATTAGTGAAAGTGCATGCATTCAAATAAAACTAACTATTCCGTAGACGCTGTATATTATATGTATTGAAATATATTTAAATTTTTATTAGATTAGAATCTGTATTCAAAGCCCAAATACCAACTAAATAGCCACTTTTTTAAAAAATCATTGTATATCCTGCTTATTATTTTATTTTAAAAAATAAGTAAAAATGCTTTGTTATGGTCATAATTGCGTGATATGAGCTGTCATGAATCGAAGTTTTACATAAGAAATCTTGGCCGGAACCCCCAAAGGGTTATGATCACCCCCACTTTGAAATGTCGACAGCCATGCTCTATTAGAAGACATATAGGACGCCACCGCATTTATTAATGGTATTGTACTTCAAGGCATGTGTTGAATTGCCGCAAGGACTAGCCAGTGATTCACTTCTCTGAGTCCCGTCTAGCATGACTCTATCACCGAAATACCCTACATGGCAAATACGCCATTCTTCAAATCCGAGTGCTTTCTGCCTCTCTTCATCCAGCCCAGCATGTTACGTGATTCATTCCCTGCCTCTACCTCGCTAACTTGATTTTCTCCCCTTAACCACAGTCTGCAATGCTCCATTAGCACTCAGTATTCCCTACGTCGCTTTCTCCGGCCTTCTTTCAACTTCTCCCTATAGCCCACCGTATCACGCCTCGCATTTCATCGTTTGTTTCCCTTTCCTTTCTTTCTTTCATCTCTAGACTCAAATGATGTACACGTATTCATTTGTCTCGAGAATGGAGTTTCGAAGTTACACAAAACTACGCTTATTATAATACCTTTCACCGGTCTTCTCTTAATTTAGTTTTTTATTGCCCTTGACATGAACTCACTCCTAATTGTAAAAGCTTCTTTATCTAAAGACTTTCGTAATAGAAACCAATAACCTATTGCAGGCTATTACCTATGACAGACTGATTCTCCATCCGCGACTACGCACCAACAGACTAAGATAATGAGGTACAAGGGGGATTATCCCTCCGAATTATTCGCGCGGATGGGTCGTTTCGGTTGAGCGGTCGTCATAACCTTCTGCGCCTTATAATCGCTCTGCGCCGATCCATTGCGCTCCACGCTCTCGACTCTAAAGTATCATTTCCGACAACGCCGGGGGTGCAGGGGGATGGGGATGACGGGAGGGACGGGGGTTGAATTTGTGTCGTCATCTTCATGGATCTCCGGCGTGGGATATCCCTCGGCCTTTCAAGCTCAGTTATTCCATTTAACGCCTCCTCGCCCTCATCCACATCGCACCCGCCGAAGTTAATTAGTTATCGAGCGACGACGCGGGTTCAGTTTCAGTCATAGGCGTACATAATTCCTCCGTGACCGAAATGGTGAGTACCAGAGGTCGAACAAAAATCTCGTGTATTGCTGCAAACTGCGGCGGGACGTACAGGTAGACACCTTTCTCATGCCAAAATCTTCTTTAAGAATGCAATACACTGTGGGTTTCGTAACTTAGCTCTCTCTTGATAATATTCTGAAACTAAGGCGTCGATCGGAATGGAACATTTTTTTCTTTTTCGCAAATTTTCGTTGCACTGTGTCATTGATGAACTTCCAGGGCGTTCTTCGTCGTCAAGTTCTTCTAGACCCTCACTAAAGATCTTGTGCCAGTGGAAAATCATTCCTTGGTAGATAGATTCTTCTCCCGAGCCCGATTTTTTGAGCCTGACACAAAATTTTATCGCTGCTCCATGGAACGTGGCATCGTGAATACTTGATGCGACCTCCGAAGAGGGGTCTGGAAGCGATTTGCACACTATCACGTCCCACTGACGACTAGCGTGAGTCCCGTAGCTTTTCAAAGACCTCTCATCACCTTTCTCGCCACAAATCTCTCCATTGCAGCCATCCGTGTCAATAGGAAATAATGATCTCTTTATGTTTGGGATAGAACCTGCTTTAGCAATACGAATTAGGTTTCAGAACTTTAGTGGGATAATTATAGGATATAGTAATTTGAGATGGGTTACCCTTAAGGTGACATAATATAGCGAACCCTCGGTCGGTTAGGAAATTCTAAGGAAAATTGAAGCTCGATTTTCCTCAGAAATTCTTTTTTTCTCTTCGAAGCCTATTATACCAGTATTAAATAAAATGCAAAAAGTCCTCTCGACCATCAAAATATTAAATGTGAAGTAAAATATTACAATCAACTTCGTATTTGGTTTCTTCAGCTGTCTGGCTTGCAATAGATTCTTTAAAAAAATTAATCAAGTACGCATAAGTCATTTTTTATGGTCCATTATAATCCTATGCCGGAGTATAAAAAGTTATCGAATAAAGAAAACTGGTACAAAAAATAACGATGGATACTTTATTTCAAAAGCAGTAAATCTAAGTATTGAATTTATTTAATGTGAGTAGCGTTTCCGAGAAGGCTAACCTCAAATTTCTGTACAACTACTGATAACATAATTTAACTATTAAAAATTATATCTCTTAATGAATTATAGTACTGACAATGATAGCATACTTTTTTATATCCCCAAAGTATATAATGTCCTAAATATCGTAGTTAATTTTCAATTGAATCTTAATTTGAAGGATATTTGTTACCAAAAAATAAAATATTAAATGTCTAAGCAGTTATTTGGCCGGTCATTTTACTGCCTCGCTGAGTCTTGGCTCCGCCACGCCGTCGAAGCTGTGGCATTTTGACTGAGAACATTATGAACTCAGTAAATCTTTAAGGAATTTGAGAGGCGTCAGTTAAAGAACTTTTATTCAACATAACATTTTAGGTATTAAAGTATTTAATAGAATAATAGTAGGAGAGATTTTGACAGTGGAATGGAAATTAGAAATCCATAATCATCCCATGTAAAATATTAAGTATCAAAGAAATCTGTCATAGTTATATGAAGGTGAGTTACACGGATATTATAGAGCAAAATTCAATTCCACAGTATTTTGGAATGGTGATTATTTATCAAGTGAAGGAATGGAGTGGTCATTTACTGAGAATCCGTGTACATTTTGGTTATAATGCAAATGCCAATGCAAAATACGTAAATAATTACCCTGTATGAGTAGGTTATATCCTGGGTATATTATGTTAGCATGCATTTATTAATGAACACGTACATCAGTCATGCATGTTCTATCGGTTCATCTAATTTGAAAATAATTTCCTGCTTGTTTCTTTCCCAATATTTTAAGTGACCATAGATACTGTAAAACGATTTAATTAAAAAAGTTGTTTTCATTCATGTCGATGTATATGGTGAGTAAACTTCTAAACTTGTGTTTCATGCCAATATCAGAGAGAGAATTCTCCGTATCCTTCAATTTACTCTAAGCCTTTTAGATTCAAAGTTTCTCATGGGATAGGCTGTCTCAAATTCGAAGGAAAGTTGTAAGCGTTCGTAATAATACGTGTATATGTCTTCCAAAAGTGATTAATACCTCACTGTAAGCAGTATTTAAATTCGATTTTGTTCTTTTCGTGCATCCTCATGCAAAGATCCAATCGAATCGCACCAAGATGTCAAAGCTCCATAACGTACCTATGAATGTCTTTGCTTCTATTCATTACATTGCATTGGTTTTTCTCCATGATTAAAACGCATCTCCTGAAAATGCCTTTCTTATGATCACCAGAAATATACTACCTTGATCAAAAAGTTCCCGGAATAACCACCGTGTGGCGCTCCCATCGTTCCGATTTGAGTTCTGTTTTTTTTGTTAAATTGGTACATCTGTTGTTGATATTCCCTTTAAATCTTAGTGTCATAACTTGACATTTGCAAAAGTTACGTAGCCAAGAGTACATCTATCTCTGTGTGTGTTGGCGATTTTTTACAATTTCAGAAATGGATTTAAATTTGCAACAACGAACTTGTATTAAATTTTGCGTAAAAAACGGATTTAGTGGCGCACGGACGTTGGAAATGTTGGAAAAGTGTTTCGGCAACGATTCTCTAAAAAAAACGGTCGTTTACCAGTGGCACGAGCGGTTCAGAAGTGGTCGTGAGTCAATCGAAGATGATGAACGCAGTGGCAGACCATCGACATCGAAAGTCGGTGAAAAAATTGATAAAGTAAAAGAAATGTTGGTCAATAACCGCAAATTAACCATCAGAGAAATAGCGGAGGACTTGAACATTGCCTATGGATCCGCCCAAGACATTGTGGTTAATGATTTGGGTTTCCGTCGTGTAGCAGCAAAAGACTACAATTTCATGCAAAAAAGAGACCGTGTTGACGTCGCAAAAGACATGATTTGCGAGGCTGAATCCGATCCCACATTCATCAAAAGGATCATTACTGGAGACGAGACGTGGGTTTATGAGTACGACACGCAATCCAGACATCAGGCAAGTGAATGGCGTTCACCAAATGAGCCGAGACCAAAAAAACCACGTCGTTTTCAGTCAAAAAAGAAGGCAATGCTGACGGTTTTCATGGATTACAACGGTGTAGTGCATCATGAATTTTTGCCAGAAGGCCAGACAGTAAACAAAGAGTATTATTTGGGCGTTATGAGACGTTTGCGTGAAGCAATTCGCCGAAAGAGACCAGAAATGTGGGCAGAAAACTCGTGGATTTTGCACCATGATAACGCACCGTCGCACAGTGCTATCATTATTCGTAATTTTTTGACGAAAAATGCAACAAATACCATCCAACAGCCACCGAATTCACCTGATTTGGCTCCCTGTGACTTCTTTCTGTTCAATCGAGTTAAAAAACCATTACGGGGAACGCGTTTTAGCAGCCGAGAGGAAGTAATGGAAAAATCGCAGGAAGCACTGATGGACATACCGAAAACCGAATATAAAAAATGTTTCGAGGATTGGATCAAGCGCTGGCATAAGTGTGTTGCAGTCGATGGGGATTACTTTGAAGGGGACAATATAGATTTAGATGAATAAACTTGTATTTTTAATTTTCTGAATAAATTCCGGGAAATTTTTGATCAAGGTAGTAAATCAGTGCATTTGGTGTATGATCGCCCTCTTTTGCCTAGAAAATTACGTGAATTTAAATATAGTTTTTAATTCTCGCGTTAGAATATAGTTAATAACCAACTTCATACTGCAAAATGCACCAAAAAGTTTTTTTTTAAGTTCAGTTGCATCAATTTTATCAAATCGCCGTAGTTTATTTGTTGAGAATTCTTCGCTAGCTTGAGCGCGTCCCGATGATATTCGAGCATCGTCTGGAAACCTCGAGATTGGCTTGCGTGACATTTTTCCAGTTGCTTATTTGTTGTGGTGGACTCACTCTGGCGCGGCGGGGGATATAATGTCCGATTAGCCCGTCTATTGCAGTTTCGAGTTCTGCCAAAAAAATTGCTCATGTCGTCCCCAAAATAAATTTTGAGTAAAGGTTATGGTACGATATGACTTTTACGTTCTTAGGGCCACAGGAAATCTATTTACTACAAAAGTATTGCTTACCGTGTGTATCGGGTTAGGAATAAACTGTTCTTTCCGTCGTCTGAAAAAATCTCTTACAGTTGATACCATCTTAATCAATCTTCAATACGTCTTCCATTGGGTTGTTAGATGACTCAAACTAAAAATGCTGTCGTCCGCCAGTCATAAAACGAATTCAGCTGTGGAACTTCTAGAGGGAGCGAAGGTTCTGGGCATAGAGGTTGTAATAACTCGAAAGAGGATCTCTTATTTTCGAATTTTTTTACCCCCGCGGATATTGCTCGACTCAAAAGTTACGCCATTTCGAAAAGTTTCCAACCGAGTATTTTATGACTTTCTTATCTAATATTCTGAAAAGTCCGCGAGTCAAAAGTTTTTTTTTAACCTGTATACGCCCCTTTATACATTCTTGCCCTTAAAAATGTGATTTTGTGTTTTTCCCCATAGCTTTGTTTGTATTTTTTTTTGTATAATTTAACTACTTAAAATATGCCCAAATTTCAATTTATTTTATTTTCGTTAAACATTTCAATCTCCATTGTGTTCCAGCTTAAAAAGGTTTTCATAATTCAATTGATTATACACTATTGCAAAAGACCACATGTCACCTATTTTTAAAGTATTTTCTTAGGGGTGTTTGTTTTTAATAAGGAATAGTATAAATATTAGTAATATTTTATGTTTACACCTTTCATATCGCCTCATTTAATTTATGGAAAATATCAGGCTATTGCACGGTTACTTTCATAAATCTGCAATGATAGCGGGATATGTATGACTTAATGATAAAGATATTTTTTCCACTATTTATATTAACGTATGTAGATACAGCCTGATTAATTGCTTAGTTAGCCTCTGACCCAAGATTATAATTCCTGACATTTAAATTTAGTGAAAACTGCTATTTTTCATTTTCCTCGCATTTGCGAGCCAAACTCATTAAGAAGAAAAATATCAAAACGTTGATCAATTGTGCCTTTAATTAATTCATTTTTTATTGCCACACATGAGGCGGTGATAGATTCGTGCTTCACGATAGGCAAATGATTATCTTTAATACACACAGCCCCTCTCCATTATATGTTTCTTTTGAGACTCTAACTTACGGTAACCTCTTTGTCGGTGTAATAGATGGCTTGTGGATATAGATTGAGTATAGCGCCATGGATTAAAGCCATGCGTGTGGTCTTAATCTGTTTCCGCTTTTTAGAGCCATGCTGTAGCTAGAGTGAGTGAAAACCACTTAAGGGGGATGCGTCCATGCTATCCAGGTATACAGAGCCCTTCGCGTGTACTTTGAATGCTACGAGAGTGTTGAGCGATTGCAACAAACTAAATCTACGAAATGGGGCTTTTATCAACTGATGAGCTCATCACTCTAGACATTCTTGTGTTTTTTGGCTCCATAATGGAATTCGGTTGCCCACAGCTATAGCTAATCAGTAATTTGAAATTCATGTTCATTCTGAACGGTCAAGTAATTACCCTGAGGCAACCAAATCGCAATGAAATAATCGCAGGGTAATTTATGCATTAAGATTGCGAAATTTTTCTTCGTTTATTGTTCTTGATCGTTAGATATTGTTTCACTCTCGGTCGCACTTAGCATGTAACCACATACTCAACTTAGGGATATGTTTAGCAGTGTGTTCATTTTATCAATTTTCATTTGCCCTTTGCGGGGATTTTGAGATAAATTACGGACTATGTGTACTGTTTTGCAACTTTAGAGTATTTTATTTATTCCTATCCAATTTGGCAGTCAGCCTGGTGGCATGATACAGGAAAAGCATTCAATAATCAAAAGTAAGCCAAGTAATAGCCAAACCGGAAAAAGCCAAATCAAAATATCAGAAAGAAAAAGTAATTCAGTCCAGGTGTTTGGCCATCCTCTTCTTGAAGCTCCTGGCGTTTACATGAAAATGTTTCATAATAAATGAAAAAGAAAAACTTTGTTCCAATCCACCACTTTATTTCAGGTTTCATAATATTTCATGATACTTCGTTACAATCACTAATTCCCTTATTTTTAAAGGAGTGCTTACTTTTGTCACTCCTTTGAGTGAGCCATTTTAGTTTAATTTCAATTTACTTGCCGAAATATGTATGAGATCATTATTAAATTTGGTAATCTGATGTATCAGACATATCTACATATAAAACGCCTACTTCAGCGTAATTACCCAGAATCAACTCATGAAGCGAGTAGCACTGTTTTATGGGCTGAGATATTTTTAATTATGCTCTGCATTTTTTCATTAAGTCTTTTATATTTTCAAAATAATATACGATGAAAAACCGTTGCTGTAGTAAAATCAAGACTTTTTTCTTTGTGAGGCTCAGCATGTTTGTTTGGGAAGGTCTCAGTTCTTTAGTCTTTTTCGGATATTAATGTTTAGAGTGTATGCCTCTATCCTATGTGAAAAAAATAAACGGAATATTTAAGTATCATCAGATGAAAAATTAAGTTTTAAGCAGGCACCGCCATTTGTGCTCTTGCACTGTTGGGTTTTTGCTTCTAAATTGTTATATATTTGAATTTTGACCGCACTACAATACTGAATAGCAATGCTTCCTAGTGAATGGATGATTAAAATTTAATGGGGAGCACATTGCACTTGCAGAGTGTGGAGAAGAAAAACTTGAGTACCTACTTAACACTGCCGCACCATTTTTTGTGCTCCACCCGCGGAGAGGCTGAGATGGCTTCCCCGAGCACCGTTCCAAAGGACGAGCGTCCGACGACCAGCGGTAATCACGCACTCTCCTCCCGTTGGGCCAAGGGTAACTGGCATTCCCTGGCGAAGTAAGGCTCCAAGCCACGTGTGATAAGAAAAGAAGAGGTGTGTAAATAGGTCCACTAATAGGATTGAAGCAAAGATAACGATGGCACAAGTTGTTCCAGTCAATAATATAGTTGGTTCGGTCTATATTTTAATTTCAGCCAATCTAATTATGCCTCTGTTTTGGATTCCCGTTTGGTCTTTTAAAGCGTTGTCAATACGCCATTTTTCCTCTAATCTTTTACTACAATTTCACAATGTTTCTCTCCATCCTACTGTATTTCAGCCGTGTTAATATCGTCATATATTTAATCCACTGTTTTAAATTTAATTCAAGTAACTCGTCCGAGGACGTTCACCTTGGAGAGTTCATAACTGCTTCCGTTCTCATTGCTCTCCTATTATGCGTTATTAATTTTCGCAAAATTTATCTCCCTTGTTATACTTTTTGTATACATTCTTTTTGCTAACGAGCAATAAAATCGTTAATGGCTGCCCGATATGTACTGGGGAAGCATAGGAGGATGGAGAGTGTATCTGACATGCTAGAAACGCTGGGCTGGGAACCTCAACAAACTAAAAGGAAAGTAAGCAGACTTTGTGGAATGTTCCGAATTCTGAAGGGGGAGAAAGCTTGGGCAGATCTTAGGAAAGAGGCGGGGAACCCAAATTTTATAGGCAGAAATGATCACAAATTTAAGATAAAATGCCGGGCACAGAGAACAAATAAAAAAAAATTTCTGTTCTAAATATAACAATTGTTGAGTGGAACACCTTACCTGCAAAAATATTTGAGCCCTTTCCTAACAGAGTGTATACTTTTAAGAATAGATGTAAGGCATATATGTAATAATTTGATTGATGTGTGGTGTAATGTATTATATGTAATAGCTTAATTTTATTTTTAATTTATCTTTTTTTTTCTTGCTGATTAATGGCTGTAAATGGGATGGGGATTCACTTGTTTTGTTAAAAAGATTTGTGTTTTGAAGTCTGATTTTATGTACTATCTTTTGCAATTATTTGGGACTTGTGTGCCACCTGACAATGTCTATTATCACATGTGTATTTTTAATAATAATAATAATAATGAAACTCGGCCGCTGTTGAAGATGACTCATAATTTGTTTTTTTTGGAAAACGAAATACCTAAATCAACTTGATTTAAATTACAAGCATACTCTTTTCATGAAACGTATGATGATAACGTGAATGTTATTATAATTTCTATTATTTATGAAACAAGGTATGTTTAATCTAATAAAATCAATGAAAGAATCCTGTTCAGGATGCATAACTTCTTTGGAAGGAAATACTTTATTACTCATATTCAATGGATATATGGTAAAATTAAGTAAAAAACGTAGTAACAAAGTAAATTATGAATATCATTAGTAATAAGAGACCATAAAGAGGCAAGAATAAAATACAAGCATCCAAGGAATAAAACTGAGGAAACCCTAAATATGAAGTTGCGGAACTAAGTCATACGAGAATTTCAGAATACCAAGGAGAGTGGATTGAAACTTGCCGTGAAGAAATCAATGACAACAAAAGGAAGGAAAACAGCGAAACAGCTTATAAACTGATGAAGAGAAAACTCGGGGAAAGAAAAACAAAATCCCACGACATCGGAGGTACTAATGGAAATATACTAATGGAAGATAAAGACGTTGAGAAGAGATGGAAGGAATACATTGGAGTACTCTGCCAAGAGCCCAATCCTCTTGAAGGTGTCTTGATTAAAGGAGAAATCTTGATAGAAGAAGAAAAACGGGGTCCGGAAATACTGAGAAGCGCATTTATCAAAGACGTAAAAGATCTAAGGAGCAACAAGGTTCGAAGAGTTGACAAAATAAATGGAGAAATAATGAAAGCTTTCTTGGTCAAGACGAAATGTACTCTATTCTGAAAAAGCAAAGATAGTATTGTAAAACTAACAGAGGAGTTAGAGGAGAGTTTTATACTTTCAATGCCGAAGGAACAATGGGCACTGAGCCCAATGTCTCACATATCGAAAATACTTACTCGGATAATCAGTCATCAGCAGAAGAATAGAAGTAAAGGTAGAAGAAAGCCTCATGGAAGTCAATGAGGTTTCAGAAAAAACCGAGACACGAGAGAGATAATACTCTGGTATACGCTATTGACCGAAAAAATGATACACATAAACAATTGTATGTGACTTTTGTTGACTTAGAAAATAACTTCGGAAACATCGAATGGAACATGATATTCTAGATGCTAGAAGCTATTGCAACAAACTGCAACGATCAATGAATGCAAGATTACTTTCACAAGATTTAGTTAACAACCTTGCAAATGAAACACAGAAAACAGAAGTCAAAGTAAACAAAGGTGTTAGAAAAGGATGCAATCCCTCGCTAACACTATTCAACGTATATCTGAAAAAGACATAAAAAAAGTACAAGAATTGGGCATTGAACGAGTAACGAAGAGATTGCTGCACTTTGCATTAATTTGTTTTATTTTTAAGCGTGAATTACCAGTATTACATTTTTATAATTGTCTGAAATTATTTTTTCATTGATCACACACACAAATTCAAGACTAACGTCCGCTGTACAATATCTTCCTTCAGCAAAAGTCAAATGGAGAGCTATGAACCCTAAGTTTTTGGTCACGTTGGTAATAGAGGGAAATACTTGGCTCAAGGATTTTGCTTTTGGCTGAAATAATTTTTTGTCTCAGAATCGTATGAAAATGAAACGACAATATTTCCATCGTCTTAAAGCAGGGCATGAAAGAATCAAAAAATATCAATGAAAGTTAAGCTTATTCACTTTTTTCATGTCAAGTGGTTAATGGCACGAATAATTTTTGGAACTATAAGTATTTATTTTTATGCGTATTGAGAATGCGTGGAATTGAAATTATCATATATTTTATTTATCGTAATCATAATGCTGTCATAATAATGAGGTACCTAAATAATTTATGTTACTTAAAGTTATTTCCAATACAATTTGAGTAACTTTTAAATTAATCTACTTCCTTATTTTTGTGCCTTGTTTGTAGGTCTCTCTCTCCAATTCCCCTTTCATTGTTAAATCATTCCCTCCGGCCCATTATTTTGCCAAGTAAACATACCGACTAGGTGGCGTACATAATGACATTCAGGTAGAACCCAATGCAGCGCTAAACATCCACCTTCCCTCAACCGTACCCCTGCGAAATATCTCCATTGATTTTTCCAGGGCGAGGAAATCGAAGGGGGCGAGGGAAGGCGTGCCGGACACGAGGAGGAAAGGGCGGATGTCTGAGGGACCATATGAGGCGGAGAAATTGATCGGCGACGAACCGGGATGAAAAGTGAGCGGGGAGGTTGGTGAGGGTGAATACGGGGAGGTAGGAAGGGGTGGTCAGTATGGGACGAGAGAGATAGGGAGAGTCCGGGGGAGGTGGACTGGTCGAGTTAGCAGTATGGGGCGGAAGGAGAGCGTAATTTGGAGAGTCGCAGGGGGCCCCGGGGGAGATGAGTTTATAATTGTACCCGACGGTGCGTGGGAGGGACGAACACGCATCCTCAAGTCAAGTGACGAGGATACTATAGCACGCGCTCTTTACATGGTTTGCGTGATTCACCGCTTCGGAACTCGTTCGTGGAGGGCGGGGACGGGAGGTGGCGCATTAATTATCCCGACCTCTCGCCGGCTCTGAAGCTGAACGAATATGAATGGTCATCGGACTAAACTTCGATGTTGGTATCGAAGTTCACCGTAGGGGTGCTACATATTTCTTATCGCGCTCATCTGAAATTATTTTCCGGAATTTTGTTTCCAGGTTAATTAGGAGGAGGATTCAAGTTATAGACTTCGATAATTTTCTTCTTGAGTTATAATTGACTTATTTCTGGGAACAGTTTTTCACGAAACTCCATCATCTTAATTGCCCTCCCTTATGTCCTCTGGGGTGAAACAACCTTAGGGTCGCCGCCCCCCCTTTCCCACCTCCTACGGACAAGAAACGTCCACTTCCCTGCCTGCTCTGCTTCCTGCCTTTCGATGTGAGCTATCATCTTCTTCAAATCTTCGCCACTATTGTAGCTGGAAACCATAATAGATCTTCTAGCTTCATCAGTAGAAACATCAATGGTTCCTGTATCTTTTAATTCCTGGTCACTTAATTACCTCATAGAATTGAAGAACAAAATGTTATGACAACATTTGTAAGTTCAAACATTTAAACTTCATATTTTACGGCCCGGGGTTTCAAAATATTATGTGACTCTCAAAGTGCGATCATATTTTGAATCCAGGGCCGTGCTCTTATTTTTTTTAAATGGCGAAATTTATAACTTTTTATGTAAAAGTTTTCTTTTCACTACCAAAAGAGGGCAGCTCGGCACGAAAGAGTTTAAAGACTACCTTAAAAATATACGGTCGTGACAATTTCCATATTCATATCCTTCTCCTCCCTGCTCTCCCTCATACTCTTCCTGGTTATCAGCATTAGGGAATATTTTCTCTTTCAAACATTATGTAGTGAATATAGTATTGCAAATCTCTCAATGTGATTTAGTAATTAGAATTGTTTCATTCATGATCAGTTTTTTCGAAGTTATCATATGCTATATGATCTTTCCGCGATATTTTCTTTTAATATCATCATAGAATATCACATGTCCAAATCTTTGGTGCACTTCAGTTAATATTTGCTTTACGGTTACCCAGCACGAAGCACTTTTGGAGGAACCAAGAAATCGAATTCAGTGTTCAATTTTCCTGGAGTTACCGTAAGAGCTTTATTATATCAACGAGCACATTTAATAGTATCGAAAGAGTTCTTTAGAGTGTATATCACTGCTCTTATCAATTTTTACCCCTATATATTTTCAAAATATTACTTTTTTTAATGTTTGCCTTCATTACAAGTCAATTAGACATTCAGAGGTTGTAGTTGTAAATTTCAATTAAGAGCTATGCATTTTGGCATAGCTTTTAATTGAAATCCATCATTTTACCTTAAGTTCTTGACTACCTAGCCGACAGAATTTCAAATTGCCTGAAAATCTACGAATAGAGTCAGATGAAGGGTTTGTAATATTTGAAGGGAAAAAATATATCAGAGATTCAAAAGTCTCGTTAGTTACTATGTCATTTGGGCATTTCTTATTTTCCTCTACTGGCAATAGCGAGGATATCTAACAATCAGTGGTAATAAGTAAGTGATTAAAATTATACATCTTAATTTTAATTCTAAGAAAAGTAAGACGAGCACGGGGTATTAACAAGTTCCTGTGTCAAACGGGAAAAATTTTTTAATTGTATTATTTTGGTGCTGGCTTACTGGCGCAGTATAAACTTCCTAGAACGAATAAATTATAATATAATGCTTAAAATAATAGCATATTCAATCTCTAATCAAGATAAAATTACTAACATCATTAAGGTATCTTTACCTATCTATACACCTACATGATACCCTGCAAGGCACGTAGAAGGTGTGTGGCAGGGGGTGTGTCCCCAACAGGCATGCAAGGCACACGAACAGACATAGTCACGCACCATGCATGAGACATTACTACGGGAAAAAACTCGCCATGCAATGAACTAGAATCCAATTATCGGGATATGGAGAGCAATGCCCCAAATTTGTGATTTTTGATTTAATTATTGTTATAATTGCTAAATTTGCAAGCAGATAATTTCTGCGACTATTAGTTTGATTTTATTAACTAAAAAGTCTTGTTTTCTTTTCGGATTTCTTAAATTTTCTGTGCGAGTATCATTTTGGGAACGAATTGAGAAAGCACACAAATTCACCCCATGAATGGGTCAGTAATGTGACCTCGATAGTCTCCGCCCCTGGCGGGTAATTAGAAAGATCCTCTTATTACTCCTTGAACCTTTTTATTCCGGCCTTTTCCCTAGGTTTTAGTGGCAAGGATTATTTGACTACGCAAGTTACTCCTTTAGTAACTAGGGCTACATTTTTACGCATATGTTTCCGCACTGTGTGGTACATGCATTATGCTTTAAGATTTTCTGTTAATTTTTTACGGAATTTAGTAAATATAATTTCTAATATTTAAGTTTAATTAGAGTTTACTCGCCGTATTTAAGAGCAAAACAACTTCGCAAGCTTAAAAAACGTTAGCGTCAGGCTATTGGTGTTAAAAAAATTAACCACAAACAATCATTTGTCTCCCCATGCGGATGAACAATGGGCAACTCGCGAACGCGCTCTCACACCATCTCCACAACGGCACACTACGCGGACTTCCCGCGGACGATGTTTGCGTATTCCGTGTCAACACCGCGCTGCAAGACTACCAATCACCCCACCAAACCCCCTGCCCGTCAGCATGTAGGTCAGATTCTCATTAAATTCCAATCCACTCCGCCCTAAAATTTACCCATTCCTCTCTATAATGGCCTTTAAAGGTCAAACTTTGCACTTAAAAATCTCGTGTAACAAGAGGCTAAAAGTTCCGTAGTGACATGTGACGTAACGTGACGGGAGTGTTTTTTTTGCGAAAAGCCACATCAAATTTTCTGCAAAAACAACGTCGTATTTCTGCACACATATTTTTATAGCACAACTATATGACTCGTGTCTTTCAGCTCCGATCGGTATATGCTACATCAGCAGTCGTATTTCTCCCAATTATTTAGGCAGTTTAGTGTTTTTTTGTGAAAATAAAACGCTAGCATCAAAAGTTCACACCCTAGTTGATCTTTTGAAATGACTTGGTTCGTAGCCCTAGGTTATTCTGTGATGGTCATGATTCCGTTGATATCCTAAATTAAAGGAACAAGAAAAACGTTAATTAGTATCTTTCGTTTTTGGTAGTTAATTTCGTGATGTTGAATTTGAAGATCCAAATCGTAACGAGTTCCATACAGAAGGAAGGTTTATATATTTTAGCATTCTTTCCTTATCGGTGGAAAGCGCGTCAAGTCAACTGAGCCAGAATGTTGTTTATTTGGTACAGATTTGAAAAAACTTCGAATTTGGAGTGGGAACTTCGAGAAAAATTATACATTTAATTTGAAAAAGCCTCCTGTGTTAGCTATATGGTAGCATAATTTTAAAGTAACTGTCAAGTGGTGGGCTTCTAGTGTTCAATCATTTCCCCATTACATTATTATCCAGGCAAATATCATGTTTACTGTCACCATATTTAGGCCTGGTGAATTAATCGGTAACTAATATTTCATCTTCATATGTATTCCGCCAATTAAAAGTAGGTTTTTAACAGACTCTATTGTTGTTTATTCCGTATCTCTGAGAGCTTAAGAAGAGCTTCCTTCTTACTTAATCACCTAATAATTCTAAATTGTTTTCACTCATAATTTTTAGTTCATTACTCGTTGTATTCATGCCGTCCATATCTCTTCTGTCCAATTCTTCCTCGCTAATATATTACCCCTTTCCCAACCGTAGCATTCAGTATCACTATCTACCTCCATCTCAATTTTGAAAAAGAGGAAACGTTTGCATTCACCCGGTTAAAGCCAACTGCGATCGGCTATTTGTAGGAAACTTCATATTTTGAAGTCATCCGTCTTTTCAACCGTTGGGCTACAAGTATTGTATTATAAAAAGTATTGGTAACAATTTCTTCTTGAAGTGTGCGTGAAGCACTGAATTCAGACCGTCGGTTGTTAAGTGCGCGCATGGTTGCAGATCGCAGGCTAAGTATTTTCTTTTCTAATCGCAGATGATATCATTGGCACTTATAAGATGACAGTGCACATAATTATCACTGAAAATTTGGCGATGCGAAAGATCTGTCCTAAACTCGTCCCGAAAGTCATGACGGACGACCAAGAGTAGAGCGTCTGCTTGCAAAGACCTTCTGCATTGTGACGATTCCCCAACCCGCTTACAGTCCCGACTTGGCACCAGCACACTATTTTCTATTCTCAAAAGTTAAATCCTCCCTCAAAGGACTCCATCATGGAGCCCCAAGTGCCGTCATAGAAGCTTGCACACCTACCCTTAAGGACCTTAACGGAATCCGCCTACCAGGGAGACTTAAAATCGTTGAAAAGCCTCTCGCAAAAGTGAAGTATTTTGAAGAATGTTGAGGAATGATAGCAATATCTGAAATAAATCGAATTTTTCGAAACTTTTCTTCATACTTTTTATGTAAAAATATGAATGTAACTCTTGAGGAAAATTGGTGTCGATGACAGTAGCTTTTAAATGAACTTTTTCTTCGCCTGAGATAACTAGAAGTCATTATACAATAACTTTACTTGCAAATTTTTGTTAATTTAAAAAAATAGCCCTTTCCCTAGCGAATGCACAATGGAAAAAATTAGGTCAGATGAAATTAAACTACCATCTAACTGTAATAACTTGTGAAAGCAATGTGCAAATGCTTCAGTAAGTCGGAGATTCGTTATCCACCCATGTGATCAAATTGTGTATGGATAGACGTATTGAAATTTACCCGATATGACTTCATTCGGTTAATTTTGCATAGTTTTTTTGATTACCTCTGTTTTTCAGAAATTCGGCAACATAAAGCTCTATTTTATTCTTTTTCATGTCTAATGTCGCGATCTATCGTAAGGAACGTTAACACTTATCTTTTATGGAGGATACTGGAAATGTTCTCTTACATCATTAGTGTCATTAGTGTGCAAAAGCTGGTGTACCTCATTAGTGGATGAAACTGGATGATGTGGGAACACTGATCTACTTGTAGCAATATTCCCTTCCCAGACCTGGACACAAGTTTTTACGTGTACTCCCCATGCCCGTCATTTGAATGGTCTCTGGTTGCCGGCGGAATAGGAGAGACACTTATTCGTAACTGTATTTTCAATATTTTTACTTGCTTCCAATTAATGTATTCTCTCTTTGATATAGAGAAGGTTGTAGAATAACATCCATAGCTCCGTTTCAACATCAATTGGTGCTCTGATGAGTCCCTTTGAGTAGATTTTGGTCACCGCGTTGGTATGAAAGCTGGTGAAATTTTCTTTCATGTGATAAAACTTGAATTCACTACACGAACAATATGCTAAAGTGTTTTTTGTTTCTGATTATTATTGTTTCTAACAAAATTACATTTTATTCAGTGTCATAAAGATTATTCAATGGTGCTTTTTGTTATTGTATTGATGTGTCTAATCGGGTTGCATGCATTAATGAATTTAGCGTTAATTTACTAAAGCGATCAGTAGTGCGTCTTTTTTGGAAAAATTGCTTTCAATGCCTCTCCATCGACTGCGATAATGAACGACTTTTGGAAGAAGCAGGTGTGGGATATACAAAGTCTTGGGGGCGGGGGAAATAGAACGCACGGGCAAATAAATGCATGATACATAATAACATACTTGTTATTAGAGACGCAAGAATTTATGCTTTTCCACCAATGGTTTAATTGCATGCGTGGGAAAATTTAAAAGAGAGTAAAGGACATATTTTATTTTTAAATGGTAAAAACCAAGTTGAAATATGTGGAAAACATTGGGATTCAAAGATTTAGTTTTTTTTAATGAGTTTATTTAATTTCTACATGTACATGAGTCAAATCATCATAGAATCATATCAATAATGTTTCACAAATATTTTTTAATTTGTGATGAATATAAATGCACGACTCTAAGTCTATATGATAGAATGTACTCTAATCGTAAGGTTTCCTCGTCTTGTTGGAGGTATTTCGGGAACGCTAGATCCTAAGTTCCTTTATATGAAGTTACAGCTTGAACGATATCGTGATAGTTGTAAGTTTCATGTCCATGTGGTAGTGGTACTTTGACTTCTTACTCGTCAAATTCTATCTTGCACGTTATTGGATAAATTTTTATTACATTTTAAGGTGCATTTGTTTGTTAGTTGATAGTATATATATATTTGCATGCGTGTAAGTTGAAAGAATTTTTGAATGAATGTATACGCCACGGTAGGTTTAGGTTTGCATGGATGTGTTGATTTTGCATGTGGTTTTGTTCTCTTTTACGGGAGTTGACCGAACACCCCCCACCACTCACCCTTTCGGTGGCTTTCAGGGTAATATGTAGATGTAGATTTTTTGGACAGTTCAAGACATATGCTATTTTAGATATATGTTTACAAACATTTTATTAATTTTACCTTTAATTCTCGATTCAATTGGTTGAAATAATTTGGAAGTGCATTAAATAATTTACGTACTTGTACTGCCAATTTTTTTCATAACCGTTTTAAGCCTTCAGCAGGATAAACATTTTTTTGGCCCGCTTTTTCATGAAATTTGCATCAGTAAACTCGATTTTATATTTTGAATAAAAATATATGACTGAATTAATCACATATTTTGAACCTTTAGAGGCCGTTAACATGTTAATTTTATAATAAGCCATATTACACTATGCGTCCTTTCTTTTGCCCCAAAACAATTCTAGCAATTCTGTTTGGTAAAATGTATCCAGGCTGAAATAATAATTAATTCCGTTCTAAAGTTTTAATGTGAAGTTCATAATTGGTCAGCCTAATTTTTCAAACATTGTTAGGAAAAAATGTGTGTCATTACTGATGGGCAAATTAAGAAGGGAAATCTGGTGAACGTGAATAGAGGCGGTGAGATTAATATTTATAGAAGCATAGAGGACTCTAGGAGTATTCCTGTAAGACCGAGTGAATAATGTAAGTCCCACATTGTATCGATGAATTTGATCAGCTGGAAAACAATTGGAGAGACATTACCCGCTACGATAGATTTAAATAGTTACTCTATCTTATCGTGCAAACTATGCGAGCGCAGCGGAAATAATTCCCTGGAGGAGGTTTTCTACCGGAGGACAGGTACTGTACTAAGTGGAGGTCTGATACCCCATCTGCAAGTTATCTATTGACAGTAGAATATGAGGTGACTCTGGCAATATAAATATTTAAGTTAATTTGAAACAGAACTTAATTTTTAATAACTTTTTTTAGCTATATTCTATAAAGCAGGTAAAATCAACAGCCAAGGGGGTACAATTGCCCCCAAAGCTTCTGGATCTTCTCATGAGATAAGGTCCATTACCCTAAAAATAGTACTCGGAGAGCCTGTGTCTAACCAAAATCTCTTTAACAGACACATTACTTTGCTCTCGTTATATCTAGTCATAGGTCCCCGTGGTAGTATGAAGGATATAACGTAGATATATATGAAGCACTCGCAATGAATACTGACTAAAATCCTTACTATATAACACTCGATTCTATCACAGACACAGAGGAAATCACTTTAGCTCCGAAAAACATTAGTGGTGATGTGAAAATGAATTGGTTAGAACACTGGGCTACTGCCCGGAGGGCCCTGGTTTGATTACATCTACATCTACGAAGGACCCCGCAAACCGCCGCAAGGTCGTGTGGCGGGGAGTGTTAGGTCACCACCCGGATACTTGCAAGACCACAACGAGAGGGTAAAATATTTGATTGTCAAACAGGCCTGTGAAAGGAATACTAGAAAAAAATTCGTGATAACAGTAGGATTAAAGAACCAGGTCGGAAAATTCTAACTTGATTGGAATGAAGTTGTGTGGGATGCCAGTAGCCATCGATTACAATAATGGGTGATGATTTCACATTCCCCGCCACACGCCCTCGTGGTGACTTCACGATAAAATGCAGAGATGCATGTGTAGTTGTAGAGGCGTATTTAGATTTCTTCCGCGAATCACTAGGTCGGTTATGGTTTAAATTCCCGGGGAGCAGTCCGTGAGTGGTCGGAATGGTGTGGCCGATGTAGCAGGTGCCAAGGTGGATGTGAGGGAAGAGTCGCACCATCACATGGTGGACGGGACAGAAAAGGGGGAGTTGGTTCACGGGTCATGTGTCTGCTTAGGAGTGCGAGAAAGGTGGAAGGGTATTGGCAGGGTCTATGTGTGGCGCCCCTCACGCAGACGAGGGAGGGACGGGGCCGAAAAGGTTATTCGGGTGATCCCGGACGGGAATGCCGCTCCCTCCCTCTCTCACTCCCCCCCCCCCACCCCAACTTCCCCATACTTCCCCCCACTACCACCTCGCGCCCTGGAAAAGGGCTTAGTGGGAGTGACTTATCGCCCCTCGGCACGCATAAGAAGTCCCGAGGGCGGGGGAAGGGGTGGGTACGAGGGGAGTGGTTGGGCGTGGTGGGAGGAGGATGGAGATTGAACGGGCAAGGGGTGGGAATCGGTGGGCACGTGACTCGCTCCTCTGCACTTAGGGTTGCCGTAAGAGTCTGGAAAAAATTCAGGGTAATGACAGATGTGGTATGGGAAGAGACTCTGTAATTCTCGTATTCAGGTTTCCAACGCTGGTCTTCAGTTGTCATTATTGAGTTTTGACCTTTTCTCACCAAGGGTATGAAATCTACGCAGGTAACGTAGGTGACGGTATCTTGGTACAGAACCTACAATACTCTTACCCGGGTGAAGAACCCTCGGAACCAGCACATGCATCTTGGGAAAGTACGAATTCTAAGAACGAGTGCCTCGATATTCATTCTTGCTTGTTGTGTCCTGGAATGCGTGTTGTTGGATGGCTTTAGTGCTGCATCTTGGGGTGCAGTTGTTTGTTGGTTAATGATATATATATATGTGTTTGCATGAGTGTGTGCGCTGCTGTGGGTGTAGTTTTTCATGGTGTTGTCTTTGTAGGTAGTTTTGTTCCTTTTTACGTGTGGTGACCTAACACCCCCCGCCACACGCCCTTGCGGCGGCTTGCGGAGTATTATGTAGATGTAGATGATATTGCTGTCTATGGTAAGATAGCGGTATCCATGTACCGGTAGGGGTGCAAAGTCTTGGTTGAAAGCATATAATATTGAGTTCTTGATCATGGTTAGGGTGATTTAATTTATGACTTTCAAGCAGGAAGTAAATACGTAAGGAAAATATTAGTAAAAACTTTGATTTGGAGCGTAGTAGTTGGAAACTTGGTCGTTAAGGGATGGAATGGGCTGGAGGGCTTGTAGACCTAAATGCGGAAGAAAATTGGTAAAACAAATTGGATGGAAATATATTCAACTGCACTAAAAGACCTGATAGTAGGAGCAGAAGGCCATTGGGGGAGATTGGAAGGCAGGGAGAGTAGATTCGGGGACATTTTTTGTGGCGATGAAATGTCGAAGTTTCCACATAAAAATCTTAGACATGCAGGGCGTGATAAAACGAAATAGAAACTGTATGAAGCTGAAATAATGGTATGTTTTAATAGAGTATTTTGTTTATTAATGGAGTATGTTACGAGAGGCTTAGAAATAAAAGTGGCTGTTAGCCATTGAGCCCATAAAAATTCCATCTTCAGTGGTAGACTACTTTAAATAATGATATCAATACCGTATTCTTCTTTGAAAATGTTTATAACGAACTATTATTCAGATTTCTGTTTTCATAAATACAAATTTACTCATAAATTACTGCCATATTATACTTTGCTACTTGAAATGGTGTTGTAAGTGAGGAAAACAGGGAGTTGTAACATCTCTTTCCATTGATAACAACTTGCGTTATTGTAGCAATAGCATTGAGGATTACAAAAGGGACGATTATTAGTAATGAGTAAAATTATCAAAGCTAAGTTAAGCTTCAAAATAGGAGGGTAGAAACGAGAGCAGATGAAACAGATTACGTACTTTGGAAGTGTCTTAGACCAAGTTGGTCACAGTGGTTGGGAGGAAAATCAGGAGAAGAATTTCTTAAGGCAGAGTAGCTTTGACAACAAGGGGAGAGTTTATGACAGGAACGTGGTGTAAGGATGTTGAGACTAATGATACATTTGATATGGTGAATGATTTTGCGCGCGGCGGAAACTTGGTTGTTTAGGTACACTAATTGGCGTTCATTGGAGGCTTTTGAGATGTGGATGTGAAGGATGATCAAAGTAAAATGGTCGGAAAGGAAATCGAACGAAGAGGTACTAGGCATAATTGGAATAAGAGAGGGTTGTTAGGAGAAATCCAAAGAGGGCAGTAAGAAATGGATACAGGGTTCGTCCGGAAAATAAGTGTACTGACTCCTGGGCTGGGCGCGCCTGGAGCGGCGCGCCCAGCACCGCTCTGACGGGCTGCGATTGGAGGGGGGTATGTTGGCAAGCGACGCTGAAAAAGGCAGTCGGCTCTGAGCTGTGGGGTAGTGAGGAGCTCTGTTAACGCGAACCTCCACGCTCGACCCACGTCACGGAACGCGATGCCGAAGTTTTTGGAGCAGCGTTATTCCATCAAATTTGCGGTAAAGCTTGGGAAATCGTCTACCGAAACTGTCGGTATGATTAACCAGGCTTACGGGGAGTCAGCCATGTCCAGAAACATGATCTTTCGGTGGCACAAGATGTTCGTGGAGGGCAGAGAAGAGGTCGACGACGAGTCTTCGAGAGGTTCCCGATGATGCCTTCGCGGGAGCGTTCCAGGAATGGGAACGCCGCTGGAACAAGTGTATCGACTCACAAGGGTCCTATTTTGAGGAATATTAGCTTAAAATATGTAAAAGTGTAATAAATTTTTTTTCCTGAGCTCAGTACACTTATTTTCCGGACAAACCCTGTACAAAGATTTTTAATTGGCGGTGGGATGTTGAAGACTGTGATTGAGAGGAGAACGTTTGGCAAACGAGGAAGGAGTGGGAGAAGATAGGCATCTTGGGCAGCATGAAGTGAGGTAGAATGTATGCGGAATTGAAGAACAGTTTAATATAGTGTGGAGGTTTCAGGTTGTGTCTTGTTAGATGAGAAATGTAGTGGGGTTAAGTCGATGTCCATCCAAAACCTACCCTTAACATTATACTACCAAATAATGAATAATGGCAACCCTATCCATGAGCAAATGCATATTAATTGCCTGCGTCACAGGCCCAGGGAAATGTGCATGGCAGGGGTGAAAGCTTTTCAATTTCAAATGCATCCGCGCGTGTGCAATTAAAACTCGTGACCGAGGTGAGTTTAATTAATACTCCGGCACCAAGGGAACGCTGAGGATCGTAGAGGTAGGAAAACATTTACTGCATTTGCATTTACGTCATCCCCTGCTACGGGAGCATGTGGCTGGGATATTTAGTTGAGCATATTTCGAATCCCTACAGGATGCCGGGAAACGGGTGAGCTGTGCAAAGCTCGGCATTAATATACTCGCACCTTCGGTGCAATGCGATCAATGAGATGAACTCGATTAAATTACAAAAACGTGCAGACGTCGGAAAAATGGAATGAATACGCTGCATCCCTGGAAGATCTTTTGTAACACTTCTTTTCAGAAGCACGTCTTTCTTAGTAGCGTATATAATATGAAAGATTGCTTTCTTGCATGATGGAGTGCTATGCCTACAATTTTTCATCAATAAATTATATGAAAATTACGGTAAAGAACCAGAAGTTTGGTTTGATTTGTCATTGAAAGAGTCTTGCGCATACTGAAAATTACCCCAAGTAAAATTCGCACATTAATGGGGAGAGGGGGGAGTTACTTGCCGTGATCCACATGTGGTTTCTCAAGATATAGCATCTGAAAATTTACACAGTTTGACGGAATTCGAGACTCCCATATTTACGGGAATCGAACTAGGACCTTCTGGTCAGTAACCAAATGCTCTATTCACTGAACTACCGCGTACCCATAGCAACATAATCAGACAATTCACTTGTATAATGTGTAAAACTCTCTAGCTTAAAGTTGTAAGTACATGCCTCTGCCTGCGAGAACCTTTCCATGACCTCTTCCACATTATACCTCATATTTATGAACTGCAAATTCCGTTGATCATCGATTCTCATCACTTTTATGACACGACCATTGATCACTTGGACCTGGATTAATTCTTGGTATTGCTACTATCCTCGCCAATCAAGTATGGGAGTACCATTCGCCGCCCATAGTGCATTCATTGTAATTCTGCTCCAACCGAGGAGCAGCTCAGTCCGTGATGTCCAGGGGATCTTTTCTCTAATTGGTAGAATGGTCTCGTATGTGTGTACTATATAAGCGTTTTTCTTTTTGAATTTAAACTCTTTCTAAATCGGGAGCACGATCGGGGATATTGAGCGCTTACCTTATCGCTATTTCTTATGCAATTTTCCTTTCTATCATAGTGTACGTTTGCGGATCTATCGTACCATATTCGTACAATGGTTTGTATTATCGCCAGGAATCGCGTGGATTTGTAATCCGGAATGTAAAAAATAAGGAACGGTGATATACAATACCCATTAATTTGAAAAAGTGCTAGAGATTATTGTTTTAATTGGATAACCCTTTCAATATATCCCGATGTTAGTGGTGAACTTGAGGACGTTTGCATATTTGGGAATGTGAACAGTGATCTCATAACACACGCTATGCATTTCCTCTTACACATTTACGTCAAGGAATTTTTTGTTTCCGTGGTTATGCTAACTTGTTTTCAGTGATGTGATATTGCATGTTACGCTGAGGATTCTCCCTTTTAGTTTAGAAAGGTCACCTGGCCACTCGGGAGTTCACTGGGCCATTGCACATATGCACACCCAACTCCCTTGGTCTCTTTTGTCACATCCTTTCACAACTCCCTCCCGTTATTTCCTTGCTGTCATGTTATGATAACGGTAGCAGAGATGTTGGTTTTCGGGAGCCTGGGAAATCACTCTCGCCATATTCCATCCGACTCTTATGGAACGAACGCAAAACAAACATAATGTAACGTGTTTCCCAACTTTCAAGTCGTACGTGAGTTTTAGCCTACGCACGGTTAACCCGTAGAGACATCCATCAGGCCGACAGGTACCCAAAAGTTTCTTTCACTCGCGCCAAGTCACGGCGGACGGAACCGCGCAAGGTCATTCGCTCCCGCATTGAATGTAACCACGGCCTTGGGCTGACCTCGTGAGTGAAGTATTACTACTTTTTTGGATGCGAGCGGTAATTTTTTTAAAGAAATGCAGGGAACAAGAGTTTAATCCGACCCTGAGGGTATTAGTAAATAGCTCATTGGATTCGAGTTTGCGGTTTGTGGCGATATTTTAGGGTCGTCTCTGGTTTAAATGGTTTTAAATCCCAGGTCACCGTGCTTTAGGTATCATTTTATCCCAGTCAACCATCACCGCTAGACTCAACTAGTCACTTATGACGCAAGTGTCTTGAACGTTTTTGGCATTGTAACGTTCTGTCTATTCCCACCTATATTTTTCTCTAGTTATGTTGTTTGTGCATATGAACCTTTTTTGTTTACTCCTTTATACTTTTGTCATATCATATGTGGAAATAATAATGTGAATGCATAGTTTCAAGAGGCTTTAGATACAAAACGAACGAATTATATATTGACAGTTGATTTGGATAGAAGACTGATTAAGAGGCCGACAGATTGATTCAAATTCAGAAATATGTATTTCGTTTTTGCAAGAAATCAAACTATTCCATAAAACATTTATTTATTTGTTTCACATTAATCCGAAAACAGTACTCCAGCCTATACACCGGAGTTTTTAAAGCTATATAACAAAGAAAATTACAAACACCCTAGCCCTACGTGGAGGAAAACCCACCTAGCCGGGAATCGAACCCGCGATATCTGCGTGGGCAGGTGAGGACGTTTCTCCGCCGCTACCGGGACCGGCAAATTAATTTATTTAATCCATAAATATTTTTTGGCGGCGATAGCAATGAATGTTACAAATATGTCCAATCTGAGGAATGGTAGGTATTTCATGTAGCGCTAGGTGGCATAAAACGATAACGATGTTTAAAATAGATATCCTTGCTGTGCTTTGCTGTGGTCCCAGCGTTTCGTAGATTCCAAGATTCTTGGTCCATCCCGGCCGTTTGACACGTTCAACTCCAGAGGCCAATACATTTCGGATCGCTCACACTCGTAGAAGATGAACGGGGACTATTTCACCGCGGAATGTAAGGGGCGAGTCCTGGAGGGAAAAAGGGCTCCAGGCAAAAGACTCCGACCAGGGCGTGAACATATCCACTCCCCACCCCTCACTTTCTCTCTCTCTCTTTCTCTCAAGACCTCTGACCTTGCAAAAAACGAGTTCTTCCATCTCTTTCCTTCCCCTCTTGACGCAAGCACATCTCTCCCCGGAGAAGGGTTGCCGCTCGCTCGTAAATCCGCCCCCGGCAAAACCCCTCTCCCTCTCCGGGCTCCGCCTCCAGATACGGGGGCTGGAGCTGATGCGAAAGCCGTTTCTTCCACATTTTCAACATTCACGGCGTCCCCGTCTGGATATGATTTTTCCCTTTGCCCCTTTCCGAGTTCGGGGTGGTGCTTGGGGACGAAAGGGATTCCCAACTTATCCATGCTGGTCGGAAAAATCACGGATGTCATTGAAGAGCGATGAGGAATCATTGAAGTGATTGGAATTTTGATGCCGAAGGGGGCCGTAGGGGGAAGAAAATACATTTACCCAAACCGAGTCGACACTGATCCAATGGATAGGGGAGTGTATCATAGCCTGATACTGGGATGAGCATTGGTCCTCACTCATGGCTATTAAGAAGCGGTGAAGGGAGGATACATGTATTAAGTTTTGATTGTTTCATAGGGTTAGTGAGCGTTGAGCTCGTAGTGTATTGTTACCTGCGTTGTTATTATGAAAGAATAGTAACCGTGCAATTAAAAAAAATAGTGAAAGAATGCATTCACTTTTGAATGCAGTGTGCTCAACAGTAATATAAACCTGATGAATATGAATAACAACTTAATTGTGATAATTGTTGAGAAAAAAGATTAAGAAATATTGTGGCATAAATTAAATAAGACAGAAGTATTACCAAATTTAGACTAAAATGGTCAAAGAAGTGAGAATAGTAATTTTAGAATTTCGGTTAGGAAAAGAAACAATTAATGTAAAGGATTGATCTCTATAGACTCGTCATTATTCATAAAAAAGATGAGTGAAGCAGTTTTAGAAATTTGGCAACTTGGATTTTATGACAAGTAAGACTGCTGTGGCATGCTTTTGAAATAAGGTTGTGGAGGGGATGAAAAAAATTTGCCCAGGATAGATAGGGAGAAAAGGTATTTGTAGGGATATAATGATTGAAGAAAGAGTGGAAGTTTCTGAGAGAAAATTAAAAAGAAAACAGTTGAGTGGTGGATGTGTTGTATGAAATGGTGCGGTGTAGAGAAAGATTTAAAAGGATGAAGGACATTAAACAAGCTGGAGAGATGGAGAAAGGAAAGGTATTATGACAGGAATGCAGGCTTGGAATGCTTGCGGAACTGAATGAGGAAATAGTTTAGCAGATACTATATTTCAAATGTTATAGAAGTACCTTAAAGGATATTAAATATGTGCATTGATTTATGTTCTTATATTTCATCCTACGTGTGGGAGATTACGTGAAACGATAAAGGCACCATAAACAGAATTAATTCCTACATTGTACTCATAGTATCTTGTTAAGAGATTGCTCGGTAGTAAAATTAGATCAGAGGACTATGAAATAGGTGGCGAGAATCAGTAAAATTTGCCATGAAATTTAATGGGCGGAATTCGATAAATGCACTCACTGCACAACTAATATGGAAATTAATTTTCAGCTCTAAACCTTTGACCTTATTTACATTTCAGTTTATGGCTTATTTACACGGCTTTTCCATGCTCAGATCATAGCTGTTATTTGAGCGTGTATTGGTCGGCACCGATGGACAACTACACCGCTACGACTCTCTAGAGATTATCAGAATTAATTCGTAACGGTGTAAAAAAAGCAAAAAAAACAGTTTACAAATTGCTGTCATGTGTTTTCCCCCGGGAGAGCTATTTCTCTTTTTGCAAAATCTCACAAATTGCCGTAATTTTATTTTTTTCGGCTGCTCGAAACGAGATGGCGTCAAAGATAATTTTAATTCAAATATTTTAGAAAAAATGGCTTACATACATAGTTTCTGATTATGTTTCGTACTAAATATTTCTTTTTAAATATAGTTTGTCAGTTGAAGAGAATTTTTAAGCAGTATGATTAATTTAAATCTTCGTAGTAATTTACACTTTTTCACAGGAACACAGCGTTGAAATTGATTCAACATGCTTGGGCAACCTATTGTTATTTTGATCACCGTCAATATGAAATGTATTTGATTTCTCCATAATTAGAAATAATATTCTGGATTACTCCATAGTACCGAGAAGATATTTATGACTTTCCACTACTTAAACGACGAATAGTTTCGGAATATTGCTTCTCTCTAAAAATAATGATTGCACTAAAACCCTGCTAATTGATCGTGACTATACGCAAAAAGCAAGGCCCACTACGCCAATATAATTTGAAAGTTAATAAAAAGGTTCAGGATTGAAGAAGAAAACTTTTTATTCAGGTAAGGGAAAAGATTTACAGACTAAAAAACAAAATTAGTGAAATAAAATAATGTTATATCAATAAAGAAAGCTTGCGGTATAGACAACGAAACATTTATGATAAATACGAGGAAACAAATCTTTGAAAGATATCTGCGTTTCCATGTCGCCATGTGAGTGACGCAAAGATGCGGATCTCATAGAGTAGCTCATAATGATTGTGATATGATGGACTGGAAATTAATTACGCACAAACAAGTCCCAGTCTTCAATTTGTTTGGTGTAGTTGGAAATCCTTTCGTGGTGATGCTTATAGGAATGACATTGGATTCTTTGGTTGTAGCTCTTGGTAGGGAATAAAAACAAAATCTAGGATCTAACCTCACTATGGTGAAAAACATTACTATTTTATGGGATAACCCTCCTGAGGCTATCTCAAATAATATAGCACGATAATATTCCGACATATTAACGATTCCATTCGAAACTCGATGACGTTATGCCGGTTGAGATACGGCAGAGGCGCAAATATGAATTTTGTACGAGGGGGGTATGAATATTTGAGTTACCAGTAATTCAAAGTTAGCCTGAATTCAACTGCAGAGATTTTGTTCTAAAGTTTACCTTTTTACTTAAAATCAACCAGAGAGAAATATTTTGTCATACATGTATAAAGCATGAGGGCATGATCAAACTAATGGGTACAATTTCCGTACATGCTAAACAATTTACATGGGCGTTGCCATGCGTAAGGCTTACCTCTTAATTGAACTAATATTATACAAGACAGATATGCTTAGAGTCGTGTGTCATTTAGCAGTTATTTAATTACAAATAGTGTGTAACTCACTTTTAACAGATACATATAACTCACTTAAGCATAAATGAGACTGATTGTTCAAAAGCACAGATTTAGGTAAGTTTAGTTTTCAACGCTATTATAAAATGAGTTTTACCCGCTATTTTTTAAGCAAATTTCGGACACAGATACACATTTCTTTTATAAATATAATCCTTATCTACGTCATTATAAAATAGCGTTTTTGAGTAGAGATAGTTGTTAGTTGTAGTAGTAGTAGATAGAGGTAATAGAGTTGGGTTTCAAAATGAAACAATCAAAGATAGTTATAAATGTTGATTTAAACTCCTTATGCTACAATTCCAGCTGAAAAATCATGCAATTTTGTTGCGATTATGGGAAAATTAATCCCTTACCATTGGTCACCACACAGACTCAACTCTCACCTAGGCAACAAACATTCAGGCATGCATGCAGTTCCTGTGGTCGCCTATAGGAAATTTCATTAATCGCAACTAAAACTACAAGGGTCCAAAACTCACTATTATCAGAAAACTTTTTTCCAGGTTTTTTTGTGGGCCTATCGAAGTATGACACTAGTAGATTACGCTAAGCATTTTCTGAGGAAAATTCATTCGTCGGTAGAGACCGACTTAGGAAATACACTCAAACATTTCAAATGTTTGTCGGAAGGGTTTTTTGGCGATTTGCACCGAATGCCAGCGACAGAATTCGGGAAATCGCACATGAACACATACATTTTTCTACCTTTGTCTTTTTTAATCAGCCAAAACTTAAATGGTAGATGAATTTCGTAATTTAAAATCTTCTAAGCGCTCGTTTCTCCTCAATAGTTCAAGTTGTGAATTTGCGGGTTGTATGGTCGTGGAGCAAATTTAGGAGGAGCAGAGTTGAGGAGAGGATTATCAAATGCAAAAAAGGGAAGAACCGGCGAGGAACGAAATTGCACGCGACGCATGCAAGTGCCTAATGTTCCTGGCGCAGTATTCTCTTCTTGGAATAGAGGGTAGACCTCACTGGGAAGATAAAACGCCCGATAGCCCACGGATGGAACAATGCTACGCGATAGAAGTTTGCCTATAAAGTATAACTACGAGCCAGTACCTCGTCAGTTATTTTCCTAGCCACTGTATGCATACGGGCAAATATTCCACTTTACCTTGAATACACGTCAACCGTTTGAAACTCTCCTCAGAAGGACCTAATATCGTAAGTAAACGAGTATAACTACTGAGGAAAGCTGGCTAAAATCTTTACGAGCGGAAACAAAGCTTCGCACGAATTGTAAGCCCATAAGGTTGCTACTTAAAGCGTGAAGTTTACATATATCTTAAATTACTCGGTGATTACCAAACGTTATTATATTAATTTATTTTTTATTTATATACAGACGGAATTATTCTTACCCTTAATTACGTATTTATTCGACATCACAACTAAAATATAATGGAAACTGAGTCCCGAATGGACGGATATAAAAGATCCTTTTTCACACTCTCTTATGGTGAACGCAAAGGTTAGAAAATGCGTTGAACGGATATTCGACTCGCTCGAGACAGGGAATTTCGTTAATAATTAAACGGTAATTAATGAGGATTCAACACCCCATGCCGCACACCTTCGTCGCGGCTTGTATATGAAACCGTGGATGTATATGAAAATCCTCAAACCCACGGGCCAAGTGCCATAACTATTCGGACTAAGCCACACCGTCAATTAATAAGTAGGAATATTTGGTCCGTGGCCAAAAGGTTTTAATTTACGGCCTAGCTCGTCGATTCCCTCCGTGAGAGAACGTTATCCGGCGTCCATGGCGATTCGCTGGCCCGAGACAGGAGGGGCCATGCTTCAAGAGACCCCCCGACTGTTTCAAAACCCCCACGTCGTCCGCCGCTCCCCCCAAACCTCCTGCCCCGACGAAATTACGTCCAGGACTTGACCTTTGCACTAACCTCAACCGTACAGAAATGTGAACTCTTTCCCGCCACCCGGGGACGGAATTAATCTGTTACCGGTCCCACCCATCCGTCGCCCCTTCCACCGTGCCATTCTGTCACCGTTTAGGGGCCCCACGCTCTCATTCCATCCCTTCCTCATCGCCTTCCCGAACAGGGCCGGCGGGGCAAAAGCCTTTCTTCTCCTCGGTGACTCGTCTTGTGCCTCCTCCCTGGTGGGGCATGGGAGGTCATAGGCCCGTGCACGTTTTATACCCCGCCATTAATAAATCTTTTGTCTCTCGGGAGGTTTTTGGACTTAAGATTATCGATTCAGTCTCAGTTACTCGGATGATAGTCTCCGCGAGGAATGGGAAATAGAGTACTGGGGTCTATGAATAAACATGGTTTGTATAAAATGTATCGGGAAAAGTTTCGGAATAATATCTTTATTTCAGATATCGCTAACATACCTCAATATTCTTCAAAATACATCCCTTGAGAGTCAATACACTTTTGCCAACGGCTTTTCCATGACTCAAAGGCTCCCTGGTAGTTGGATTCCGGAAGGTCCTTAAGAGTACGCGTGAAAGCTTATTTGACGGTAATTAGAGTCCCATGGGGGTGTCTTTGAGGGAGGCTCTCACTTTTGGGAATAGGAAATAGTCTGCTGGTTATCAATTCGGGACTGTAAAGGGGGTGGGGAATCATCGCGATGACGTTGCAGAAGGTCTTCGCAAGCAGACCCTAGACTCTGCTCTTGGTCGTTCGTCAAGACCTTTGGGATGAGTTTAGCGCAGATCTTTCGGATTGCGAAATTTTCAGAGATAATGGTGTGCACCTTCAACTGATTAATGCCAATACGATTTTCAATAATGCGCACACTTATTCGACAGTCGTAATTCAACACTTCACGCACACGTCAGGAAAAAATTGTTACCGATACTACTTATGCGAATCTTGTTTACCATTTAGAGAAAGGGGAAAGTAATAAGTTCAACTTATTTGAAAAAAAATTTCCAGCGAACTTAAATAACTTTTCATTTGGCAGCCCACCATTTGCGGTAGGATTTGGATGAACCCAAACTTGACGCCCCTGTATTTCTTCGCCTCGCCCAGCAAGACAATTTGACCCCCCTCGCTAAAATAAATCCTTCCTCAATTCTGTATGCATTCTACCGCTGGTCATTCCATCCAACATTCCTAATACCCTTGCTACCTTTTCCTACCTTTCTGACCTTTCTCTCTTTTGAAAAAATTAATACTCAGTAATATTTATTTTAAGTTTCTAATTTGACTGCTTTAGTCTGAAGATATTTTTGAGGGGATATCTCAACCTTTAAATTATTACTAAAAATGATAGAGATAGAAAATTAATTTTTATTCGAGGTTATTGAGACTCTGCACAGTTACAATCCAAACTATCCATTTCTCCCAACGTTTCCTGGTATTTTGAAGGCCGTCATTGTAGAACTTAGCAGCTTGCGTCGAAAACCATTTTTTCACCTTTTGAATGACATAATTTGCGTCGTCGTCTTTTCGACCCCGCTAAGTTTTTTTTAGTTCTGGGAATAAGAAAAAGTCACTTGGGGCGAGATCGGTATAATATGGCGGATGTTGCAAAATTTCGAAGCCACATCACGATTGCAGGTCACGCCGTGTTTGCTTCTAAAAAGGACTCAGTATTCCAGGCACCCAGCCTGCTGACACCTTTGACATGTGCCGTTCGTGAATGGTTTTCCACACACTGCTGTAGCTAAGATTAGTCTCACTCATCATATTTTGGATGTTTTCTCCTAATCTAATAGGATAATGTGCTGTACTTTCTTCACTGTGACAGCATCATCCATGACTCGTGTAACAAGCATAAAATGAGCTATAATTAATAAACTTTACCAAATACGAGCGTTGCTAGTCACATACTATTTTAATGCGTAATGATACTGCAAGTATTTCTACGTAAAAGGCCTTTGTCGTAACACAATTTGCCACATTCCTCAATTTATGTTTTCGACGTATGGAGTAAACATACATGGAGATCAATGCAATAATTTCAGAGTGTAAAAATCATTCGCCTTGACTGGGATTCGAACCCAGATCCCTCAATATCCGGTCGAGTGCTTTAGCCACTTAAGCTACCGAGGCGTCCTCTTAAACTCTGAAATTTTGGGGCTTTTAAAGGAACAAGATGTTGTGACGAAATACCGTACATACAATGTCACAGGCATTCGTAGTCGTGCGCGAATTCCAGTCAAGGCGAATGATTTTTACACTCTGAAATTGTTGCATTGAAATGCACATTAGCGGATGACTCCGTTAAAAGTTACTGTTGCGGCATCTCCCGCAGTTTCTTTGGAATTTGTCAAAGTGAAAACACCATAAGTGTTTAAAGTTGGCTTTAACCTCGTGGACTGTGGCGCCTCGCGCACGACTACGAATGCCTGTGACATTGTATGTACGGTATTTCGTCACAACATCTTGTTCTTTTAAAAGCCCCAAAATTTCAGAGTTTAAGAGGACGCCTCGGTAGCTTAAGTGGCTAAAGCACTCGACCGGATATTGAGGGATCTGGGTTCGAATCCCAGTCAAGGCGAATGATTTTTACACTCTGAAATTGTTGCATTGAAATGCACATTAGCGGATGACTCCGTTAAAAGTTACTGTTGCGGCATCTCCCGCAGTTTCTTTGGAATACATGGAGATCTATATTACTAATATTAATGGAAGATAATTTATTAAATACAATCAAATTTATCGCATGTATTGAGAAATCTCGCCTTTGCTAAGGAGAAATTGATTTTGGTTGGTATTTTAGGTCGAACTGCGGAAATCCACAACGAGAGAATGGACTAATAAATTAGAGACTTAAGTGTTTTTAAGGATTCATTTGCAAAATGACTGCACAGGAAAATGACAGGTCATAGAGAAATTTAGGTTATTCTAGGTAGCTAATTTTCATCATTCCATAGAACACGGCAGACTTTCATTTTTAACTTTTTAAATATAATGTATCATTCATATATTTCGGTATCTATTTCTAAATCATGTTCATTTTGTTCCATTTAATCATAAAAACTACACAAGGTGATTTCCACATTTTTCGGGCTGCGTCCGCGTATGTCGTTTAAATGTACAACAGTTTCGCCAGCTATCCTGCTGGCGTCCTCAGGTCAAGGATGAAAAGAAGCTTGTTGTCCCGTCTTATATAGGGAAAATCCGGCGCCAATACCGGGAAATTTCTTGGCCAATCAGGGAACGTCCTCATATTTGCGCGGAATAATTCTTTTCCACGCACTGTGGAGTGGATATCCATCCTCTTTGTTAAAATTTTCTGGCCTTTTAACGATTTCAATGGCCTCTCTGATTATTATCCATTCCGCTCCATGAGTTTACTGCAGGTCCAGTGGAATGCAAAGTATTGAGGGTCAATGAGGAAATATATATTATTATTATTAAAAATACACATGTGCTGATAGACATTGTCAGGTGGCATACAAGTCCCAAATAATCGCAAAAGATAATAGATAAAATCAGACTTCAAAACACAAATCTCTTTAACAAAACAAGCGAATCCCCATCCTATTTACAACCATTAATCAGCAAGAAAAAAAGATAAATTAAAAAAATTAAGCTATTACATATAATACAATACACCACACATCAATCAAATTATTACATATATACCTTACATCTTTTCTTAAAAGTATACACTCTGTTAGGAAAGGGCTCGAATATTTTTGCAGGTAAGGTGTTCCACTCAACAATTGTTCTATTTAGAAAAGAACATGTTTTTCATTTGTTCTCTGTTCCCGGCATTTTACCTTAAATTTGTGATCATTTCTGCCTATAAAATTTGGGTTCCCCGCCTCTTTCCTAAGATCTGCCCAAGCTTTCTCCCCCTTCAGAATTCGGAACATTCCACAAAGTCTGCTTACTTTCCTTTTAGTTTGTTGAGGTTCCCAGCCCAGCGTTTCTAGCATGTCAGACACACTCTCCATCCTCCTATGCTTCCCCAGTACATAACGGGCAGCCTTTCTTTGCACCTTTTCCAGTCATTTAATATGACCTTCTTCAAAATGTTTGACTTAAACCAGCGATAAGGATATGATTTGATATTCATTGAATGACATTTTACCAGGTTTTTGTGCCATAATTTGAATAGTAAATAGATACACAGCAGGATCGAGTGCAGGAATTTAGAAAATAATATTCTGTGAGGATAATTAGATTCTGAAGTATTTTCCATCGTTATTTAATTACATTGCGAAAAAAATCTAAGAATTTACTTTTGCGGAAAGTAAGTGTATTAATTGTCACATAAAAGCAGCCTTAAAAGTCGTAATTTAACTACAATTTCACAGGTAAATTTCCGGACAAATTTATGCTTATTAAGATTTTTTCGTTTTAATTATTTCCTGGTCCATTTCTGCAATTTAATTTGTCCGTTTTCTTTGTTGTTTATTAACTTTTTTACAAGCCGCTGCGTATTTGTTTTTTTTAAACTGTCGTTACACAGTAGCGTGTCCCTTTGGGGCGATGTTCTAAATCTCGGATTATTTAATGAAATCCCCCACTCACCCACCTTACGGATCGCCTCCACTTGCGACCCTTAAGAGAAGAATTAAGTAAAAAGGGACCATTTCGACTCGGAAACAGACGCGGAACAAAATGCTCCGTAAGTTTCGGATGTTCCGCAGAAGGATGCCATCACGTGGGGACGTCGACCCGTGGTCAATCCGATTGCTTCGCCACACCCTTTCCTTTTCTGTTTCTCTCTCTCACATACACACACTTTCTCCCGCCTTTCTCCTTCTTCTTCAATAGTGTCCGTTGACTCCTCCCTTCTCCCGCCTTTCTCCTTCTCCCACGGCCACACTCCCCCAGGTCCCTTTCACATACAATTACCATTCGGGCGATTGAACCCCTCTGCCGAATGCCCCCATTTCCCTCTTTCTCCGCGGGAACTTCTGGCTTTGATGGGCTCCCATTTTTTCCCTCTCCGGGTGGAGGGAACGGCCGCTACGTTGCATTCCTGTGAGGAAGGAAGGTCCTCGGGAATCGGGAGGAAATGAAAATCACAGGTGGCGGAAGCTGAGGGTGGGGACCGGGAACTGGAGAGGAGGGAAGGTGAGTGGGGAATTCAAAGAATTCCTCAGGCAATTGTCTTTTTTATTGCTGAGCGGAGCCTTTGAGTAAATTTTCGTGCGGGGAGTTTTCCGTGGATTGCCGTATCTTGGCCATAAGTTCGTCTGCCGTGGTGAAAAATCTCATCGAAGTGATCTGGGGTGAGTTGGTTGAATGAGGGAAGAAGGAGTTGGGGAGAGCTCATCCCGTAGTAGTGGGTGGTTGAGGGGGAGGGGGGATGATGATCACCGTCGGAACGGGATTTCGGGCGCCGGAATCCCTGAAGGTCTTCGGAGATAGGATCGAGAGCTGGGCCTAGTCGAATATTCAATGCTGAAAGTAAGGGAAAAACCTTTTGAAGTTTATGAACTGCGTCATTAATGCGAATAGAAAGAAGAACGGGGGTTAGAAAAATAATAAATATACGTTACGATCAATTTATTATGAGAGAAGGACTTCCTCACGTATAGCTGGTTGAAATTATACATTGGTAAAAATTAAATGCTTGAGTTTTGATCCTTTGGTTAAATTAGTCTAGATGAAATTAATTCAGATCAGTCTCTGGCAACTCGTTTGTGGTTTGGCTATTATCGTGCTTCCTTTCACTGTTTGATATAAACTAATTTTAAAGATAATTCATCAATTTAAGAGTTTATATCATGCTTAATCTATTAAACGTGAGATGCGTGTACTTTTTACTAGCACAGCATATGATTTTATTCTTTCTGTTGTGATTTTCTAATCACAGATAACTAAATGGTCGTATTAATTAGAGAAGTTCCTTTTGCTCTTGAGCCACGGATCTATTGTGTGTTTACACGGACCTATTGTGTTTATCTAAAGACACATTTTCCAATTGAATTCTTAACTATAATTAACATTACCGGATGACTTCTCTCCCTGAATCAGTACCAAACCGTTGATTTTCACGGCATAAAATGTTGACATGCCGCAATGCTTACCTTTTCGGAACGAATTTTAAGGATGAGCTTTGAATTTCACCCAGTAAAGCCACTTAGTTAAATAACCATGTAGCCTAAACCCTTAAATATTTTATAAAATAAGAATTAGTCATGAAGGTGCAAGGATCAAGATTTTATCCTCATTCTACAATAATCTTTGCCGACTAAGCACATTGGAGGAAGAATAAGTGATAAAAACATTCAATGCACCATATTTAAAAAAAATAACAGAATTAATCAAAAAAGAGTAATTAAATTCGAATCCGAGCATCAATAAATTAGGAATGCTTACCAGAAGTTTTCAACAACGCTTGAGCCGTTTCAACAGCGTCACACTTGCAGCAGGAGGAAGGGTGAGATTGAAGGCTGCGCGCATTGCCTAAATATGTTTTGCCAAATAATGTTCCGCTTTTGAGCCAGTTCTCTCGTTTTACAACCGATCAAAATTCCAGGCTGTTTTCTCGGACCATCGAGACGACGCGGAGCTCATATCCCTCAGGTTGCTAGACACCCTTATGAAGCCTGCGGAAGGAGTTTACGTGGAGGAATCGGCGGAAGAATGGGGTGTTCCTATGGAGGAGAGACGAAGGGGTTTATGCCGGGAAGGCCGGGGGTTGGAAAATGGAGATGTGGAACGGGGGAACGAGGATTATTCTATAACGACCCTCTGGTTCCCATTAAAATTTAACGGCAGCCTTTTCTATTAGGAAAACCGCAGCCGTGGGTGAGAGGGAAGGGACTCCCCATGCACGTCCCGACACGGCCATTTCCTCCGTACTCCGTATATCAACGGACGATCGATGTCGACTCCCCCTGATGGAATATAAAGTAATTGCCTTCCTGAAATGAATCCTTCCGTGCGTTTTACTGTCAATTAAAAAAATATTTTAGAGGCTAAAAGTTTACGAGAGCGACAGAGCGTGCTGTGGGGGTTATTTTGGATGCTATTTTCTGGACGGAGGGGAATATAGTATAAGCAGAAGGAAAGGTTCACGGTGCTGTCATGATGGTGCGTTGTATCACAGAGGATTATGTCCACCTACTCCATTGGCTTAGGGTCAAACCCAGATTTTATTCCTACCGTGGTGTGCTGTGCGGTACACCCCAGTTTTTCTACTCTCCCTTGTTAGGAAGGTAGAAATTCGTCTTTGTATTTTGAAGTATTATTTGCTAAAGAGCGAGCTCGTCAGTACATTCTTTCTCAATTGGTATAGACGGCAGACCTTCAGTCAGAGATTGCCGCGACTTAGTATCTGTAACGTTTTTTAAACATTTATAAATCAGTCCATTTTAGGGTGTTCTTGACTGAAAAGTTTGACCTAACTGAACTGAACTGAAAAGTTTCCGACCTAACAAAGATACTTTTACTGACATTTTTACTGAAATATTCTGAAATTTTTGAGATCGCAAACTGTTCAGACCACCCTCACAATAAGCTTCACAAATCAGTATTTCATTCCAAACGTGAAGTCTTACTTGATTCTGTGGGGAGTTGCTGATCTGATCTGATTAATTTTCACGTGGGTATTTATATGAGCGTATATATCATAGCTATCAACCTTTCGCACTAAGTAAACTCGTGTAATGAATTCTCTTTCGGAGCACGCACTACCTCAAGCTCTTCAGACAGAACGGCTCAAGATCACAAAATATTCATTCTTTTCGCTAACTGTCTTCATTTAGGGGATCATGTTGCTTAGTGGCAAGGATAAAATGTGAAGATCCTTCCAGCCACCGTACTCCATATGCTTGATACGAGTTTGCGCGTGTAACCATTAATTAACTCCTAACAACTGAAATTGTTTCTTTAGGAGAGATTCTTGTTTGTCACACTCTTAGTAGAAAGAAACGTCAAAATGACCAACTCATTGCATTTTTTTTCAACGAGATCAGGATAACCAAGAATTCGCATCCTAGACTTTCTTGACTTCATGCTTCATGGCTTATGTTTTTACGAGTTATTTTATCTAAATTAATCCATTTTGCTTCGTACCGACAAACGATAGTTTTAATTACATTATATCACAGTTCTAATCTGAGACAAATGACGATTTCTATTGCATTCATTCGATTTTTCAAAAATATTCCGTCAATCGGAAAATAAACAGTAAATTTACCAGCCGAATAAGATCTCTTATGTTCTCAAAATTAATTTACATTTTAATCCAAAAAAACGTAGGTAGTGATGCCATAGTTTCACTGGGCTGATTTGTTGCGCCTCTTAAACATCCAAAGCCATTTGAGCGAGTTACTCTGGTGGCAGTCTTTGATTGTGATAATTCAATAATAGGCGTTCTTATAAAAGCTATTTATTTTGAGTGTTAGAAGTAGGCATTCTTTGTGTCGGCGTCTTCCGCTTCCTGATTCTCCCCCTTCCCACCCGATGTTATGTAAATAGCATTTCAAGCGTGACAAATGTTTCTTCCGCATGGCGAAGTGCCAGCATGCACCTGAAACGCTTAAAAATAGGAGTCCTCACTCTCTATTTCCTGCTCCTTCTCTTCTTCCACCACTCCCTTTACCTTCGCCACACCGTTAGTTCTTCTCTGCTAATTGATCATTTGGTTATCTCAACCTCTCGCGCCGTCACCTCCGCTATGTTTGAGGTCCCATCCGTGGCCAGGGTGCTGTGACAGGGGGCCGTAGGGAAAAACTCCCAGAGCACGGCTCCACTAGGAGCCAAGAGCCTTCTCGGGGTCGTCCTCATGGCTCGTTTCGTCCATCTGTCCCGCGCACTCATATTTGTCTCGTTGGTCATTGGTAGAGACAGGATAATGGAGCGAAGTCGTCACAGCTTATTTTTCCTTTCGTGCGAGATTGATCCGAATGATCTCTGGAGTGCATGGACGGTCCCTGCCACTCCGTTTCGTTGAAGTCAAGTCCCGCTGCAACTGGGTGGAAAGTGGTCAAAAAGACTTTTTTGAAGTGGCACGGGAGGGGTCAGGTTCAGGTGACCGATGTCACTGCGTCCTGATGTTGGTCAAAGTTTTAGCCTCAATGAATGCATTGGCTGGACGACTTTAGGCGTACCACATTAAAAATTGCAAATATTTCTTCCTCGAAGATGATTTAAAAAGTATTTAAAATCAGGTCATCAGACAATAAAAGACGTTTTAAAAGAGTCTGAAACTTATTCCCTACTCTTTAAATAGTACAAAGAAAATAAATATTAACCAGTGTTTGCAATTGATTGGAGTTTTCCTCGGAATTCATCACTTTTTATTTTGATTGTGGTTGCTTTTGTCTGCATGATTTTGCCTGTGATATAAGATTTACGTTTTCTGTGCAAAGGTCATTTTAAAATTTTGCTTAGTTTAATCTGTTTTAAAGTGCAAATTTCAAGAAACAATTTTTATTTTGAAATTCTTATTCCCTACCTACTTATTAAACTCTGAAAACTGATTTACTCTGGCAACAACATATCAAGCACTGACACCTCTGTATTTTTTCCATTTTTTACAACAATTTGTTCCCCATCAATTTTATACGAGTATAAGAGTATAAATAAACGTTTCGCTCTTGAACCTTATTTAATTATTAATTACCATATTCTTTTTTTTAGGTATGTGTGGGTGAAATATCTACGATACTCACTTGCTACTTTGAAGAGTTAATGGATCATCAAATCAAGGTCTGTCTTTAATTTAAACGCTTTTCTGGGTCAGATACTCGTCAGATGTCTCAAAATTTGGTATTCTTTAGTCAGAGTTTTATGAAGCAATTTTTTCTTTGCTATACTAAAAGCAGTAGTGATTCTTTAAGAAAACCACATTTATTATTAAAATGTCAATGAAAATTTTAATGATTTCCTCCAAGACTTTCCGAGTGTATTTTTTCTCTTTCCGTTTGATGAGGCTCTAGGAAATCTTGCCGGCTTTTGCAACTATAAATTGGTCAATTATTCAAGGATTGGTCGGCTACAAAATTCCGTTTGGATCTTCTTTCGGTCAACAGCTTCATGCATATTATTTGGTTTTATTACTGCTTTCTGCTCCGTTCATCTAAACTGTTTTCATTTCCGCTCAACTTCTCTTCAATAAATGTTTTACTCAAACCACCGCGTTTCATTTAGTGCCCGACAAGCTCTTTCAGTCTCCATATTGTTTGAAACGGTTTCTGCCGTTGCCCTGTGGAACCGATTTATTCCAAAAACTTCTATGTATAATTTTACTTTTTTATTATTTGGTAATGTTTTCGATACGTTTTGGATGGTCACAAACTTTACGTCCTTACCGCGCAATTTCCCCACGCTTTTGAAACATAGTGGGCATTCGGGATTGGGTTGCTATTAACTATTATTTGATAGCCTAGCATTAAAGTTCAGTTTTGGGTGGGCACTGACTTTACATTTCAGAATTTACATATTTGACTTACGCTACATTAGCCTATCGAGGCTAATGTAACTTAAGTCTTAGATTAGCCCAAATAGGCACAACCTGACACCTTAAAATAAAATAAATGCTTCTTCAATTCCCTGAATATTCCACCTCTCTTCTTTCCGTCCAATATGCCTAATCTTTCCCTCCCCCTACCTCACTTGACTGACGTTCCCCTCACACAATCTTCAGCATTCCATCACTCATCAAAATTTTCAGTATCCATCTTTTTCGAATAACATGCTTCATTTGCAACATGGACAGCCACGAATATGATATTATAATATAGTGAAACCTAGTTCGTAGCGATAAAATATACTAAAATCGAATTAAAAAGTGATGTCTCGGTAATAATACCTAAGTGTTTATTTCCGTAGAATATCGAGTAAGAAACAATCGAGGGCATCCCGGTGTTTTTCTTCTACGTGTAGTAGCTTGTATTCTTCGAGAAATAACTGAAATTAACGTAATATTTTCCCGTAAAATACTCCTACCATTATCAATGTCTACATCTACAAAATACCCCGCAAGCCACCATAAGGACGTGTGGCGGTGGTGGTTAGGTCACCACTCGAAGATAGAATAAAACCACATGCGAAACCAAATTATGTTACCTCTACACAAATAATAGTTTGTTCAAGCGCTCGACAAGCCTTAATCATACGAAAGAAAGACTAACAAGAAACAATATTTAAGAAGAGCATACGTACATTCAATTCATGCTGTAGAACTATTGAAAAGATGGGTCTATTAAATAAAAATAATAACATGCAGAAATAAACGTGCACGATAGCGACAAATATTTATACCACCAATTTAACCATCTCCTACGCAATTGCTGTCATGTTTATTATGATCTCTAATGGTTCGAGGAAAAAAAAAACGTTTAAAATCTATCCGTTCTGCAATAAATCTCCCTGATTTTACGTTGGTGATCTGATCTACCATAGTGAGTCGGGGGCCTGTAATTTATCCTTAATATCCTCAGATTAGTAACCTGCCTCAAATTTACGAAGTGAATATAACCTGTATTTAAGCCTACGATCAACTAGAGGCTCCCATCCTGATTCGTTTAATAGTGTCGTGACACTGCTGCCTTGTTCATAAAACCTTTTGACAAACGTAGCTGCTCTACGTGGCACTCGGTCTAGTTCCAAAATTAGGCCTACTTCATGAGATATAATTTAATTGTTTGTTGGATGATGTTGTAGGTGCTTGCATGCGTCTGGGATGAAGGGATTTTTGCAAGAGTGTGGACACCACTGTGGGTGTAGTTTTGCATGTATGTGTTGATTTTGCATGTGGTTTTGTTTCTTTTTACGGTTGGTGACCTAACAACCCCCGCCACAGGCCCTTGCGGTGGCTTGCGGGGTATTATGTAGATAAGATGAGGATCCCATACACTTTCAGTATGCTCAAGATGGGGTCTATTTAACGTGAAATAACAAAGCTCCTTGACCCTTTCATTACAATTCCCAAGTATGCTTTTCTGAATCCTAACTGCTAGAGATTGAAGTTATGTCATGTGTTACGCGCAGTAATAATTACTTGGAGTAATTTGTGATGTGATAAACGTTCACAGTCAATATTTGGCGTTATGCAAACCAGTTCCATGCATTAGATTACAGAAAATGATAGTCAACGGTTGTTTCCAACAGCACCACCAACAGATTGGGTGGGCTAATAAGCGAAAACAAATCCTATAGGTACTGCAATGCAACAATTTCAGAGAGTAAAAAGCATTCACTTTGACCGGGATTCGAACCCGAAACACTCGATTTCCGGCCGAGTGCTTTAGCCAGTTTAGCTACCGAAGCGTTCCCCTTACCTTCCGAAATTTCTTTTGATTAGCGGGTAACTCCGAAAAAAGTTGCTGTAACGGCATCTCCCACAGTTTCTTTGAATTAATCCTATAGGTGTTTAAAAGGTAAATATTCAATGGAAAGGGGAAATGTGACCATTTTGTTCCTATTTTTAAGTTTTTTTACAAGGGAAATCGCTAGCAACCCTCTTTTGTATTTCCTTAAATTACGTTTCATTAAATTTCCCTCATTTTTTGGTGGCGTTAAGCGACGGGTGTGAATCCCACATTTTCGGAAGATGGTGGGAGGAGGGTGGTGGCCAGCTTACTCAGAAGCTCTCAGCATTACTCAGCAGGATCTCGTAAAGGGGATCGGAAACATAGGAAAGCCTTATGTACATTAATGCAATGTGGTACCCGGTGATGTGACGAGGAATCATTTGAAATAGAGGCTCACGATTACTGCGTGTTTCGGGGACAGATGATGTAAAATTAATGCTACACCATTAGATTATTTTTTAAAACAGCGTAAATTATCTTGCAGTGTATTTCTATGTCTCAGGAAGAATAATCTAGTTACTGGAAAAAAGAAACAAAAACTCTAGGCCAGAGAATATTGTATAAGACAGCAACGAGACACGTGGTCAATTCTCCCAATCAATGTTCGTTTAGTCGTAGGAATTACGGAACATCATCAACAATACAATATATCAACAATATAACAAATGCAGCTAAAAAAATAAGAGCCATAAAAGTATCGCTTGAGGACTAGGGGAGGAGAGGAGGAAAAGTATGGTATTATTTTGTTAACTAAACTATTTTTCTTCTTTTCGCCCATTTATTAAGAGGATGGAAATGGAGATGAGGTAGGGAGTCCCGGAAATAAGGAAAAAGGGGAGAAAGAGTTTTAGTTTTAAATTAAATTTCAGTGCTTTCAGTGTCACCAATCCGAGAAAGAGGATGAGGATGCCATGTGACATTTAGGAGTAGTCCGGGACTGCGGTGGTTCTCCTCGTACCCTCGCTGTAGTACCACCAATTCTGCGCCGGACAACATTCCCCCCGAAACCTAGTCGTCACTCCAGTCCGAAGGACGCAACGGGGTGCTTATCCTACCTCTGGCCACCGGTTTTTCCCCCACCTTGACTCCGACAAAGTTTCTGCTTCCCTCAGATTTTTCTCCCTTTCCCCATCTCCTCCTGCCCTTTTACATTAGACCTGCGGGAGGGTTGTGGCAGGCGGGGTGCGTCACCACTTGGAGAATTTGGCACTAAAAATTCCCGCGGTCATTATGGGAGAATAGTAAAAGGAAATAGTCGGGACTTGAGGGCTCTCCCCTTGCCTGATTTATACGGAATTTTTTTCTTGTCGAGCTCTTTTGGTGGAAAGAGTGGGGGTTTGGACGATAGGACATTCGCCCCATCCACATAAAAACACTAAGAAGCATGTCGCATAGAATACGTTTTTTGCTTTTCAAACCAATTTAATTGCTCGCTAGTTACATCTACATTCATCTACATCTACATAATACCTCGTAAGCCGCCGAAAGGGTGTGTGGTGGGGGATGTTAGGTTACCCGTAAAAGGGAACAAAACCACATGCAAAATCAACACATCCGCGCAAACCTATGCCCACAGTGGCGTGTGTATTTATACAAAAATCCTTTCAACTTACACGCACGCCAATACATATATTATCAACTAACCAACTCATGCACCCTGAAATGAAGTAAAAATTTATCCAATAACGAACACAATAGAATTTGAAAAACAAGAAGGGGAAATTCCACTACCAGATGAACATGCAACATACAGTGGTCTCTTCCCCAAGAAAACAGGTAGGGAACGTGACCCAACGCTGCAGGTAGCGAGAGGGTCCCACCACAGCGAGAGACGAGGAACAGAAGGGGAAACTTAAAAACAGACAAGGCAGAGCAATCAATATAGTAAAGAGCACTGCTTTATGTAATGGCATTCTAAAGCGGTCATGCGGGAAGGGTTTTGACAAAAACACACACAAAGTTAGCGAAAGTGCATGCAATTGAGTAGAGCTAATTTTTCCCAAGGCGCTGAGGGTGGCAAGTGGAATTTCTGATATCTATAACACTACTATTGCTATCCCGTAGTTACGGACTTTGTAGATTATATAAGGAAAAGATTGGAAGTCATAAAATTCTTCGATGAACGTAAGTGAACTCTCACATGGGCTTTCTTAGCCAACTAATCTTGTGGGTTTTTTTTCTTTAAGCTTTAGAATTACTCACATACGGATAAAAATTAGGAAGTAGTGCTTCTCCTTTCCACAGTATCAGTGTATCGAATCGAGACAGGTTAAAATTATTATTGGAGATTTACCGTTTAAGTTAGGTTTTGTATGAAGGCCAACTAAGCATCGATGCCCTTCTTAGCATCGTCTAACAGGACTTATCCTAACACTTAACACTTTATTGAATTGGTTTTCAATTCAACATGCTTATCCTTTTTCTCCTCCCCAGCCACACCTGCCTACGATCCCACGAATACCCACCAAATGGCGAATACAATCAGTATGGATAGGTACGAGGCTCGTATAATGTGTCAAGTGTCAAGTGTGACAAGTGTCAGAAACACATGTAATGCATAAAAATATAGCTCCTGATCGCCATTTCTTGGCCAAAAGAGTAGCTTCACGTGGTTGCATAAATCCCCGCGGGTTTCGGAAGTAATTAAATTAATTAATTAATTTAATTAATTAATCCAATAAAATTCGGTGGTAATATCGGCGGTTGCCTCGATAGATTAATAGGTAGAGAATCGCTGCGGCAAGTCGAAGATCCGCAATTCAAGTACCGAACAAGGAAACTTTTTTCTGCTGTGATTGGCACCTTTCCACCTTCCTCACCAATCCTGTATTATTCTTGCATGTGCATTTCTATCCCTTTTTTTGTATATATCCGTGTAAATATCCTTTTGAATTTAAATTTAAAATGTCGTTTTTTCCTCGAACCATTAAAGATCATGACAGACATGACAGCAATCGTGTAGGAGATAATCAAAATTGGTAGTGTATATATTTGTCGATATCTTGCATGTTTCTTCCCGCATGTTATTCTTTTTATTTCATAGACCAATCTTTGTAATAACTCTACAGCATGATTTGAATGTGCGTATTCTGTCATTAAAAATTTTCGACTGTAAGTGCTTTCTTTCGTGTGATTTAAGTTTGCCGAGTGCATGAACAAATTAATATTTGTATAAAGGTAACATGATTTGGTTTTTCATGTGGTTTTATTTTAATTTACGAGTGATGACTTAACATCCCCCGCCACACGCCCTTGCGGCAGCTTGAGGGGTATGGTGTGGATGCAGATTTAATTGACCAATTAAATATTTTGGATAGAGCAGCCGAAATGTATCACTCGAATTTGAATCTGAGACGCTCCGATCAGCTCTCGAACTCTTGTTGACCAAATATTTCTCGGTCAACGGGAACAGAGTTTTCCCCCTCCCTTTGGCATTTGTCGTGGCATGCTACTGGTAACGTAGCCGATGGTAAATTTCTCGTAAGGCGTGCGCCCGCAGTCATTGGCCCCAAGCGGAATAAGTTCATTGACTCCACCTTAAGACGATCGGGCGATGCCGTGCGTCCCTGCTTTTCTTTTAAAATTGAAACTAGCCCACTTCCGCCTTTGGAATCAGTATCTTACACTCACTACTTCGCCCTCGCTGTTGATTATATTGGGCGCTCCTTAGCAGCGGAGAATTTTGCAAAGACGTTGTTGGTGAGGTGGAAGATTCGAAAATATTTTCAAAAAGGAGGTAAATGTAAGCACGTTAACTTACGCAGGCGAAGTTTCATGAATTCTGATTACTAAAAGTATGAGTCGACTAAACTCTGAAGCAAAATTAGAGAAAATGTCACCGATTCAAACAAATATGTTATTTCGGTCCCACTGTTTTCTTTGGCTGCGGTCGTCGGAAGTGGGGAATCGTTAAACGGAGACGGAAGAGTTTTTCGCCCAGACGGAAAATACGATTCGTGTGTGAGTTGTGCGCCTCGTTTAACTAACGAGAAAGTTCTTGGGAAGAAATTTGAACAGTAAAGATTTAATAGTTTTGATTTGTTGGGAATTTTGTATTTGTGGGTATATTCTGGAAAGTATACGTGTTTGCCAATTAATCATCATATTCTCAAGGAAGCTATTACTAATTTCACCGGCCAGAGGTAAAGCGTAAAAGAGCAGAACTGCCAACTGTATTATAACTCGTCCATAATTATTTATTCTGAGGCCTTTCTCTTTGAAGTTTTCCTTAAATTTCTACCTCCTTCATGCTTATTCTGTTTCCCTATTTGCCAACTGTATTTCGCTCCAACTCTTTCCATTTCACAACTCCGCGCATCTTCACCGTTCTCATAATTTCCTTATTTGTTCTCAACGGTCGTATCTATAACCGCTTGTTGAAGACTCTGAAAGCCCTTATCCGTCCCATTACCCAGTTTCCCTTGTTACTGAAACACAAAACACCGCAATTCTCATATAAGTTTTCAAATTGGGTTCTGACGTTAACAATTAGGTTTTTTGGGCCCATTTCCAAGTAATTTATTTTTTTTCTAATTCACAGAAGTCTGCGAGTGGATTGACAATCCCAAAATCGGATTTCCACGAAACCCAATTTCGTGCACCCACGATCCGTTTATTATTTTTTTTGCGACGTCAAGCGAGGCCAACATCTCTCTCTCTCTCTCATCCATCGACCCAACTTTTCTTTCCCTGGTGTCACCGTTCTGTAAACCAAATGCTTCAGTGGGAATGTCGTCGCTCAGGATTACGATTTCATAAAAAAAATTAATTGGAGGTATAAACCCGTTCTGTCGCTTTCATTTGTGTGGGGTGAAATGAGAGGGAAAGTGAAGAGACATATCGGTGTAAAATCAATATGGAGAGAGAAGTGGTCTAGGCCAGCGAGTTTCCTGAACTAAGTTTCTCGTGAATTCTTTTTCTGTATCTGTTACAGATCCAGTTCTTTTTTTACAAGCCTAAATGTTATTCCGGGTCAATTAGCGCATTTGGAAAAGTGGTCTTTCGGTCGCTCCGCTCGAGTATTGTAAAAAGTGAATGAGAATCTAAATCAAACCAAATGGTAGAGTAAAAACTTCGAATCCTTCCAAATAATATGGGATGAACATAAGTGTCGGTTAAATACGGTGAGTGTGAGGCACTTCAGAAGCATCTGTGGGAAAATATAAAGCCCAGGATGAGAAACAAGAAGGTCAGAAAAATATGTAGTTTTATTATCCAATCATGTGAAAAATCATGAAAAAAGTACGTTATGTCACTTTGGATATTTTAGGATAATAAACGAATATCGAGTCATTAAATGTCTTACACATTCAAGAAAAGAAAATTATTTGGGAAGTAGCGGTAGACTAAGAGCACATATGGTCGTCAAAACTCTGCAAAGTTAGTTAAGATACGGTCACTGTATTTAATATGAAAGAGTTAAATAAATCGGGAGTTGTATTCGTTGCATAATTTGAAAGATGTAATTTTTAAATTTGCTTGCCTCAAAAGGAAACGAGTCCTGTGGTATTTGTGCGTGCGTCTGTAATATGACGCTGGATCGTTAGCATATTTTTAGACAGTATTTCTCAGTCATAATATTACTAATGCTATGCTATTGATAATCAGTGTGATACCTAGATGATGATAATTAATATAAGCAAAACAGAAGCTATGAGGTTTTATAAAAAGATGAATGCTAAGTTAAACGTTAAACCAGGTGGTCAAACATTAGAGTAGGTGGAATAATTTTCGTATCTTAGGAGTATCTTGGACAAGGATGGTTATAGCATTAGGAAAATCATAAGAAACATCTTTAGGCAAAAACTCTTTCAAGTGGAGAAGGATCATTGATGGACTGGGACTGGGACGTCGAATAAAGATGTTAAAAAAAGATTCGAGAAAACTTCAATACAGAGTGTGGTTTTGTACGGCGCCGAAACATGTTCGTTGAAGCAAGATAATAGGGATAGAAGAGAGAGCATTAGATAGGGCAGGAAAGGGCAAGAAAAGGGTAGTTGACGTAATTTTAAAGAGGAAGGGTGTATGTCGAATTGAAGAAGGGTCTATCGTAGTGTAAGGTGTTTGTATGTACGTATTAGGTAGGGAAAGGCTAGTTAAAATAGTGGATTCCTATCTTAAACTATAGACTGCATAATAATAATTATCATATGGTTAATATATTCTCACTCGCAAATCATTGTAAAAATTCTTCGGAGATTTTCGTAATTCCGTAGCTTTTAAACTTGGAATACCTTCTTTACATTATACTATTTGTAGCATCAGAGATCCACAATTGCTGCGTATCACAATGAGAATTTAGCGTGCTATTTGGATGATCAGATGCTAGTGCGTAAAACTCATATTACAAATTAATTAATCCAGCAAGCCAATTTTAGTGCTCTATTCCTTCTTTATTAACTTTCACCCAAGTTTCCATTATGCCATTATCTTTTAGAAAATGAGAACAGTATATTTTGACAAAAGTTAGTCAACAATGTAAACGGAAATATCTTCAGTTCTACTTTTCTGCTACGTTTTGAGTTCCATTTAACTCTCATGACACGTAGACGTCTTAAAACTGGTGTATTGTTAATTTAACTGAGCTTTACCATAAGGAACACTTTAAATGACTTAAATTCGATTGGATTAATAAAAAAAAGTAAAAGGGATAGGAATAAAGAAATACAAAATTAATGCCATCACTAAATAGGTTTGAAAAATACTGTCAGGCAGTTATGTGGGTGCATCCGGGGTAACTGCGTATGTCATGGTGCGGGGGCTAACGTACTGGCTTCCCACCGTGAGGGCGCGGGTTCAAATCCCGGCGGTGTTGAATATTTTTCAGAGGTATCTCGATCCCTACTTGAGGTGCTTTGTGGAGGGCACTTTGAGTGAGTACGCCGTCCGTCGGATGGGACGTTAAACTGCGGACCCCTTGGCGCCTTTCGTAAAGAGTAGGCTATTGCCGACGCCGGGTTTCTCTCCACCCTTCATCCTTTCCTGTCCATCTCCTATGGCGCAAATGACCTTAGCTGTCGGTCGCCCCCCCTCAAAACTACTACTACTGCGTATGTCAATCACACTCCCCAGAGTTATGATCTTTGCACATCTTTCATTGTAATCATCCCCTCCATTATGGTAAGTCATCTCAGAGTCTCAGTTGGTTAATCTCTCACGTTTGCGATCTACCTTATGCCAACATCAATATCGTTAAATTTATAAATTGAGCTCCTTTAAAATTCAACAGAAAAAACATGCCTCAAACAAGGAGATAAATCTGAAAAAAGTTAAAGTGACTAAATCTGCTAGCAGTTGTTACAATTAAGATCAATTTGAAATTAGCAATTTTTAGGTCCATGATTATGAAAGTTTTGAAGAGTTATTGTCAAAAACTACAAAAATCTGACGCGTGAGTAAAATGATACTCTGGATATTTTAAATATATTCTCTTCCGTTTTGTGGCATAAAAGGCGCATATTATTTAGTCAAACACAAACATTAATACTAAGGGCATTGTAAAACTTTGCTGACATTTTTATCCTGCAAGATTTAATATAGGTGATTGGAGCATATATATATATATATATATATATATATATATATATATATATATATATATATATATATATATATATATATATATATATATATATATATATACATATATATATATATGCATGTATATATACATATATATATATATATATATATATACATATATATATATACATGTATATATACATATATATATATATATATATATATATATATATATATATATATATATATATATATATATATATATCAGGCTAACTAACTACTGACGGGTAGATAAAAGCTGAAATAATAGGCCAAGTTGCAAGTTTTCAGCATTAAGAGTGGGCAGTGCAAAAATTTCTTCCACTAATTTTTTCATTCATCCATAGAGAAGATGCAAGAAATCTTTTATGTCTCACTTAAGGTTGGTAATTTCATATGAGACATCAATTTTTGGGTTTTCCTATGGAGAGTTTGGAAAGAATGTGCAATATATCTCCACCCGAAGAAAAAGAATAAAATTTTACCAATAAATGATTCCCTCGTCCAGCGTTCCCATCGCGTGCACATGAGCTCAACTCCCGATGAAAAATTTTCCACAGATTTCAAAAGAGGAAAAAGATCTAATATGTAATTTTTTTTTGTATTATTGCGTGCTAAATGAAAAGTTGTGCTTTAATGAAACATTACGTCGAGAAAGAACGTTTTTCGCATGACTCATTTTAGTCGATCCTTGCGTGTAATTGCGATGCTTTCTAGATTATCACACAGAGTGTGCCCATAAGGCTTTAGCAACTTGCTCTTGGACTTTCAAAAATGAATTTTTGAGCGATTTCCTTCCACTCTATCGTCAATGATATGTTCACTGCCCATCAAAAGAGAATTTGTTAATTTCTATGCCTTTTGGTGTGTACCATTTGGTGTTTCACAATGCATAAATGCTTGAATTTTATCGTCAAATCTTAATTCTGACGCGCATAGTTCTCAAATTAATTCCATTTTAATCTTTACAAGGGAAAAAATTCATTAATACAATATCTGGTTTGCAATTTTCAACTGATGTCTCACTGTACCATCTCATACGGCTCGACAGGGATTTAAGTTTACTCTAAAAATGTTTATTTTCTTTCTTTCATCAAAATACTATATTTCTATCATATTAATTCTTCGGCAAAGTACATTCTCTCTCTTATTTAATGTATATAAAAAACTCCCTAATTTTTTTGTTATATTACGTCAAGAGTAACCTTCTTTACGAATGCCTAGTAGACTCAAAATATGAAGAACTTAAAAAAAAATGTTGTTTTCGGCGTAACTTTATGGAATTTACATAGCATTTCGAAATGAAATGAAATTATTGACTATGTACGAGTAATTTCACCAACTTTATTCAAAAACACGACCCAAGTTTCGGCGTTGAACGTCATCTGATGACGGTCAACGTCAAAACCTGAGTCGTGTTTTATATAAAGTATGTGGAATTACAAAGTCATAAATTTTATTTCATTTCAATGAAGAACTCACATAAATTAGGGATTTAAAAGAATATGTGACGTCAGAGTAACTTCTCTCTATCCGGTCAAAAATTAACTATGATATGATATTTAGTAAGATATATTTATTATTGTCATGTTTAGTTAGTTAGTTTTTATACGTTTTTATGATTGAATTTATGGATGAATGTAATAATAGATTTAATGGATTTCCAACCATTATTTTTTAGATTAACTCTAACTTAATCCTTAGGATTGTGAAATATATGATGCCACTGTGATAACAATGTAAAAAATAATTCTAACGTATTATATTATGTATAAGGTTATCTTCTCCGGATATTCTTGTTTAACACTGCAGTAATTTAAATCCTACTTCATAATTTTCAACTTAACTGTGTTAAAGTTACAAGTGTGCATTTTTCTGGAACGCATTTCGAGATATCAATGGAGACTATATCAAACCTTAAGTTCAAATTGTTTGTGAAAAATTGAAAAAAAACATGAATTGTAATAACGAAATATTATAAAATGAGATTTCATTCAACGTCAGGTTCATTCTCGTGAAATAAAATGACTTTACTTAAATTAAAAACCATTACACTTACAAATTCTCGTTATTTTAATGCTGTTTAGATAAAGGTTGGTAGCTTGTTTTAAAAAGTAAAAAGTATATTATACTTTTGGATTCGTCTAGATAAAAATGGCCAGATGCTGTAGCAGCTGTTGTGCTAGCGTCAGGGTATAGCTGTAGTTGTGTTTACAGGAAGCAACTCCCGATATAATAACTACAAAAAAGTTTATTTCAACTAATTAAAATTAAATGCAACGATTTCAGTGCTAAAATCATTCGCCTTGACCGGGATTCGAAACCGGATCCCTCAATGAGGGATGGCGGGATTTTAGCGGATGACTCTGTTAAATGTGACTGCTGCGGATCTCTCGCAGTTTCTTTGGAATTTAATTAAAATTAATTAATTAAAGCAGTCTTTCAGTAATTTCAACCAACTTATCACGTACAACCCGCGGTGACCAATCATGCTTGTTTATTTGCGTTTTAAAAGAGATAGTTTTCCCGCAGCACAGATTATTTAAACTAATTCCTCCTACTGCTACCGATTTCCTTGCTTCTCATTGCCCTTGAAACATCTCCTTCATTATTGGAGAGTTTTGATTTCTCCGTGGAGTTATAAGTATGCAGCCCGTATGGTCTTTCACCTCGCGAATTTTACAAGGCACTTCCCTTTTCCAAAATTTTCTTTTTTCCTGCTTTGAGCAGGGCAAAGCCGTGCCCTTTATATGCGCTATGTGGTGTTCCTGCATTCTCTCTGAGAACTTAACCCCGTGGGATTCCAATGTGTACATAGCAACGGAGGTGGATGATGGAAAGCTTTTAGTGTTTGCGTTCGAAGGATGTTGGAGAAGTTTGGGAGGGAAGTAGTCCTCTTTCACTTTCCTTTCCAGCTTAGTGCTGATCTTAGGATTTGCCAATGTGTAGTTCTAAACCTTTCAACAGCTAAAAAACAGTTCTATGTTACAAATCAAAATAAACAAGAAAATTTTTATGATTATCTGTTTAAGATAGCATGATAAATATTACCTCTTTTCAACTCATTCATGTCACTGAAATACTGTAGTATCCACAACGTTTCTTGGTCTCACGGGCACACAGTAATCTGTGCTTAAAATACTACTGTTTACCACCAGGTATTGAATGCAATTATATTGTTTTACAGAGCAATTTTCCTGCTCAGTAGCGTCATGTAAAATTGTAGCGCTTAAATCTGACATAGTGCTGTTCTAAAATCTGACATAGAGATTTGTTCTTAATAAAATATCTGCGTGCATTTATTTATTTTTTAATATATGATGCACTTTTTTATATGCTTTGTCAAAATTTTCAGACGTGCTCATCTTACAATTACCACCGTAATCAAATTGCATAACACAGAAATATTCCATTTAGATTTAAATTCAGAGCTTGTTGATTTTATGATTCTGGGAAAATAAATTAATACAGATGTGTATACTATATGATTATGGGTGTATGTATATTTAAATTTCCATCGTTCTGAGAGTACACAATATCTTTCATTACTAAGCTGCTATTTTGAATGAAATGCCACTACAGTTGGAGTAATTTACTTCAAAATATTGAAATTTTATTCATATTTGTCCATTCTCAGTTATTCATTAAAAAATATTAAATTCTCTTTATTTAGATTTTTGACTGAGCCGACTCCTTAAATATGAGTTTCTCTTCTTTCTGCTTTGAATTTCTTGAATTTTTTAATTTTTACTGTATATTTTTCTTCAAAATGAGCCATGAATTAATTTAAAACAATCCTCTGATGAATTGAAAATTATAATCTGAAAATTGCGAAAAACTTTTTCCGTAAGTTTGATTGATAAAATTGAATTTTGTATGAATTTAATAGAGCATGAATGGGGGTGAATATGTTCCAAAATTTTTATTCTCCGTTGAGTCTTTTGAGGCTTATCTTTGATGAGGAATATTTGTGAATTCAGTCAAAAATGTATTGTGATGAGACCCAAATTTAATTTTTACAAAGACTAAATTAAAAATTGGGGTGAAATAAAGACTGCTTCTTATCATTAGGTCATACTGCAATGTATTCGGTAGATAGTTCAACTTATTATCATCAGAGTTGAGATTTTTTATATAAGCATTTTTCCTACGGAGAATCGGCTTTTTTATCAAATGAAAAACCCATGAAACCTCTCATCAGAACGATTAAATTTAATATTAATGATAAAGCCTTTTCCATTCATGTGATTGAGGAGGAGGTAAGAGTTGTAATGCATGAGCAGTGAACGGTGGAATTGAAAAGGAGAAGTAAGCAGTGAAGGGAGTTTTTATTGATCCCTGTAATAGTTGAAGTACCCTAGTGGGGTCGAATCCCTAGCAAAAGGCTTCGAAAAGGTCTCCTTTAGAGTGGCTTTCTTCCTCCCCCCCCCCCCCAAATGGGAAAACGTTCTCAGCCTTACTAGAAGCTTCTTTACTTCTTCCTTTTGCTGTCAATGCCTCTCTCTTCTCCCTCCCATACTCTATGCCTTCTCCTCTGGCTGTCGTTTCTCTGCGTTTCCTTTAAATACACTTATGAGCGCCCGTACTTTGAGGATGGAAGTGCCTCTATTGACTGACTGTGCCTCTATTGACCACAGCTGTCAACCGTTCATTCGAGTATTTATTTTATAATGGTGACACATAGTCTCACTTTGCACGGAGGGCCGTATTTTTCACACGACTCCAGAAGAGACCTGTGTAGCATTGAATGAAATACGATAGGTCGAGCACCATAGTAGTCATTTTTGGAATTTGCATACATGAAGTGCATTTCTATAACCACCATATTTTAATCGCAAAAATATTTTATAAAAGATATTTCAGTGTGTCTATGTCAATAAGGTTGTCATTTTGAGTCTCATGCCTTTATGACGGCAATGAAACATGATGCTGGACGGATAATCAGGCGAGGTCGCCACTGACTGTAATTAATTATTTTTTTGAAGCATGGTTTACTAAACAGATACCGACTTATTGATGACAAGTTTATTATATTTGGAATTGACGACTCAATTTTAGAAGATAAGAAAATGAAGTACCCAGGGAAAATGAATTCATTTATATCTGACAATTAAAATGGAAACAAAGTGTTTTTTTTTATTTTTCTTTTCATATCTCATTTCTTAATGTTTACGCTTTCCCATACGTGACTGCGTGTCTCCTTTCGGTGTTGCCCCAAAAACTTTGGGACCCGATGAAATAAGGCTTATCGCGGCTACGTTTCCAGAGCCATGAATCATTACTCATCCAGGTCTATTTGCGGCAAAGGCAACGATTAGCAGAAGACGCTGGGGAACGTCAATACTTCCCCGACACCCCGTCGCTCGCCTTATCGCTCACTCGCTCAAATGGCCCGTGGCTTGGAAGTCGTTTTGTTGTCGGCCAGTGGGTGTCGTATGGACATTCGTCATTCAAAAAAAATTAAATTAACCGACCCGCGCAACGGGCGATTTGTTTAGCAGTCAAGCGGAAGGGTGGTAGGGACGTTTTGTTTGCCAGCTCGGCAGCCACTCCAAAGGGATACCAATTTATTCCGCTCCGTTTGAAAGGAAAGAACACCGCCTTCAAAGTGACTCGCACAAACGAAATGTGAAAAGTTTTTGGTTCCCTCCGAAGCCGAACGGTGAATTTTTCCACACCAGGGCTATCCAAGGAGTAGTATATGGGATCCTTATGAAGTTCGATTGATTGCTGAATTGGATTGCGTGCAGCGTAGAGGAGCTAGATTTGTAGAACTTAGTTGCGTACCCAAAATAGTAGAGCAGCTAGGCTGGGTTATCACTCACGGAACAAAGGTTAAATTACAGATTAAATCTCTTCAATAAACTGGAAAGACAACTCTGCAGCAGTGATGCGGAAAATGTATTACTACTCCCATTTTACTAGGGTGGAGATATCATGTCTATATAATTAGAAAGATTAAATGTAGAACAGATAGATTTAAAGTGTCATATTTTCCACGCACGATAAGGGATCATAATAACATTATCTGACCGCGTTAGGGTCATATTCGGGTCAAAATTAGTCTGGTGTATATTTAAATCCTGCCACACATACTAGCTGTAGTTTGCAGGGTGCTAAAATAACTAATTAAAATCAAGGAAGAATGCAAAGAGAGTAAACGGATAGAGGAAATGCGGGAGAGAAAATATCCATGTATTGCTTCAATGGAGGGCTTTGGCATTTCCGGGCATCGGGTAGGATCTCATGCAGCGAGGGATGACTGCTTCAGAGAATAGGGTCTTGTGAAGGGACGGAGTGAAGAAACCGTTGACAAGCTGCGTTATGTGTGTGTGCACAGGGAGGGAAATGCAAAAATTTTTAATTTTGAAAAGTTGGAGACAGGCCGAGTCGTATTTCTTATTCAAACCAGCTCTGCTGCTCCGTCAGCGTCGTGTGGACTGAGAGATATAGGACAAGTGTGCATACCAAGTTCATTGAAATCAGTCGTCTTTAAGGCGGAGGATCTTTTTTCCTCAGTCTGTTTGCAAATCGCGAAATTCCCTCGCACTCCTCTTTGCGCGAATGATATCGCTGTGTGTCGTCTTCGGGCTTCTCATGTTCTCCCTCCACTCGAAACGGACCAGTTGTTTGAAGATGAGCTTCCCCTGTTTCTTTAAATGAAGTGTGCCGGAGGCATTAATTTGAATGGCTTCATCTGCCAACTTTTTTGGAACATATTGCATTTGTTTTATAATTAAAGAAACAAGTATATGCTTGCTTATTTATTTTAAGTATACGTTTTCCTTAAACTTTGCAAGTTTACTCCAGTAGTTATATTCCGCTTTGCCGTTTCATTCAAAGGGGCATTCGTTATGTATGCATAAGAAACTCTGCTCTCAAAGTTTATTTTGTCATAAATTATCTTTCAAAGGTCAAACCGTTCTTATTATTCCGTCTCGTGGGTGTTCGGTTTATCAAATGCATTTAAATACTCCTTTTCATTAGAATGCCTTCTGTCTCTTATTTTTTTACTCATCAGATCAGTTTGAAATTCTTAGATCAAAGCAGCTCTGTATCAAAAAACTCATACCTACTGAGGTAAATAAATACAATTGTTAAATATTGCAAAAATATATTGTGGAGCAGTTTTTTTGATAGGTAATTTTAGCTTGTAATTTGGATTGCGTATTTCAATAGAAAACTTTTACCAAAATGTGTAAAAATTTCACTGAATATTTGAACATTTGTAAACCAGTGTATAGTTTTAGACCTTAAAAAGATTCCCGCGCATGATAAAAAGGTCATGGTTCACATCAAAACTGTTGAAATTAATAGAATCAAAATTTGTCTCTTTCGTCTCCAACTGAGAAAAAGATATTATTTTAGGAAAAATAATCGCTGGGTAATAAGGGACAAAAAATGAACGTAAAAAAGTATTGCTCTGGATACTGAATCATAATTATTTTTCTTATCGGTAAGTTTTACAAATAAATTATACTGGGTGATCAGGTCCTGACTGTAGGAATCACAGTGTTTCAATAATATTATTTCGCTAGTATTTTTCAAACACTTAAATATTTTTATTAAAATAACTACTAGTCCATTTGATGTTCGTATTTTAACGATGCCAGAAATGTTTTTGCAAAATCATATTTTTTGGATTAATGTGAAAAAATAGTGATGAATATATTTTAAATAGGGGGCATCGTAATGCACAGGCTGAAGGTAATGAATAATAAGATACTATTAGTGAAAGAAGTTATGAGGTACATCGGTACGTTTTCGGGGTCCAAATTGGAAATCGCTGTTTCGAATTATTTCAGATATTGATTTCTTTCAGTGATCTTTTGGTAATTACGTTGAGAAAAATGTAATTACTTGGTGAGCTGGCGAGGCATTTCACGTAATGCCTGCGTTTTGCAAGGCAAGGATGCAGTTAATGAAAGGAGTGAGGCTGGGTGGAACCCCATCAAATGCATATTCTTGCTCCTACTGAAAGGTAATAAGCTGTAAACTATCTAAGTATTAGCAAACTTCACTCAAAGAGCTCTCCAAAGTAACTCAGAGCAGGTGCTGTACTTGTAATTGGTATCAAATGGAATTAATTATCATTGTGTAAAAGAAGGCTACATAGTGACCAACCCTTATGAAAACAATAAAAAAATATAAAAACTGAGGAAAGGTAAAGGATCAGTCTAATTTATAATTTATTTACCAGCCTTTTTTTGGATTTTAATCCTGATTGCGCGCAAAATTACTATTTTAATGCATTTCATTTGTATATGAAACAGAATTATCGCAAAATACAGGAGGGTCAACATGAAGTAATGGTAGAAAGTACAACGGCGATGGGAGGAGCAAGAAAGCATAACATAAATAATCAAGAAAGTATTTTTCAGGTGGATAGATTTTTATCGCTAATATAATACTAGTCTTGGCACAAAAAATTGATTTTTTAGACCTCGTAGAAGGAGTTTTCTTTTCCAAACTCTACGAGGTACGAATTAAGAAAGAAATCAGAAAAAAGAAGCTATGGAGGAAATGAAAACGTAGTGATACTCGAGCAAGGAATTGTGAAAATAAAATGGATAAAGAAGTAAGTACCTAATTCAAAAAAGAGACGGAAGGAAAAGTTTTCGGAAAGCACAATCAGACAATAGGGCATAAATTTGATGCATTCTCAAGCACTATTTTTTACAGAAAGAACATAAATACAGGAAAAATGTAGAGGAGGAATAACAGAGTAAGGCTAAAGTTATATTACGATAACAATGTTGGAAGATATCAGTGCAAAAAACTATGAAAGGAAGAAGAATTTTTCAGGTGTAAGGATTACTTGAGAGGTTACTAATGCTAACCTATGATTACAAATCATTTAATGTTAGTTTCAATGTTAAGGTAGCGGCTTTCCCGCTAAATTAAATTATTAGTAAAGATAGTAGCCCACAGGTATTGAGTCGTTTTTTGATGAATCCAACGTAATAGAAACCACTGAACTCGTAAGCTGCAACTAAACTGGCATATAATATAATTAAACCCCATTTAAAACGCGCAATAACTCTTCCCATAGATATGCATACTTTTAACCTGCCTTAACTTTGATCCAAAATTCCTATTTTTCTGCCCAACTGCCACGTTTCTCTTTTTCCCTTATCAACTCCTTTGCCACTGTCTTTGGCTGCCAATTTCCTCTTAAAATCTTTTACATTCACTTATCCTGTCTTCTAAGAAACTTTTCAAACGTCCATGCCTATACTCCCACCTTGCCTAGATCTTCATTGCTTGTTTTCGCTCAAGACCATTTTATTTCTCCCATTCTTACTTATGTTCGTATTGCAGAAACCCAAAATAAAAAATTTGAAAATAAATTTTCAACTGGCTATACTCCTCCCTGCCCTCATAAAGGATATTGGATAATAGTTAAACCAATAAATGAGATAAAATCTCTGACATGTTTGTAATATATCGTCGGCATGCATCTACACGTATTTAGAAACGCTATTCGTTTGCTGAAAAATCAACATCCAATGACATTGGCTGTTGACCATATATATGTGTATTATACATATATATATATATATATATATATATATATATATATATATATATATATATCTTCGAAATGGAACGCTCTTCGGCGACGCACAAATATATAAAAACACGGATGTAGATTTGTAGAATATATAGTAGAGACACAAAGAAAGGACACTCACAATATGTTATTTGACGATTCGACAGCTCGGCTGTCGTCTTCAGAATGGCGTTCTCAGGGAAGAGCGGAGAGGACATGTGCGGGGGAGAGGTGGGGGAAGGAGTGTTTATATATATATATATATATATATATAATTGGCTGACACAACATAACACAAATAGAAAAGAATAGACACATATAAAAGAACACTTACACGGTAAATTGTTCGAGCTTTCGGCCCTCTCAGGGGCCTTCTTCAAGAGAGACTGAAAATATGCTATGGAACAGGAGAGGGGAAAGAGTTATGGGCGTGGAGGGGAGGTGTGGAGGGGAGGTGTGGAGGGGAGGTGTGGAGGGAATGCTGGGAGGGAAATTAAATATGGCGGTTAAGGGTGGGAATTTTAAAGGAACGGAAGGATAGTATGTAGGCGGATTCACGAGTTCTCACCTCTATGTTGTTAGCTGAATCAGGTAGGGATTCTAGGATGCTGAGGGAAAAACACTGGTCGAATGAAAGGTTGTGGGAATTGGCGTGTGAAGGGATAGGAAGAGAAGAGAGTGAGGCAGAATTACAGGAGTATCGGTGATTATTCATTCGGATGGATAAGGGGGTAATGCATTCACCTATGTAGAAGGAAGTGCAATGCTTGCATGATAAAAGATAAATAATATTTTTTGAGAGGCAATTAGCGTGGGAACGAGGTGGGGGGGCTATGAGGGGATGTAGGGAGAGGGGAGTAGGCATAATAAGAGGACAGGTTTTACATCGGGGGCGGTTGCAAGTTGGGGAAATATTGGGAAATTTGTCACGGGGGGGCGCCAAAGGGTTGGTGGATCTCAGAAGGTTTTTGAGATTGGCGGGTCGTCTGTATGCGATAGATGGGCATTGGGGTAGTAAGGATGAGGTCGCGTCATTGTCATGTAGAATTGGGAACAGTTCTTTAAGGAGGGTTTTCAGTCTGTGTGATCCGGGGTAATAGGTGGTGCAAAGGTTGAGTCCTGCGTCAGATGTGGGCTTGTTATTGTGTGGTGTGTGTGGTCGGGTGGAACGGTGGATTTTATTTCGTAGCAACTTTTCTGGGTAACCGCGTTTGAGGAGTGCAAGGTGTAGATTGGCAAGGTATTTGTTGAGAGTGGCTATTTGTTGATATTTCCCCAACTTGCAACCGCCCCCGATGTAAAACCTGTCCTCTTATTATGCCTACTCCCCTCTCCCTACATCCCCTCATAGCCCCCCCACCTCGTTCCCACGCTAATTGCCTCTCAAAAAATATTATTTATCTTTTATCATGCAAGCATTGCACTTCCTTCTACATAGGTGAATGCATTACCCCCTTATCCATCCGAATGAATAATCACCGATACTCCTGTAATTCTGCCTCACTCTCTTCTCTTCCTATCCCTTCACACGCCAATTCCCACAACCTTTCATTCGACCAGTGTTTTTCCCTCAGCATCCTAGAATCCCTACCTGATTCAGCTAACAACATAGAGGTGAGAACTCGTGAATCCGCCTACATACTATCCTTCCGTTCCTTTAAAATTCCCACCCTTAACCGCCATATTTAATTTCCCTCCCAGCATTCCCTCCACACCTCCCCTCCACACCTCCCCTCCACACCTCCCCTCCACGCCCATAACTCTTTCCCCTCTCCTGTTCCATAGCATATTTTCAGTCTCTCTTGAAGAAGGCCCCTGAGAGGGCCGAAAGCTCGAACAATTTACCGTGTAAGTGTTCTTTTATATGTGTCTATTCTTTTCTATTTGTGTTATGTTGTGTCAGCCAATTATTGTGCCGCTCGTATGAGTTTTTCCGTACAATCGTGGTATATATATATATATATATATATATATATATATATATATATATATATATATAATATTTTTTATATTTTATATCATTGTAAGATAATCTACCGGTTAAGGTAGGTTTTTGGATGGACAGAACTACCAAATAAATATTTTATTACTCCTAACAAAACGCAATCCAGAAACCTATACTACAGCAGGTCCCTCTTCATCTCTGAGTACTTCCGTCCTCGCTTCATCCCATCAAACATCCCTATCCTGAGCCTACCCTTTCCTCGTTTGCCTAACATTTTCCCCTCTACTACAGTCTTCAAAATCCCACTGCCGATCAATACGCCCTTCATCTATTTTCCCTGCCTCCATTATATATATATGTATATATATAAATATATGTATAATTATATATTGGCTGTTGATTATTTAGAACCAATGCGACAGCCCCAATATTGCACTGTAATAAAAATTTGACAGGATTATTTCGTCGATTGGCTGCAGATTTTGGATAATTTGTTTTCCATCCATTTTGAAAAATATTTTTTTACCGTTCACAGCTCTTTTGCCCTCTAGAGTGAATATTTTGATTAGTTGAGACTCATTCGCCATCTCACAAGAAGAAAATTTGCCGGTGCGTTGTGTGGGTGGCCTAAGCTGTAGGATACATTATTGCCGTCTTCGTTCTTCCGTAATACTTTAAGCAGAATCTCAACGCTTATTGGTTGCATTACGAAAAACCTTGAATTTATTTGGTTCATGATTCACATATTTTCGTTAGATGGTCAAACCTTTTGTCATTCTCTTCATTTAATAATTAGCATAATGTTAGTTAAGTCATTATTTTAATTTTGAAAACGCAACATTCCAAGATGGGTCGATGCTCTCTGATCATGGTGAAGGCCAGAATTGCGAGAAAAATATGGAATGTGTTCAAAGTTGAGCTGTATGCTTGGTTCAACTCAGTAGATAAATAAAATTTTCATTTCACATTTTTTCTGCCCTTAGAATTATTCGTTTAAGGATCAAATTATTTTTACCAGAAAATTTATTATGATTTTAACCATAGCAAACCTTTCTCTATTTTACTCTAATGTTCGTTCTAATGATTGAATTTTCTGTGTTTGGTTAATTTGTTAATAAAAATTTAACAGTATTTGTAATAGTAACACTCTTGCTGCGTTGAATACAAGGTATATTGACTGATAAAAATATAATTAACGCGACAGCATCCTAAATCAAATAGTAAAATTATTCTAAATTTAACCATAAGTTAAAATACAAAATTCTATGGTTTTTATAACGAACATAGCTTTAAGCATATTCACCTAAGTAAAAAAGGCAAAATTTAGTGCTCTCTTCACCTAAGACCTTTGGGCATTCAAAGTAATTGCCATTTATGTATCGCAACGAGAGTAGGATGTGCCAAATCGCAACATATAGAGCGTATAAATAATTAAATTCTTTCGTCATTGTTACAGTCTATCAGTACCGTTAATTTTCCCCTACCGCGTCTACCGAAGTACAAATCCGTGGTAATGTAAGTGTATAGAACAAGTTGAACTAATATTACATGACTATTTTGAAAATCAGAATTCAGAGGAAACTGTTTGCCGCACGTAGAGGACTTGAACTTCTCCCCTCGCCATGATGTGAGAATTTAACTTACCGTAGAGATTATTGAAAAGTGAGGTTTACCTTTGATTACGCCGCAATTACACTGTCGTAATACTGGAAAGAAATCACAAAATGTCCTTGGTAAGAATAATGGTATAGAATTATAATTATCCCTAATTGTTATCAAAATTTAATTTTCTTATAATTTAGCATTGAAGTACTATTTTGTATCACTTATATGATAAGATTACGATGAAAAATCATCTTCTAACGTAAAAATATTTTACTAATTTCAAGTGGCATCGATTAAAGTATTATCGGTACACACGAAATGCTATACATGTACAAAGACACATTCTTTTGAATTTATGCGAGATCTGATTAATTTTATAAATTTTTCCCACTAAAGTTAAATGATTTCATGGTACATGTGGTATTTTTGACACCACATCTCCCTAACTAAGTAGTAAGACTTCATATTATCATTAGTATTCTACCGATTAATATATTTTCGATGGACACAGCCTATACTTCTATGTAGCCATACATTTGCTTGCATCTCCTTACAAAAAAACCTAAAATTTGGCCTCATCGTTTTTTCTTCTTTCTGTTCACTTCACCTTTCCCATCTTTCTCCCTCAAACACATTTCAAATGTTTACATTCTATACCTATTTAAATCACTTGATTATTCAAAAACTTATTTAAAATCATATTGCCTAAGACGTCCGAAATTTGCGCATTAGTTTCGTGTATGACACAAATGTATGCTTTACCTCTGGTTCAGCACTTACATAAAAACATACACACAAAGGAAGGACACTTTCGAGTATGTTTACAGTTCCGGCGGGCAGGTCATCACCTTCACAATGCCGTTCTCAGAGAAAGAGCAGAGAGAATATTTGGAAATTGAGTGGAGGGTTAAGGAGGCAAGGGACAAAGAGGTGAGAGTGGAGGGTGGCTGGATATTGGATACTTTTGGTGGAAGATATTAAGTCCGGGTTGTTTAAAAGACTGAAGCACCCAAGTGAGCATTCTCGCTTGTTCTCCCTTCCAGACGGCTTGTGGATTGGAAGAGGGTTTCGGGCACCGAAACAGAGAAGCCTTTGCCAATTGATTAGTCCTGTGAATCTGTATGAGTAGAGATAGGATGATTTAGGAAATCCGAAAATTTAGTGGAGTAGCGGTGGTTATTGCGCAGTGAAAGGGATATGGTTCATTCTTCCACTGAGAAGGTGGGACAGAAGCTATAGGAGAGGCGGTAGATATTTTTTTTGAGGTGCAAGAGGCAAAGGAATGATTTATGGATGGATCAGGATGGTGTGGTGGTTAACGCACTGGCCTAACCCAGAGGGTCTTGGTTCAAATTCTGAAGGTGGCAGATATTTTTCAGTGGTATCCCGATCCCTACTTTAGGTGCTTTGTGGAGAGCACTTTGAGCGAGCACGCGTACAATGATTTATTGGTTGGGATTTTGGAATTAGGGAGATGGCGGGTCGAAAATGATCAAAGCCATCCAAACGTACAGGAAAAACATTGATAATAGGAAGTACTATAGAGCCTTTATTGCGTCTGGAGAGAAAAATATCGACATGTCGATATAAAAAACATTTGCATATTGATGGGAAGCGTTGAAATGGAGAGCGATGAATGATGGACCCGGAAGTTTTGCCTTATGAACAAGGGGTTGTACGAGTCAGGGGGGGGGGCAGTTTTAGGGATCGAGATTGTGGACATGCCCCCTGAGGACTTCCCCGTAAAGTAGCGAGGGTTTGATAACATCGGAGGGGTCTCTCCCGGGGAGTGGTCTCGTGTTTAACGCTCGAGAGGCCGGAGTGCGAGAACGTAATGAGAAGGGTAGTGGGAGGAGGAGGGAGAGGGGTAAGTTGAGAGAAGCGCGGATCCCTTCCCACAGCGCGCCTTCTCTAGTGGAATTGGAGATCTCCAAAGGAAAAGGAAAAGTGGTCGTGGGAAAATATAATCCAGGAAAATAATTTCGTCACTCGGGGGATGAGGCGGTCGTAAATAGAGACAGTCACCCTGATATTCATCGCCCGCGAAGTGAGGAGAGGACACAGGGGGGAGAGTAGAATTTACGCTCCGTCAAAGATTAAAAAGAAAAAATAAACAATCTGAGATCCTGTCCACAGATGTTTACCATATCAGAAGCTCTCAAAAAAGGGACGTTATATAAAATCCGGGTCCGTTGAACTGTGTACTGAGGCAGCGGGAATGAGGAAAAAGGGGTTACTCCCGAATAAATCATCACCCTGTAAAATTTTACGTCCGGGATGCCGAGAAAGTTTTACGGCTCAGTTTTCTACCGCAAATAAAAATAATCGCAATTTTCATCCCTCAGAATTTGCCTGTCTTCACTTAATAAGATAGCGGCCGAAATTGGTGGTTTTTTTTATGGCGCACGACAAAAAAATCATTAATATTCCTACGTATATTGGTGACTGATGAACGAAAGATATAAAAGACTCATGAAGAGAACCCATTATTCTTCCTACATTTAGACGCAAATCTAACAATGCCTATAGTGTATTTATATTCATATAACCCAATTACGGTTATAGTTAGGGTAGAAATTATATACATAAATATAGTGTAGAGATAGAGTAAAAGAGTGATGATAATAGAAATTAAAATTTTACCACGAATAAACAGGGGATCAGGATGATGTGGTAGCTAACGAACTGGCTTCCCACTCAGAGAGTCCAGCTTTGAATCCCGGAGGACGAAGATATTTTTCAGTGTTATCCGCATCCCTACTTAAAGTGATTTGTAGAGAGCACTTCGAGTGAGTACTTTCGTTAAGAGTAGGCTAATACCAAAGCCGGGGTTCCCTCCTTCCTTCCTCCTTTCCCATCCATCCCTAATGGCGCAAATGACCTCTGTTGTCGGTTGCCTCCCGTAATAACAACAGCGAATTGAATTTTTAACTCAACGCCAATAAATTCCCGACATAATTTGATGTCAGTTTTCATTTTAAATAGTTTGAAACGCAAGATTGGCATCGTTCTCCAGTACCTATTTAAACATCAATGTTAAATGCCAAATTCAATTAGTTGGGTGAATTTTCCTGCTTCACTTATTTGATGAAGGCTGGTGAAATTCTGGCAGAGGCAGTACATATCCTTCATTGAATCGCGAAAAAAATTCCATTCATCTATTTCGACTAAATCACATGCATGAAAGTACTCATATTGTGATTGAAAAATTTCGGAAGCATTAACAATGAATCTTTTCATCTCAATATATAAACCATTTAGGAATCGGTTTTTTGCATTTCTCTTCAAAAATACTCCTGCTAGTCTTCCACATTTCCAAATTTAACTTTCTTCGTGCATTGATTTTCTTTCATTCCGAGTGACGATCCCATTGATTTGAAATTCGAGTCTGCTGATAAAGGCAAGACGTTCCAATTAAGGGGTACACCTGACACCCTAATGAGCCTGTTTGTCAGCCATATGCCAAGAAAAAGTTAGGAAATGCCATTCGATGCATTCAGACATTAATTGAGTTTCAGTAATCCCGCCCTATTGTGCCCAAACACTCGAAATAATTTTACTTATTGATAGAGTTTCATTCACCGGGAAATAAATCTCAAGAGAAATCACCAATTTTGGAAATTTCCGTCTCCTCAGTATCATTTTTCGCATGTCTCATTTGCAGGCCTTTGAAATTTGATATAATACATGATAAGCAGATATTTATTCGCATTTAGTAATAGCATTGTGGTTAGTATATAAAAAGCAGGTTTATTATTTTCTATTTATTGAGTTAAAATGAACAAAGTAATTGCAAATTTATTTTTTTAAATTTATGTTTTAATTTGAAATCAAGTTCACAAATTCGTCCATCTATGTGTCATCTCTTCATAAAATAGTAATCAAGGGTTTGAATGAAATTACTTGTTTTTACAATAGTAATTTACCTGAAATAGTCTTACATATTCAATTTACGTAGATGTGGATCTAATTTCGAACTATTTTGATGAAGGGGGAACTTTATATCATGAAGTCTTTTCGACTAAAATTATGGGGTTAAAATTTACATCACTTCTCCAGGTCTCAAAAAATCTCCTCATATAATTTCTTTGATTATTCTTCAAAATCTCTCCCTCCCTTCAATTTTATGTACTGCTTTTAGGTTAGATAAATTCTCCATGTTTTCTTCACCCTTATGCGTATACATCTTTAAAGTTCCCATGCTATAGTAACCTTTTAACAAGAACTAGGTGCTGTTCGTAAAACTTATTTTCGTATCTTTGCAGAACTCTTCTCCATAGCCGTATCACCGAATGACGCCAAATTTATTTCAGTACTGAGGTGAAAAAGAATTAAATGTGTTTTTTATACTGAAAATTGTGTTAAAAATTTTTGACAGTGATCCTGATTGAAAATTGACATTTTTTAAAAGACCTGTAAACAAAGGCATGACATTGTACGCCGGATACTTTTACATTTCTAATTCTTTGAAAATCATACGTTTATATGTACTTTTCCATAAACCTTCGGTCATTAGTTCTCTCATCGTATTTTTTTTCTAACATGAATCTTTAAATTTACCTGATGGGGAGTTTAAATTCCTTCCGAGATACTGCCAAACACGTTCTGACTCGTTTTAACATGTACACTCCTGCTGCGTTTTGCTCTTCTACGAGGGTCATCCGGAAAGTAGTACCCGTTCGTGAAATAAAGACACAAAAGTAAATATTAACAAACATAAAAAATTTTATTTGAAAGAGGATACTTTAAACTACTTCTCAACATAATCTCCAAGCAAATTAAGGCATTTGTCATAACGTGTGACAAGTTTCTGTATTCCTGCTGCATAGTCCTTCGCCGCCAGCTCATTGAGATACGCGAGGGACCCATCTTGCACAAATTTTTGCATAATGCAGATGGTGTTTAACAATTTCATGAACAATTGTTCGAGAAACATTGGGAAAATGCTCACAGATGTCATCAATTGTGACGCGCCGATCGTTCCTCACGAATTCGTCAACTGAGCTCACCAGTTGGTCTGTAATGACAGAACGCTCTCTCCCCGAACGCTCATCGTCGTGTGTGTTCCCCCTCCCCATGTTGAAGTTGCGACACCACCGCCGAACAGACGACTCGTCCATTACATTGTCTCCATACACCTCCTTTAATTGGCGATGAATATCACATGGGCGAACGTTTCTTGCATTGAGGAATTTAATCACTGCCCTCACTTCACAACTGGCGGCGTTCTCAATTTTTTTAAACATTGTAAACAATCACAGAAACAACACAGGCAATGCTAGCGTCACGCAACTTGGCTCAGAGAAGGCAGACAAGCCACTGAAGCTATCTGACCTCGTCCAGCGGCTACTCGCGTCGTCAGCACTTCATGCGGCACGAACGGGTACTACTTTCCGGATGACCCTCGTATCTTCCGGGCATATTTTTTTCTTTCATTTTTATGGATTTAATTTCATTAATGCTTTTCTAAATGGATCCATATTTTTTCCTAAAACGACTGCTACTTTTTGCATGATTGCCCAACTTAGGTTTAATTCCACTAGAAAATTACGGAATAATCTCCACGACAAATTTCATTAATACCTCACTTTAATTAATACGTCAGTACTTGCCTTGTTTCTCATGCTATTATTACCTTTGCGTCATTGTTAAAAATATCAGGTGGAAACAGTGTGCGTTATTATTTTCCAATATGTATTACTATCCAATCTTTGGCATCTAGACATTGACAATTTCACGGAAGAAACACAGATATGCTATGTTTCATATTTTCATTGATTTTTTTATCTATATATATTAATGCTCCTTCCCCTCTCTTTCCCAAACCTTTTTTTTTGTTTCAGTTAAATAGTCGTTTGCCCTTTATTCAATATTTTTTTAGGAATGACAGTACTACTCAATCTGTTCGCGAAAATACACTTCTGGAATTAAGGCTTCACACAGCGCTTTATACTTGTTGCAATAATCAGATACATTCTATCGGTTAAGTTAGGATTCCAATGAGCCAAGGAGCTAAAGCTTTTTACTTTTTACCCGCCGATACTAAAAATTAATACGCTAAAATCATACGTCACGATAAACACTTTTTCAGCTCAACAAACTTTCTGTCTCCTATCATTCCGATCAACATGCCTTTTCTTTTCCTGCGTTCGCTCAATGTCCTAACCTCTACCAGAGCCTTTAACACTCCATTACTCCTGAATATAAACTTAAACAACTCTTCCTTCAATTGAATTTCTCCAAACATTCTTCTCTTCTTTCCTTTTATCCTTAGTACTTCCTCCCTTGAATCATTCTGTTAATTTAGTTTTTTTTCATTTTGATTAAGGTAAAAAATAAGAGAAACATTAAAAGTGTGTGGAAGTGTAAAGTGTCTCTTAATTTTTAATCTTATCATGAAGGAATTCCACAAAGTTAAGCCTGAAACTGTAAACGTTTTCCATTTTCCTTAACTCCCATATCTTGAATGCTAAATTCTAAGCGTTTGCTTGTGTCTGGTATAAAAAGGTTTCAGAGCCATGTAAAAACTCTTCCTTATTTAATTGCCCTTGGTCCTTTCCTAGATCTACCTAAGTCAGTCTCTACCACGTTGGCAGTTTTGACTATCTAAGTGTACTAGTACAATACCTCTGGCTTTCAGTTTTCCTCACATTGCATTCACTATTTCTCAATATATTTCCGTTAATTTAATTTTAGTAGTTTAATTACAATAAATTTTTACTATTCACATGAAATAAGCAACTAGATATAGGACATAATACTTGAGATCATACCAAGAGCAGCCGTGATTGTTACAGTTCCCATTGCCAATTGGAATACTCAACACGCTAATATTGTAAGTACTGAGACAGGATTACTTTGAAGTTTATGGATATTATCTGTTTACAAAATTATTTTCAAGTAGCAGTTGTAGTTATTAGGAAAGTAGAGCGGTAGCTGAGGTCATTTGTGCCATTGGGAACGAAGAAAAGATGAAGAGAAATCCGGCGTCGGTATTAAAGTATTTTTTCCATTGGTTGTTTTAATTCTTGTAATTAATTATAATTATTTTAATAATACAATTTAGCTGAATATTTTGATTATGATTAGTGATTATTCACCTTTTTCGACGATTGATAAGCTTTTAAATGTTGGTCAACCGCGGGTAATCGATTGGTCATGAATATTTTCGCTGGGCTCTTTTGTCTTCTGGCCACGGTAAGTCACTCGCCTTAGATCGATGGCGTTCTTCATTCTATGGAAAACAGCACTCTTTTCACGAATCGATTTTCTCATACTTTACGTCTGTTTTCTTAGGTGGGCGCGTTTATCTGACGGAGGGAAGATGTTTGTTTACGCGGTGCGGGGAGGGAAAGAGAGGTCTTTTCGTATTCCTCGAAGGAATTTTATGCCAAAGAACATCGAATGAGGGAGATATTTTACCGTTTTAGAGGGATTGGTCCAAGTTCTCGAGTTTTCATGCCGTGTTTTCCTTTGATTCCAGACTTTCCTTGAGTTATTCATGGTGTGCTATCTTTTCGTGACCCTGGTCACTTGTGCTAATATACTTGTATGTACGAGTTCGTAAATGAATGTAAGCTTTTTGATTACGATTGTATATTTCAGTATGAATACCAGAATATTCCTCAATCGTGATTGAATGCGGCGGAATTGAGAGTATCGTTGAATCAATTGTGAGTTAAATAGACATTTTTTTCGTCATTTTTTCTTGATCTAATCTTAGCAAGTGTCACCAAAACGTAAGTACTCCTTATATTCACATGTATCATTCTCTACTTGATGCATTAATTTGTTAGAGACGCTTGATACCAGTTCAAGAATATACTTTCTGGGGAATTTATCTCATATAGTAGCCAGAACCCTTCCAAATAATAGGACCGGTCTTCTATAGCATAGGCAACTTAGGGAATCTTTTATCCAACAGCAAGGAAAAAATTCCCATCATAGAAAAGAGTGGAGTGTATGAATTGCGCGGTGAGTACTCAGCCATTTACATTGGACAAAGCGGGAGGAAAGCGATAGGAAAAATATTTGGACATATTACTCCGCGAGTTATTTCCATCACCTGCTCCTCTTTATATTTCTTAATTTCTTATTTGATGTCTGGGTTTATAATCATATTATTTCTCTGCCATAACAATAGAAAACTTCTAGCCTTCTTTTGTTAAATTTTCTAATGGGTCAATGTTATTGACTCTTGGCGTTCTTCGCATTAATAATATCAACTGTTTCTTCCTTGTGTGCAAATGTATTCTATTATCTTAATCATTATGAAGGTGTTTGAAGCTATTCAGGCCAGTCCAAGTTCTCCCATCTCATTTCATTTCACATCCACGTTATTTTTCCCCCGATTGATTTTCATGCAACGTCCCTGCTTCCATTGCTTCCAAATTTGCTTGCTTTTCTACTTGATTTGCCGCATACGGGCGGTGTCATTTGTTTACAAAATTTTCACTTCTTGTCCATTTTTGAAAAGATATATTTTTACAAAATACAAAATTACAATTATAGATTTAGAAATTAAAATAAAGTTGGCAATAAAAATCGCGGATTTTTTTATTAGCACTGCCAAGACATAGAGGTACGTTGAAAAACCGTGATAAAATGGAATCATTCTTGGGCAAATGTTGAAGAAATAGGAAGGGATGTATTCTTTTCGGATGGCATGAAGGCAGGTGGAAGATACACGGAGCTGAAGAAGGGAAATATGAAGCGATAGAAAGACAATGTAAAACGTCATGCATAACAGTAGTTAGGGTCCGTCCAAAATCTACCTTGAATATGTGGATTATCCATGATAGTGTTACGAAGTTTTCGGGATGGCTTATGGTTTTTTTCGGCTTCCCTGCTTTCATCATGTGATAGGAAAGCTGAAGCTTGTTTCATAGAAATCCACGCTCAAACATGTTCACGTGCCTCTATTTTTCCATCCATTTTCCCCAATTTATCTCTTACGCTCCCCTTATCCCACCACCAATAACCTCGCGGCTCCCCCGCGGGAGGGCATCAAACAGAGGGGTTGTCTTTGCCCGGAGAAAGACAGGAGAGAGGGTCTTAAGAGGGGCAGCAGCCAAGGCGAGTACGGCATCCCATCAAAGGAACCCTTACAGTGCTTTTACGGCTTTCTGTTTTATGGACCCATTTCCTCTTTGCTCGCACCCCCTTAAGCACCATGAACGGCCGGACTTGGGCTATCACAGCGGACGCCCCCGTTCCCCTATCAATTCCATCCCTTTGCGAGTTATCGACGAAACTATCCATGACAACCAATGGCACGCATCCGCAAAATTAGCTTCTCTATGAGCCCTTTATAATCGATACCGTGGGGCCGTGAGTGTTTTTCGAAGCATTCCATGGTAGGATAGGTCCATGAAAATACATGTATGTCATCGATTAAAATATTTTGCATCACTCAATTGTGGTATATACTAAATGTGAAACTCCAATAGCCGTAAACAGTTTACCTTTCTAAACAAAGTAAAAATGAAATTAATTGGCTAGCGCCACAAGTCAAGAAGGGGTAAAAGGTAAAAAAGGATAATGAGGTAGGTAAAAGGGGTAAAAGGTAAAAAAGGAGAGGATAAGAAAGGCGAATACGAATACGCGTATTTCGGCCACAAAGTAGCCCTCTTCAGCGTACTGAAGGGTAATCGTCACTACAACACAAGTCGAAGTGAGCTAGCTAGCTCGCTCAGTATCAGTATCAATACTCAATTGTGGGTTTATTTCGTCCATTTTATGTGTGCAATCAAACAATTTCTTTATTTTACAATGAAGGATGTACGGAAACAAATGAAAGCGGGTGCGCATGCCTGTACGCGGGCAAAGAAACGGATTTTCGAATTGCTTCACCTAGAATCTCTGTCTGTGATTCCTGTCATCCCTCGTTGTTTGTAATTATTTGAACATCATGTCTTATTGCAGATGTGATAAAGTTATACATTTTTGCTGTCGATGATCTCATCAGACGTGCTTACTCTGCCTCTCCTTTCAATCTCCTCGCTAGTTTTCAAATTCTTCAACTTTGATCGTTAACTTTGGATATAGAATATTATTAAATTAATTGTTATCATGTTTCAATATTGAAGAAAAATTATGTATCTCCCGTAACGTTTCGATGCGTTACATAGAAACAGTGCTTATAATCACGTGTGATGACATATTTCAGATTATTTATTATTATAAATGAATTTTTCAGATGTTTAATTATGCTGTCTCATGTAAAACTTCATTAGTGTTAATGTATATTTACAATGAGGATGGAACCGCACCTTAAATAAATTGATGCACGTCGTATCATATCGCATATTTTTTCGATACACATGCTATACCATGTGTGCACATTTGTGATGGCTTCTAGATAAATATTGTGATATAAATGAATAAAATTCCAGTACAAACCAAGTCATGGACATCTTAGACGGCAGCTCAATTTGCTATATACCCCATATCATTGGTTTTTTTATCCATACTCCTTGATCAAAAAGTTCCCGGAATAACCACCGTGTGGCGCTCCCATCGTTCCGATTTGAGTTCTGTTTTTTTTGTTAAATTGGTACATCTGTTGTTGATATTCCCTTTAAATCTTAGTGTCATAACTTGACATTTGCAAAAGTTACGTAGCCAAGAGTACATCTATCTCTGTGTGTGTTGGCGATTTTTTACAATTGCAGAAATGGATTTAAATTTCCAACAACGAACTTGTATTAAATTTTGCGTAAAAAACGGATTTAGTGGCGCACGGACGTTGGAAATGTTGGAAAAGTGTTTCGGCAACGATTCTCTAAAAAAAACGGTCGTTTACCAGTGGCACGAGCGGTTCAGAAGTGGTCGTGAGTCAATCGAAGATGATGAACGCAGTGGCAGACCATCGACATCGAAAGTCGGTGAAAAAATTGATAAAGTAAAAGAAATGTTGGTCAATAACCGCAAATTAACCATCAGATAAATAGCGGAGGACTTGAACATTGCCTATGGATCCGCCCAAGACATTGTGGTTAATGATTTGGGTTTCCGTCGTGTAGCAGCAAAGTTGGTTCCAAAAGACCTCAATTTCATGCAAAAAAGAGACCGTGTTGACGTCGCAGAAGACATGATTTGCGAGGCTGAATCCGATCCCACATTCATCAAAAGGATCATTACTGGAGACGAGACGTGGGTTTATGAGTACGACACGCAATCCAGACATCAGGCAAGTGAATGGCGTTCACCAAATGAGCCGAGACCAAAAAAACCACGTCGTTTTCAGTCAAAAAAGAAGGCAATGCTGACGGTTTTCATGGATTACAACGGTGTAGTGCATCATGAATTTTTGCCAGAAGGCCAGACAGTAAACAAAGAGTATTATTTGGGCGTTATGAGACGTTTGCGTGAAGCAATTCGCCGAAAGAGACCAGAAATGTGGGCAGAAAACTCGTGGATTTTGCACCATGATAACGCACCGTCGCACAGTGCTATCATTATTCGTAATTTTTTGACGAAAAATGCAACAAATACCATCCAACAGCCACCGAATTCACCTGATTTGGCTCCCTGTGACTTCTTTCTGTTCAATCGAGTTAAAAAACCATTACGGGGAACGCGTTTTAGCAGCCGAGAGGAAGTAATGGAAAAATCGCAGGAAGCACTGATGGACATACCGAAAACCGAATATAAAAAATGTTTCGAGGATTGGATCAAGCGCTGGCATAAGTGTGTTGCAGTCGATGGGGATTACTTTGAAGGGGACAATATAGATTTAGATGAATAAACTTGTATTTTTAATTTTCTGAATAAATTCCGGGAAATTTTTGATCAAGGTAGTATATCGAATGGAATCTGATAGTACTTGGGGATGAATCTGTTCCCCTTCTTTCCCCAAGGGAGAGATATTTTAGTTTCGCTCAAATTATGAGTGTGCATCACCCAGACATATTAAACTATCGTCTGAAGCAAATAAAGGATGGTTATAGGAGAAAAAAGCGTTTTTACTTCTCTTTCTTGAATTTTAGTAATTTTGGAGAATGTTTCATTCATATTTAAACTTGACCGTCCTTTATTATTCATTTCACATCCCTAAAACATCTTGAAACGATTTAGGGGACCAAATTTTTTCCTAAACTAGATTTCAAACATCATCCAATAATTAAGATACTTCAAATTCGCCCCGTTAGCACCTGTGTAGTAAATCAATCCAATCGGTTGGGTCCAGTGAATATTTGGTTGTGCAACAACTGAAATGCTAACATTTGCGATAACGTTGGCGTAAGATAAAACTATGCAAACTTGTGTTAACCATGCACAATATATCTTCATTCCCATCGTAAACGTGACGTCCTGGGGGCGCGAATTGAACGGTGAACTAGGTCAAGAACTTGTACGCTTCCCAGCGAGACGTCATTGAATTCTGAAACTAACACGTTCAAATAATGTTTCTCACTTCCATTTCACCCTTAGGTTCTCAAATGGAATTTCCGATTCCCGTTCCAGAAACTCATCCCAATTGTTCACCTGTACTTGAAAACGTTTACATGGTTTCGTGGTTTATTTACTGTTAGATCAAAACATCTCACGGTAAATGAGGACACGTTTATATTTCAGAAATTGAATGGTTATTTTTCTCGAAATTTTTGTCACCATTCACCAATTTAAAAAAAGTTAGCGTGACAGAGTATGAGACGCCAAATATTCACCAATATGAAAATTAGTATACCTATATTTCACGGCACAGATTCCGATAAATAGAGCTTTTCTGGTGTAGCTATGACGTAAAATATAATTTTCAGATGATTCCAAATTATTTTAGATTCTTTTTACGGAAAATAGGAAATTTATAAACGATGGATGTTACGAAAAAATGTTGTAATATACGGATCTAAGGTTATAATGGATTTCCGACAATTTTAGTGCTTAAATGCGATCTTGTTAAGCTGAGATATGGCCCCTTTACGCTTTGAGAGGCTTATTAGTGAGTAGTTGTTTAAAAAACCGAGCCTTTATAGATAATGTTCTTGATTTACACGAGAAAAATACTGATTCTATAAAAAAATTAACAACTCGCCTCCGCAACTGAATAATTTTGACCGGCAAACGAAAAGTAGTAGTAATCTATGAAGGCGTTCATAACGAAGAAGTGACCTTTACGTTCAGAGAGAATTAACTAGCAATCAAGGAAGCAGTTCGTCATTCGTATGGAGCATGGCAATCTAAGGATCAGAGACATGGACTATTGGATAAGTATACCGAGGAAGAATGGAGCCATTAAAACATCATGATGTGGAGAATTCTGACGATTAAATGGACTTAGCGAGGAACTAAGAAGCATATCGAAGAGCAGAAGGGTAGTATGGAAAACTTTTCGGAAAAGAAGAACTAGATGAATTGGGAACACTTTGACGCACAATGGGTTCGTTAGAAATATAGAATAAGGGAAAATTGTAGAGAAGATCCCGCGAGGAAGATTAAGAGTTAAGTACATAGGGCAAATTGAGTAGGACGTAAAAAAGTGAAGCTTGTTAGGGAGTGAGGAAAATAACAGGGAACCAACAAAAATGGACGGCTACAGTCAATCAATCCCGGCATTGAAATACTGAGGTTACGATCAACCTTGGCATTTATTTCATATGCACATATTTTTTTAGTGGGCCATTGTAGTCCAGGGGTGGAGCGTTGGACTACCGAGCAGAGAGTCCGGTCTTGTTTCCAGGACTCTCTGGGCACCTGCAGCTCCACCCAAGCTATGTCATTTTTCGGGTTTCATATCCTCCTGGGAAACCAAAAGGAAAGAAAGAACAAGGAAACAGGGCACAGGGAAAGGAACTGCCCCCCCTACCCTGATGTGTGCATTTCACGCGCCGTATAGGGCTTAGTACTGGGTTAACCCTACGATCACTTACCAAACCAATTTTCGGGTTGATTAATATGTTTATTGTGTTATTATTATGCTATAGACTTTTAATCTTCGCTGCTGATTGGTTCCACGCATATGATACTAGCAAGTTCGACAATGGTACCTAACATTTAATCTTATTCATTAGAGATACTAATATTAAATGGCAACGACATAATTATGTTAACTTAGAATGTAATGTATTTTGTTTTCCCAGTGATCACGTGCACACATTTCCACACACGCCGTCGCCTAATGGTGGCTCTGCACGAGATATCAGATCTCTCGGTAGCCGACACGACCCAAGTCGATACGACAGTCACAGTCACAAAGTCGTTGGGTACTCGAGCCTTGGGGTTAATAGTTGGGTCGATGCTCTCTTGATCTTATCTTGATGCAGTAGTCACTTTTCTTTATTTCATGATGAAAAAATTCAATCTTTTCAACTCGAGACGATATTTTATCGTGTAATCATTGTGCCATCTAAATGTTAATAAAAGGCACGTCCCTGAGTCACGAGGCAAACGGTAAGATAGGTCAAGAGCCTGTACGTTTCCGTGCGGAACAGTTAAATGATATTGATTTAGTTTCGCCTTCATGCTCTCAAAGGGGATTATCGATTTCCGTTGTAAAATAATACTTATTTTTGTGAGCTTTTTGCCAAGCACGTAATTGATCGAGGACCCTCGGATGGTTGAGGCATTCTTCCGATTCATGTTGAAAAGAAATGCGTCAGACTTGACAGTTAAGAACGACTGTAGATCTTCCTCCGCGATAAACTCTTTAACTTTAATATTGAATACTCCCATTTCCTTACCTCCCCTTATAGATGTCGCAGTACGCTTTTGACCCCAAGCCCTTCCTGCTGCATACCTTCTTCCACTGCTCCACTCTACCTGCCCTGCGATCCAAACCACCGTAAAAATACCTTCATCTAACCCAACACCCCATTACCCCTCAGTCATCCACATCTACATCTGCATAATACACCGCAAGCCGTCGCAAGGGCGTGTGGTGTGGGGTGTTAGGCCAACACCCGTAAAAGAGAACAAAACCACGCGCAAATTTAACATATTTGTGCAAACTTACACCCACATTAGCGTATACATTCATGCAAAAACCATTTCAATTTGATCAATCATAAGCATTTTGATAAAATGAGGTCCCCAAGCACGCAAAGATCTGAAATGGATCACATTATATTAATTTTTCGATAACCTGAAATATTTCTGGGATTTTATAACAACTGTATTAAGACTAAGTACCCGACATGGTCTTTCAATGATAGCGTGAGGACCCAGGCAATAGAAGATGTATGTTTTTCACAGGTAATAACTTTGAAAAAATAGGTCAAAACAATCTGAGAATGCATATGGAATGGTCCCGGCTTAGACAGATAGTTGTACGCATTATATATTCCAGTTCATAGTAAATATTTTATATTATTTAAAATATGATGGTTTTAGCAAAATAAAAGATCAAACATGTTTCGCAAATTTAAGGACAATTTGCTGCTGTAATCAAGCGGCTACTTCTTTGACACTCCGCTAGGAATCAGCACCAATTAGGCGTTCCAACGTCAATGTGCGAAGTTATCAGGGCGAGCGGGATTACCCTTCGCTCCTCCCTTACATATTACCGGTCTCTCTCTCTTTCTCTCCCCTCCCCCGCCCAACCATCCCTCCTATGCTTGATTAACGCACTCTCGTCCGTCGCTTACTGAAGCTTGCCACCAAACTCTCCCCAAACTGCTCTGGGCACCCGAACTATCTCTTTCCGACCACGATGCCCTCACACCCGCTCTTCCTAAACCTCCGTATTTATAAGTGATAAACCCTCACACCGAGGTATAGGAGGACGAAGTGTGTTTAGGCAAATCATCTACGAAAACCCGGTGTGCAAACAAACAAGAAGGAACCTCTATCATGTCCGGCTTACCCCTCCCGCGTCACGGTAAGTTGTCACGTGATGGAGGGCCGCACGTATCAAGCGCTTCAAGAACGCTGCACCATATTCGGGGAGTTATTCCATGTCTTAGGTAATGACGCAGTTAGTATAGATAGTATTTGTAAAGTTTTACCCGGAGGAAAATCTTATATCAAAATTATATATAAATTAAACCGATGACCCACGGTCAAATAACGTTTTCAAATATATTTAATCGATATGTAAACACTCTAAAATAATGTCTCTTATGTCACACACTGGTCGGATTCGTGAAACATTTGCGTAAAATACAATTGGTTTCATTATGTGAAAGGTCTGTCCCAAATGTAGTAGAAATGAGTCGATTAAAAAAATGTATTGCCAGAATAAATACATTCCCTCAAAGGTCTTCGAAGTAGCACCCTTGTGCGTCCACGCAACGCTGCCAGCAGGTTTTCCACGCCTCGTATGCATCCTGGAAGGCGGCGCCCGAAATACTACTAAGCTCCCTCGACACGATTCCACCGAGCCGTGGTGACGTCCTTCCAGCACGGATTTGAGACGGCGGAAGGGGAAGAAATCTCGTCCCTAGTAACGGCATTGTCTAAAAAATTTGGATCCTCTCTCACATGGTCCAGAAGCTCTTGGCAGATCCACGTGCTTGTTTCGCAAACAAATTATCTGCACTCAGCAAAGGCTGGGAGCTGACTACCACCGGCTTCCAGCCTTTTCTGAGACTCCGTCCGCCCGTCTATCCGGGATAAAATAAGTCCTACTACCTTTGGGACAGACCTTGTTAGTTCCACCGTCAGGCGTCGCTCTTAATGCGCATTAGTGGTTGATCGTGATGAAAGGTGATTTACGAAAGTAAACTTAAGAACGTAAACAAATCTTAAATGAAACAAGCGGAACAAACCAAAGTCGTAGTTAACCCTCTGCTAGTTAAAATTGGACTGGTTATGGATTTCAAATTTCTTCCGGTTCTTCCAGCGTCATATTCATTGGGACCATACGACTGAATGTAATTTAATCTGGATTTTTAAATATGAAATGGTCAAATTATAACCTCGTTATGTTTAAAGTTAATAAACTCATATGGCGCTCAAACGATTGCGCATGAGATGTCTTTGAGTTAATAACGTTTTTACGATTACGTGAGAATTTCCTTGGTTATTATTTTATTCCTCCAGGGTTCGAAATAAGGTTCTTTTGTGATTTTTATGAACCCTTAATTAATTTGGCAGTTGACAACTTAGGGTAAGTGTATTCTCCAAGCGAATAGCATAAACTGACGATAATACACAAGAGTCAACTCTCTAAGCAGCCCCCCTTCAAAGAGCGAACTCCACGTAAATCAAAACGACTAATACGATACGAGTCCTGAATCTAATACGGTCGATTGAGATACCTGACTGGAGTAGCTGACACACCGGGCGGAATCTGAGGAAGTGGCAGTACTTGTCATATCGGCCTAAATCGGGCTTTCAACAGGACAATTTTCATTATTTTGCTCTAACCATTACTGAATTAATTATACCCTTCATTATAAATAACGAATTCCATTATTAATATTAAATTAATGCTTGAAACTTTTTTAGAGTATCAAACCACAAAACATTGTTTACGGTAGCTGTAAAGGTGTGGAAAAAATTTATTTCCAGCTTTAGCCGAAGTGATATTCGAGTTAATATATGTTGATCAGTATCGAGTCAACTCCAGTGTACATGCATTTACGAGGGATGTTCAATAAGTACCCGTGTTAGAAATGAAGAAACAATTTTTTTCAAAAACATTTTTTTTTAATTTTTCAACATAGTCCCCTTTTAGAAAGATACACTTTTTCCAACGTTCCGACCATTTTTTTAACCCCTCCAAAAAATAGAATTTGTCGAACTCTCCAAAATACGCCTTTGTCTCGGCGATAACTTCCTTGTTTGAGCTGAATTTTTTTCCCGCGAGTCATTTCTTCATGTTAGGGAATAAGAAAAAGTCGCAGACAGCCAGATCGGGTGAATACGGGGCGTGCCGCAGTAATTCATAACGTAGTTCATGCAGTTTGGCGGTGACAACTCCGGATGAATGTGCTGGTGCGTTATCATGGTGAAACAGCACCTTCTCGCCAAATGCGGCCGTGTCTCCTTCAATTTTTTGTCAAAGCGGTTCAATAACGCGCTGTAGTATTTCCCAGTGATCGTTCTTCCTTTTTCTAAAATGTCCATGAGGATGACGCCATTTGCATCCCAAAAAACCGTCGCCATGACCTTTCCGGCCGATCGGACCATATTCGACTTCTTTGGAGCAGATTCACCGGCAGAAATCCATTGTTTTGATTGTTGCTTAGTTTCTGGTGTGTAATGATGAATCCAGGTTTCATCAGCAGTGATAACTCGACGCAAAAACACCTTCGGATCTCGCTTAAATTGCTGCAAACACTACGAAGTTGACAGCCGGATCAGCTTGTTGTCCACCGCGAGCAATCGCGGCACCCATCGGTCCGACAATTTTTTCATCGCCCACTTATCATGTAAAATATTAATTGCCGTTCCGGTCGACGCACCCACAGCCTCTGATACTTCGAGCACTTTCGTTCGTCGATCAGCGAGAATCATGGCTTGGACTTTTTGAATGATTACCTCGGTAACCACGTCTGCCGGGCGTCCTGGTCGCTCCTCATCAAGAACAGATGTTCGCCCACGTTTAAATGCGTTGAATCAATATCTATGAGGTCATAGATTTCGAAGTGTCCCCATAAACAGCATCCAACATTGCTTTTATCCCCTCGCATTTCTTTCCATCCAAAAACAAAAAGCGAATTACCGAACGATACTGGTCTTTTTCCATCTTAGCGAAAATCACGAAACACGTCATACTCGAATGGCTGCCAAATCCAAACGCTAACCTTTAAATCAGTCTTAAATTTGTTTCAGCGTCGTTAGATAGATGGCAGCACACGATGATAACATTAAATTCCCTCAGGAACGCCCTTTGTCGTCAAACATGGGTACGTATTGAACCGCCTTTGTATGTCGCTTAAACTGATTATTATGGCTCGCCCAAACACGAAGCTATGACATACACTAAAATCAACAAAATTGGTCCATACGATAAGTACAAAAGACCAAACATGGTGTTAAACCCCTAACACATAGGAAAAAAATAATATATAAATAATGAATATAATGACAATTAAAAAATGGAAAAGGGAAATAAAAACGACGCTGGATTGGTAGTCCAGGAAAAGACGGAAAAAATACACAGGACACAGAGCAAAAGCCCAAATAAGGCGATCTCTGAAATAAAAAAGCCGCCTAAAAAACGGCAAGACATCTTCGTGTTACGTCAATGTAAGCTAGCTTCAATTGCTTAGAGATCATTTGAGCTGGTATCGACGAGCATACCACCATCATTATTTTAATCTTTAAAATGTGTGTTGAACATGATTTTTAATATTATTTCATGTTTATTGCTTGGATTTATCCATAATTTAAATATAAAACTATATATTATAACCCTATTACGATATCTCTGAACAGGACTTAAATGGTCAAAGTAGGAAAAAAATTAAATAGAGGTGCTATCAGTCATTGAAAGAACCCCAAATTCAATACTTTGTCGATAAGAAAGCCGACTTGCAGGCTGCCTAAGAACAGGGATATGGATTGTGACAAAAATTGTGTTTATTTAATGAAATTTAAAAACAGATAATTGCGATTTCTTTATCAGAGTGGAAAATAGAAGAATGCATGAAGATATATATATGCGTATAAAATGTTAGTCTGCATTGAGAAAACGTTTAATCGTTGGCAAATTTCGTTCGCATTTTTTGCCTACGATTTGTAATTTCTATATGCTTGCGGTATGGATGCTAAATATCAATTTTGTGGAGAATTTGAAGAATTCCAAAATTTGGTGTCATCATATTGTTAAATGATTTGGTTCGTTTGATCTTCACTTCCTCTTTACGGTACCTGTCTCCTTCACCATTTCCCACTCGCGCATTATAGAAGTTGACCGTATCCTTTTTGTTGGGTAAATTTGATGTGTTTGCAATAACGTCAGTTGATACAATTTCACCCTTCAAAATCTCACTCTTCAACTTGGCACAGGTGTATTTGGCAGGTGGTTTACATCACCAAACATCGGCGAAGCTGGTGGTCATTTTTATTGATATCATTTTATTTTTAAAGAGTTCAAATCGTCTAACTGGATGATCTGGTCAGCTATAATCACGAATTTTGTGAGGAAAAACAGATTCCATGAAAATCTTTGTTCGGCAGTGAATTTTCCTCAACTTCTAAGCGCAATCTCTCCAGCCAATTTATATGCATTAGAGAATTATTGCTCTTGCGATTTGGTTGAAATGTTGCATTCACTTTGCTCTTGCTATTTGTAATCCTCTTGCAAATGGCTGAATAGTTCGAAACCGTTGAGGTGTCCTAAAGCACGCAAATTGCTTCATATTGCAGTCTTTTATTTCAATCACGCTGATGAGACTTTTGAACGAGTTTGAGCGAATAACCTTCCATGCTCAGAGATTAATTTCTCTTCAATTCGATTATTAGCCATCAGTTTTTCTGTCAACTCATGTACGTGATCAACCCTTTAGCCAAAGAAAGTCTTGTCATTCTTTTGAAGTGCTCCGGGGGATGTTTGGGGGTAATTCCTAGAGATTAAAATTGACGTAAAAAAATAAATTTTTCCTTTTAGTCGAACGAGCAATAATGAATGGGTAGCGACGTCGGCATTGTGTGTACTCTGTCGCCCTCCTAAAACGCGCTGCTCTCATGTCGATTTCATTTTACGCTCACTTGGGGACTGGAAAAGCTTCCGACCGGGAGAGTAGATCAACCCCGGAAGGCAAGAGGCAACTCCTTCAGCGTTCCTCTCAAGAGGGGCACAAAGGCGCGCGCATTTCCTGATGTTTGCTAGAAAATCTGATGGGGTTCACATATTTCCCTTCGAAGGGCTCCCCCCTCCCGCATGCCTGGTTTGCGGCAAGTGCTCGTTTGCGATGGAGTGAATGGAAAGACATTCCATTTCTCCATTCTCAGTGGTGTGGGCGGGTCAGGAAGGAATGATATATGCGTTGAATTCACACTTTTGACGGAAGTCAAATGACCTTTGCGTTGAACGTGTAACCCAGCATTTCCCATGGCATCACATAATTTCATTTTGGCTTCAAATCGAATGATTTGTAAGTGTGCCCATCTAATAGGAATTTATTTCACAAATAAAATTTTTTGTCGTGATTTTGGTTTTAACAAAACTCTCTCTCACTGTCTGTTGAGTTATTGAATGATTTCATTTCAAAAAATGAATTCTTTATACATACTTACTTGCTAAAGGGAGGGAAATGTTTTTATTTGACGATAGTAAATATAGTTGTAATTATGAGGTTAAAATGTTGTATTCATCAAAGATTATCCTGTACGTATTGCAGGTAATTAATCCATGATGTTGCTATAAATGCATCAGTTAACATTAAAATAATATTGAAACAGTCGGCATGTTATCGTATATACCAAGCCATTAGTCCCATATTATTCTACAAAATTATGAAATATCTGTCTGCATGTAAAACATTGATTGTGTGAGAGAAAATTTAACTCCGACTCCGTCGATTCTACACTAATTTGCTATTATCTTAGCACTAATTCATAACTTATAAAAAGATTATACGTTGACAATCATTGCATTGATAGGGCGGTAGTTTTTTTCGTCCATATACGAAGCACAAGCAAAGTAGGAGATGTGAACAAACGCTGATGAAATCCACTGCCCATTAATCCCGAACTTAGTTATGCCATGTTTTAGATCTCCAGCGACTGTATTTAGAGACGCGCATTATATGCAATTCTTGCATCAAATTGATCGCAACGTTATCTCTCTTTGTGTTGTTTTTCTCTTTTCTTGACGTATGCTCATTGGATTCGCACTTATAAATATATTTTCCTCATGTATGCCACATAATAGAGATTATCACGGAGAAAAATTACTCATTTATGCGGGAAAGGGGATCATTTTATTGGGCGGGCGGTTTAGACGGGTAGATTCCAAACGTAAGATGAAATAATGAAAATTCAAGCATATGAAATTAGCGTGGAGGACGGTTAAGTCAAGTGAGAAGGAAATAATTTCATAAGGAGGGGGTAAGGGTGGTAAAAATGTATGCTTTGGCACTTTTTCGATGGGATCGATGTAGCGCTGGGTGAAAATTAACTCATTTTTGAATACGAAGATGATATTTGAACGTGTGATAATTTTATGCATAAAAGATGTACGAAATAAAATTTGAAAACATTGTTCTATCCAAATAGTCCAATAAAAAATATTCATTCACATTACATGGCACTTATTATTCTTCTTTATGCGTCTTTGAGTCTCATGATTAAATCATGTGTTGTTCTAAGGAAATGTAATCGTTCTTTTTTCATTTCAGTCAGAGATATCTCATTGGACATTGTAGATTGGCCATTGGAACTATTTTTGATTTGTTGCATTATTTTAATTATTATTGTTTTCGTGTAATTTTAGCTCCCATTAAAAACCATCATGTACGAAATTCTCTGAAATTATATCTATACATTTTATGTTACACAGTAGTATTCTCAGCATCTGAATTCATGTTTAATCAAATTATTTTTCACCGTGTTCAATCATTTAAAGCGAGGCATTTTATTTTTAAAATATTTTTTTTTCAAGATTTACGTTCTCATGTATTGTCGACCTTTGAAGAGAGTAAATAATTGCACCTGCAATAGAAGTTGCAATACTAATGAATTTAATTCCCATAGTAAAATGTACCATTTCATCGTTTAGAGCGTAAAGTGCGTGTGCATTTTATGAATAGCAGCACGCATTTTTTTTCAATTTTTATCTCATAAAGCACTCTTCAACATTTAAGTGTACCTCTTTCAACATTTTTTACTATCTTGTCTTTTCAACTCCTTGGTGGCAGGTTTTTTTATTCAGTTACCGTCTCATGAAATACAACCCTGTAATATTAAATTTTTTGTAAGCAATACTTGGTCAGTAGGCAATGATTTATTTCCTCAGCTCGAACAACGTGACAAAAAATATGATATTTTCAGTGAGTTGCCAAAATAAATGAGAGAACAATTTTTCAGATATTAAATTCATGAGTAAAATAATAATTGGTGATTTAAATTTTGAAATAATTCATTTTCAGCGTGACATATTGACTTTCATATTGAAAATGTCAGCATTCAGTTAATGCAAGGTTTATAATTTCCTCTGGTTATTTAAATATTCCTTAAGTTAATGATAAATAGAACTCAATGATAACCAATGGTTCATACTTTTGATTTTTACATCTGATATCCATTTTTTTCGAATCATTAGAATAAACAATATGTTTTTAACTTTAGATCGTTGCCAAGTGGCAATTAAGCCCTTGCAGAACTTTACTCCACGTTGATAGTATTCTTAACCATTCTTTTAATGCGAAATGCGCCTTTCATCCCGAAGTATACGTGAAAATAGCATTCTTTGAGGACACAATCAATCGGGAAAATATTCACGAATTATTGCCAGTGATTTGCATCCATCTTAAGACACGCACATTCTTCCATTAACCAGGCACGCACCAAATTTACGCCCTCATTCTTATTTTTGCAAGGCCCGCGATCGCATAGCCTGATACTCTTCCTCATTGCTCTGGCAGTAATCTTTTTCTCAGGGCGTGATATCGGATGACGTCCATTGTCTCCCATGCCTCCGAATCTTTATTGCCACCGTCCTCTCCCAACCCTTTATCTCTCCTTTATTTATCTCCCTCTCCATAGCGACTGAAAGCAATAACCCTCCGCAAGAACCGCGTTTCCTCCGGGGAAGAGTGAATTTCACCGACGGTGGTGCAATAAAGAAGTAACAAGAAAAAAAGAAAAGACAGTGAAGAAAAATAGTCATCTGCTTTCGGGAGAGGAGGCTCGACGGAAGGGCAGGTATCGCGCGGGGAGGAGAGAACCGGCGAGCGCTTGTGGCATGTCGACGGCGACTCTTTATTTTATTTTTCGCTACAACCCAGAAGCAATAAGTTTTTTTGGATAATTTCCGTTATTTTCATGCCCTTCCTCAAGTTTAAACGAGATTTTTCTTTCTTCCGTAGTTATATCTTTTGGTTTAATCTTTGGGAAACAAATTGATTTTCTATGCTCTTAAATAAATCCGTAGTTTTACGTTTATGAAAGGAATAAGTTCGGAATCTTTTGAGGCAGTTCAGTGCGGCCCACCATGGCAACTGCGCTCCCTCATCGCTCTACCGTCGCGCCACTTGGCGGGCCAAAAGCCTGGAGGAAAGTAAATGGGAAGCAGACGCGTTTCATCGAGAAGATAGACGAGGTTTACTGCTCTTATAAAATTCCATAGCTGAGTGAACAATTGTCTTAATCTTCGATTAACAGAAAGTTGAAAAATTGTGTTCCTGGGAGACTAAAGTTGACAAAGCAAGTAACTTATGGACTGTGTTTGAGGCATCAAAAGCTCCAGGGTTGGATGCATTCATCCAGCCAATGATGGAGAAGCCTGTGGCATAGTTTCGTGCCTTAGGCTTGAAATTAGCTGCTGGTTTGAGTGACACGTCCTCAAGGTTAGCCTGTATATATCAAGTTATGCCATATTTACCGTAAGCATAGCTTAAGCTTGCACTTATTTGTCATTATACCCAAATAATTCGCAATTACTGGATCCCTTTCTGAGCATTCGCTTATTAATAAGATAGTTTTCGCTCTCCTGTAAAGTAATCATTAGAAATAGCTTATTTTTTACATGGTTGTGAATCTCTTAAAAATTAAATCTTGAAAAATTCATGTGAAAATGTGGAAAATATGTGTAGATACTTGAAAAGAAATCCTGCTCTTCGCCTTCTCATTCGACATTTCTAATTGATATTCGTAATATTAATGCATGGGGAATCTTTTTTAATAATATCCATATGATAAACTTCGGTGCTAAGTGTTCCACACTATTGTTTCTGTTGTCGAACTTGATAAGATGAAATAAAATATAGCACGCCGTAAGTGAATTAAAGAAATTGAGAAAGAATGGAAGAAAATGGGACATGCGGGCTGGTTTCGAGTCCGACAACATACTTAGGAGCCTGGTAGTTACTTGTACCCTCCTGCCGTGGAATTGTAGTAAAATTGCGAAGCGCCCAAGAGCTCAAACTGTCCTTTCCTCCCAGGGCTAAACAAAGGCTAGAAAGTTATTTAATTTCGTTGGTCATGTCGGGTGAATCTTTTTTGCAAAAATAAAAGTTTTTCCTCGTTTATTCCGTTTATTTATTCCGATGCCTCTCTCCTCTTCTCTCCTTCCGAAAAAAAGAGAACCTCCCGGCGGGCCGCCAGCCCAAGTTTCCTCTCTGTCGTTCCTCTTGTTGAAGAGTCTCTCCTGGCCAGCATATCCGAAGTTCCCGGAGATGAGAGGAGAGAGAGAGGGGGGAGGGGGGAGAGGGAAAGGAGAAGCTGGTTGGGGAGAGGACAGAGGCATGGGAAGCGATGGACGGGAGGGTGGAATAATAAAACGGGGAGGAGGTGTGGGAGGGTGGTTGTTGGGGGTGGGGGAGAAGGCAGGATATGTGGAGGGAAGGGAGGCGGGTCGATCGGTCGCGCTTTCGTGTCGTATGAATTGCGGGGTCGGCACGAAGGCACGCACGGCTCTACACTCTAATGTCCATCACGTGGCGCTATCTTCGCCGCGTTCGAGACCGTGGTGTCTGGGGGAGGGAGGAAGGGAGGTTACGCACTCACACTCCGGGAAGGGAGGATGGGGTGGAGGGAAACGCCTTCCCCTCCCGAGAATGATAAGTCCAGAACGTCTTTCCTCCTCTCCCCTCTCACGCCGACCTTTCGCAGCCTCCCCCTCTAGTAGTGCCTTTCACGACGGTGAGTATGCGCTATTTTCGGGGAAAAACAGCGTTCATTTCTTACTTTTTGTTTTAGCCTTTTTTACCCTCTGAATCCTGTTTTTTTACTCCCTCCTCTTCCCTTCAAGCGGCTATGCTCTCTTCTTCTGGTGGAATAAATTTTCTTGCTTATTGTAACGAAATTAGGGGTTGTCACCTTTAAAATGCAGTCAACGTCCCTACCGTATCATTACAGTTTAAAATGAAACGGAGGGAATACGGTACAAGGTCAACCGGGAAGAGTGTAAAGTGATCTACGTTTATAAGTTATCCTGTGAAAATATTGAGCCGTTACACAGGTTAAACTAGGGAAGAAAAATGTAAGAATGCTATTCTAAAAGTATTCAATCATAATTATGATCAATAATTTCATATTAGTTACATAGGAGACCTAATTCTGCTTAAAGATTAAATTTGTTTGTCATTATGCAACTTGTGAGAATTTTATAGTATTACTTTATTATTAGTTACATTCTTACCATTGTATTGTAATCTTTTCAAAAATAAAAACAGTAAATGTTAACATTACATTATCCCAGTAGTCAAGCGTGTGATACCAGCGGTAGACAGACAACAAATCGTTTTCAAGAAATGTACTTTACTGGGATACAAACGGCTTCGGATTCAGAAATATAACTCTGTGCATTCCGCCTAGAGTGTACCACTCTGTTTCTTTAGATGTGTAATTCATTTTCTTTTAGTATGCAGGTGGTATTTTTTATATGTACATATGTACTAATATGTATAGTTTTTGCATCTCATGGTAGAACTGTTAGGAAGACCTCTCATTTATGGCCGATAGCACATTTTTTGTGGGTTTTAACGAAGTTCGTAAATTATTGTATAAACTAAACAAAGTTAAAAATAATGAGCTAGTATAGGTATAAAATAACTTCACCTTTATTTCATCACAAACTTTAATGAAAGTTTTTCAACTTACAGCCAGAATATATGTCGTGTCAGGCCGGTTTCCCATCGCGTTATTTTTTTCTAAGAGTCCCTATATCGCTTTAAAGACAGGTTTAATTCACCCCCACCCTCCTTCCTTCCCTTAGTTAAATTTTCTCAAACTTTCCAATAGTTAAACATAGGATTTTATATGCATTAATTCAATTTTTTTATTTTGGAAAATTTTCCAGTTGCAACAATATTGCTGTTTTCAGTTGCAATTTTCAACAGTTGCAATTTTCAACGGTTGCAATTTTTGCAATTTCAACAATTGCAACAATAATTTCAATTTTCCAGTTGCAACAATCTATCTACAGCAAATCATCACATCTGATGATGATTGTACACGATTATTTTCTTCAGGAACTGCTCTGGGTACCTATGCACACTTAAACCTGTTCTCTTAAAGGAGTTACCCATTCATATATTTTCTTCCCATACGCGCGCCTTTAAATTTTTTTTATCATGTTGAAGTCTACCCGCTATAGCCATTCAGAAGAGAGTGAAAATTAAATTCTTATCATTAGTGTCAACAAAATCAACCCTATGAGTTTAAGCTGTGAGATAGGGTTTTTTTTATTTTGGTTACTTCTCTCACCGTCAGGAATAACGCTACGTGACTAAGTTGAAAGTGGATTTCCTCCTGTGAAATTGACGTATTTCATTGCAGTTATCCCCTGCATAGAAGCAATGAATTGTTACCGCAGACAGTGACTCCGCTGATGGATGAAGACGCTGGTCCGTCGCTCGCGTTTGGAGGCGGGAGTGGGGTGGGTCGAAAGAGAGGGTGGCTTGTGGATGGATCGGGGTCAATTGAATCGAGGTTAATTGGAACGGGGGAGGATTTGGAAGTAGGTGGCGCGGGTTGCGAGGAGGGTGAGTGGTGGAAGGAAGCGATTGAAAGTCGTCGGTGGTGTCGATTCGCGCGGAGAGAGAAGTGGGAAAGGGAGTGAACGGAAAGAAACCACACGGACGGGGTCATCTCTCCAGCCCATGTCTCTCTTCCCATAATGACATGGGAACGAACTCTCTCTGTGTCCCTGCACAACTAGCCAACTTCAGAAAGAGTTCTGTTATACGCGGAGAGCGCGATTCGAAGACAAGATGAATCTACGAAAGGTGTGGTTTTGAATCATTGCCAAGTTAAAAAAAATATTATTCCAATAAAAAATATTAATGATAAATCGTTATATTTCATAAAAGATGAAAATCTACGCGGATATATGTAGAGATAAAAATCGAAGTGGAGATGGATAGACATGAAGAAGTTTTGAAATGGAATGATATTTTGCAGAGCATTAGACATGGACTGAAGGAAGGGAAAACGTAAGTGTTTTATGCAGAGTGGATTTACGGGTGGAGCGCCATGGGCATGGTATGTCCCTACTTCCGTGTGAGAATATTCGTTGCTTGAGTACAATTCAAAATAAATATTACTTACATTCCGGAAACTAATTTCAAATGCTATTCACCAGGAATAAAATTATGTACTCTAGATTGAATTGCGGACTCTTAAGTTAAGTTTATTAATTAAAACTTCATGGGTATCGACTTTCTTTGAAAGAAGGCAGGTATTTAAATTATTTTTGTTCACATATGAAAGTAGACCTCTGTCTTCAAGATATTTTATATATCCGTAACTGAGCGTATTTCTGAGCTGTGCAAGTACATAGAAATTGTAAAAAAAACTAAGGAAAGGAGAATTGAAGATTTTGACACATGAATGTAGAAGGGATTGAAGTAAATAAATTGGAAAGCTTGGGATAAAAATAGGAATGTTTCTAAGAAAATCTTTATAAAATAGAACCCTTTTGCCGGCAAGAAGAAAGGGAAAAATAAACTGGATACGGCATTTGCTTAAGGGACACGGTTTGTTGAAAAAAATTATTGCGAGCGTGACTGATGATAAGAAGGAGTGAGCGGAAGAAGAATAAAGATATTGGACGACTTTAGAAGAGAGGGCAGTCTCATGAAATGAGGAAAGTGACAGAAAAATAGCGTCGGTGTAGAAGAAAGGGGAAATTGGTGATCAATCTAATGCAGAGACAAACGACGTAGAATGCTGACTTGAGAGTTTTATTTTTTTCCGTTACCTTCAATTTGGTGACTGAAATCACAATTAATAATTGCTTGAGCTCCGGAGTTGGGGATGAAAGTTAAAAGTGAATGAAAGTTATCATGTAATGTAATGTGTAATATCATATGAAGTTACCAATAATATTTTGTAAACTTTCACCATCGAATTTCAGGGGAAAGAACAAATAACAAATTTTTCTTAATATAACCTCCGGATTCGTGTTTCTAAGCGTTGATGTGTTTGCAGCGCAAAAGTGTAATGGATTAAACGGTGGAGTATTGGAAACCGTTCCTCAACATTTCCCGTTGTGTGCAAGTTTTTATAAATATAATAAAATATATTTTGGCGTGTAATTGGTATAAAAATTTATTTGCAAATATATTTTCCAAATGTAGACCGTCACGTCATATCACAGCGACGTGAATAATCACTTTTTGTATCTTCTCTTCGATTTTAGTCTTGAGGTATTTTTCAAATATTATACCCAACAGCCATCGGCAACCAGTGAGTACCGTTTCGTAGTACAATCGAATGTGCCTTAGCCCTGGAACTGTAACGCAATTTTTTTCACCCTATTCTGGCAGCAATTTTCAAAAATTCGTATCTCACACCCATTATGGCTATGAGGGTCCTATGGGGGCTCATTTTTTACGTTTTTAATGTAGAATGACGTGACACAAAGATTTATTGTTCTAAGTTTATTGGATGAGAGAAAATTTATTTCATATAGCGATATCTTCAATCGCTCTGGGATGTTTTTTCACTCCAGTTACCGCTCTAGGGTTAAAATCACTATTTCCCATCAGTATTTCTTATTGCGCTTACACAAATCATCGTAACCACTGATATATGTTGAATTATCCAGGACAAATCTAGGATATAATTTCAAACAAAAAAGTACCTACTTTTAAAGCGTAAATGCGCCGTAGGTTTTAATAAAAACGGATAAAGGAACTTAATATGTTCATTATTATTATTAATAACCAATGTAGCAGTTTTTTATGGTGAATTTATTATTGCTTTTCTGAAAATGTTCACTATTTCGTTCATATTCATTTCCTATTGATCGTCATTTAGGTGCCTACACATTTCGACACGTATGCCATGTTTACGATTAATTATTGCTCAAGCCTGCAATCCTTTAATCTCCGTGGTAATGGGGCAAAGTTCCCAAATTGACGGTAATGCTCCGAGGCTCATATGCATGAGCTTAATGCATGAGGGGAACTTGCAGATCTGAGGTATTAAACGCCTCGCGGTCAGCGCCGAACCAGGCCGACGTCGCGGAGGAAAGCGCATTAGCTGGCTCACTTACGGGCGCACCATCAGACCTGCACCTGGGGGCACGGTGGAGTATGAGGTACAGTGAAACCTTTCAAAACCCCTCGGCTTTAAGAATTTCTAAGATTCTAATGCCTGTTATCCACAGTTGGAACCAAAATGGCAAATTTGCAAGCTTAGTTTTATTTGAGTAAAAAGAGGAATGCGTTGAGCAGCCCGTAATGTAGAAGATTTTCTATAAAGTAAAACAAAACTTTGCCAATTATAATGGGATGTATGCTCTGCAATTATCACGCCGGATTAGCATTATAATTAAGTGTATGCAGATTTAACAACAAGGTGAAAGGTTATTATTTGGTACGTATTTCTAAAAAAATGAAACTCGGCTTTGTGTGCCTATGTACATAAACTACTGAAAATGTTTCAAACGGCCTATTTGGAACGTTATATTTGTAAGCCGGAATTATGAGAATTACGTGCGATGGAAATAGTTTCCGCATTGAAAATTGCATCAAAAGATCATTTCATTAAAATTTTACTTTGAATATAAATTTTCAAATTTATACAATATATTATCATTTGAATTCAGCTGTCTTTGGTTATTTATGTTTAACATATGAATGAAGTGATTTATTTTCATAATATGGTTTGTACTGTGTTTGAATGAGTACCGCTTATGATATGCGATGAAATAGGGGTGATTGGTTCGCTCAAAATTTTTTTTGTCCGTTCGCCTAGCGTTTTTTTATAAAACAAAGCCATTTTTTCTACGCCTTCCGAAAAAAAACTGCAAATACTCGGTCGTTTGAGGTAAGGGGAGCGTATAATATGTGGTAAGGGGAGAGAGGGTTCTTGCAGGGCCCTTATAAGCTTCCCCAACGCCACTTCACCTCAACACTTGTTAAAGTTTCGAAAGCTCGGCTCCTCCGACCCCCCCCCTTTGCCCTCTTCCCTTCCCCCATCTGTCAACACGATTTTCAACTCTTCCGACGTCCCGGCCCTCCGCTCTACGCCTCCCTCCACCCCGCACCTTCCCGCGAACCCCGACCGCCCCGGGCCATTTCACCCACTTCCGAGAGTTCCCCATCGCGCACGTCCTTCGCCACTCTCCCCACCCTCCACTACTCCCTTCCTTTTTTCCGACCTCAGACCCCCAAAACCCCGAACCCAACCCTTATTCACGCACCTCATCCCACCAACTCCCTCATCTCCCATCGGGAGTTGGTGCGGAAAGATTTAATTTTCGAATGGGCCGAAATTCAAGGAAATGTGGCTCCGTTCGATTTGCTAAAAAGCGTTCCGAAAGAGCAAAAAGACGCCACCCGGTGGGAAACGTTTGCTCGTGTTGATCCACGGAATAAACGGAAATCGTATGAGTTTGGTGTTGACAAGGAGGGGATGGTTTTTTTCTAACCACAGGTTGCATTGACAGGCGTGATCAAAATTAGAAGTTGAGGGAAATAGAGTTTCGTCTGAACCGATACGAGAATCACTTTAACAAAAGCAAAATATGTGAGGATGCCAGCACATACCTACAATTGGTACGACCACACTCTAACACACGAATGAAATATTAATTAATTTTTATTTATGTTTCGTTTACTCCCTTGTAGCTGCATGAAGTTTAAGTAATAAGTGCGAGAATTTCTCCTCGAAAATCGTCAAAACATTCTTGAAATCTAAATATGAATATGGATTCAGGTATAAAATTTTGTGAAGGTAAACGTTCACAAAAATCCGCAAAGATTTATATCAAAATAAAAGGAAAAGAATTTCCAATTTTTCGGTTACTTGCGAAATATTTGCGAATAAGGAATTCGGGTTATTGATAGAATTTAAGTTGTTCGTGAAAACGTATTGGTGTGACCATTAAGGAACGTAGTGGTAGCATTTATCTTTTGGAAGCTGACGCGTAGGTCCCGTGTTACAAATCTGAATAAAAAAACTCAGCGAGTCGATTTTTTTCTGCATGCCAGACCCAGGAATGCCAGAGCAGTGGGCAGGCGGTGGAGAGAACTAGACCCCCATATTCTGAAAGTGCGAGTTAAGCACGGCTGAGGGCTTGGCACGTGGCGATCCCGACCTAACCCATAAAATTCAACTTTCGTGTTGATTACTTTGAGGGTGAGATGGTGGTGGCCACACTAACGGATCCGTTTACGCCTCATTCACCGAAAGGTGCTCCCACGAAGTACGCCGTAAGTCGTCGCATTATCGTTGAAGAGTTAAGCGCACTCTTAATTTTTTTTTTACTTTGGAGTTAAAAAAAGTAATTCGTTGAAACAGGAGCATTTAGTTTTAAGGCATAAAGACAAAGTATAACCGGTACGTTTAGCATTTCATAAATGCTTTCACAAATTAGATCTTTAAATGAAGGCTAACTCTATTAACATCAAAATTTTTTATATTGACACCACTCACCTTTGGGATAATGAGCAGAAGAAAATAAGATGGCAATCGAAAAGGTTGAATTATAAGTAAATTGTTGGAAATTACCACTAACTAACGCGTATCTGCGCGTGCTTAAATGCTTCTAATTTTTTTCTTTTGATATTGTCGTAGTTTTATCGGTAAATTACATTTTTGGGAACGGTTTCTGGTACACTTGATAACTCTCTTCTTCATTCATGTAGTAATATTTTAAAGTCTCATCATCATCTTTGTGGAATACAGGCATATATGTAAGGGAGGCAGTCGTACTTATGTAGGCATTTTTCTTCTAAGACATATTGAAAGTGGACCGGATCCTGGGTGGGAGTGTTTGTCCAATGGTTAGAGCGCTTGATTTCCGATCAGAGGGCCAGGAATCGATTCTGGGTGACGCCGCTGTTCACCTTTAGCTTCATACAAGTTTTGCGAACTTTTGGGTACCATATCTCCCTGGGACACTAACCAAAGGCGCACGCGGTTAGGCTCCGTACTTACTATTTGAGCCTTAAACCTCACCCCTCCAAACGAACGTTTGGGTTTAGTTGGTGGAAGGGTTTGAGTGGTTTGGATGGGTAATGGGTTGAAACTTTTATCAAAATTATTCATTTTCGAAGTTAAGCTTCAAACAATTCAAATGTTCATGTATTTTAGTAGTTTTGATGTGCTTGTATTGTTTACCTGTATGTCGACCACAGAGATCCCTTTGGACTTATCCTGACGTCTTTAATCGTCCGTGAATGCTTTCCTCCCAACCTTCAGTTCGGAGCTGCCCCTCACATCGTCCTTTTCCCCTCCCGAATCTCCCACTCTCCCACTTCAAATATTCCTGCCCACCCATCCCCGGATCTTATCGTTACCGGCAGGGAGCAGTCTTCTTCCTCCCATCAGCATTCGTTAAATTGTGAGGGCAGATATGACCTGTCCTGCGAGTGGAAAAAATGTGAAAAATGGGGCCAATGATTAATACGTGAAACGGTAATAAATGTATTCACGGGAATCCAAGACGACTGGTGCGAAATAAATTTTAGAATATCGATGAATATTTTTGTGTCACATTCCCTACCCGAGTCCCTGGAGACGGAGGAAATTGTATGTTGTACGTCCACGTGGCAGTGGAATGTCACCTTCTTACTTTTCAAATTCTAGCTTACATGTCATTGGGTAAATTTTCACTACTTTCAAGGGTACATGTTTTTGTTAGTTGATAGTATATGTATTTGCAAGCGTGTAAGTTAAAAACGTTTTTGCATGAATGTATACGCCACAATGGTTGTAGGTTCGCATAAATATTTTTATTTTGCATGTGGTTTTGCTCTCTTTTACAGGTGGTGACCTAACACCCCCCGCCAAATTCCCTTGCAGCGGCTTGCGGGGTTTTATGTAGATGTAGATGAATATCAAACGTATTAAGTTTCCTCGGGGATTGCGTTTTTGGATAAACTGCAGGAGAAATAATTGTTCCAGGTAGCAAAATAACGGATGTCATGCTTCAATCAATTCGATGCGTTCACACAAATCTGAACCATTTCCTTCATTTTTTATTCATCGAGCGTATCATATTAAGTCGGTGATGTATTCTACAGGATAGTACGCATCACTGTGGCTCAATTAGGCAGTGAGTGAGAAAAATATGAGTTTATATCTTATTTTCGCCCACATCCCCACGTGTGCACACCTGCACATCATTGAACATATGTTTGCCTCAAGCGAATAACGCCCACCGAAACTTGATAATAATCTGACGAGCAAAATTTTGGTCATTCTATAATTCAACTTAATTTACTTTATTGCATTAAAGATTCAATTTATTTGGTCTACCAGATAATCACGAATTTGCTGTCATTGTCAGTATAAAAACTATTATCTCATCCAGTTCTGTTATATTTTGCTGGCATGTCAAATTATATTAATTTTCTGCGTCAGCAATCAAAGATGCATGGCTGTTGGACCCCAAAAAGTATAAATATTTTGTAATTTCTGTATTAAGTGTATGCTCAATATAGAGCCGGAAATGCAAAAAACATTAGGCTGTGAAAATACTAATAGCTGCGAAAACCTTCTGAAATGTCTCTTGCTAACTTAACTGCATGTCAATTCCTTCTAGTATGAGCTATACGTATGCCCACGAGGTAAAGAGAAAATTAATGAAAGCTACATTATTATTTGTAATAATATTCAAGTCAGAGTTTTGAGTACATGAATTTTGAACGCTATGTAACCTTAATACTCAAAGAAGAATCGAACTTCTTTGCATGAGCTTTTATATGTTACACAAAGGTCACATTTAGAACCACATAATGTTGTACTGCATTTAAGTATAATATCAAGCCTTTATTTTGAGTGATATGCATTAATATGCTCCAAATATGTATTAATTTCTGCAGAAAAGACTCTAAATAAGACTTAATGCCGCAGAAGGATAATATCACAATGCATTATCCTTCATAATCTCTCATTACGCGAAATGGAAGCGTTTTCCGCGGGAGTAAACCGTTCTAAGACCGACAGGAAGGCCTTGATACGATTATTGGTGCCTTTGGACACTCATAGTCTCTCCTGAACCGTGTGACTTTTCGGGTAAAAGCTCTTTTTGGGATATCAAAGGTAACACAGTGACTGGCAGTTCCGCTCCTTCCATGCACTAGATGCATACGTATAATTGGTCCATGCCGAAGGGCTTAGTACGAGATGAGTATTACTACTATCACCTGCAGACCAACTTTAGAGGCTTAATTTAATGTGGTCGTAAATTCATTTCTGGCACAATAATCTGAAAGTATTTGAGATGTATAAGTTCAAATAAGGGATATATAATGACGAGTATTTGCCATTTGTAATGATTATTCTGTTAGCACGAGTATTTAAATGAGCTCCTTGATAGGACTTTCATTCTACCGGCCACGCACGAACTTATTCGGAGGAGGTCAGATATCCTTTTGGAAGACTTTATAATTCCATGACCTCCCAAGGCGAAACCCTAACCAATACTGTCTTTCTTTTTGATTCTTCTCCGAAACTTTTCAATTTTTCTCCCGTTCACTCTCCGTCATTCTGCTGCCCTTTCTCCTCTCAGTTCCCGTAACTTTCCTCTGCGGCCCTGGATATCACCGCCCGAAGAAACCCTCGGCCCTCGGAAACTTAACGTCGTTCAGTCCATCAATCTTCGGCAGAGTGGTAAACGAAAACCTCTCTCAAGCCTCTCGGTACATTCTTCAAAGGTTTTACACCTTTTTTATTCCACGAGAAGACGTTAAAGTAAAAACTCCGCAAACCCTTTTGTCTTTCCTTTCCTCGCTTGGCCCGGTTTAATCTTTTCTGCGTCAGTGGTTCTTTTGGTTTTATCAAAGTAACCGTCAATTTCCTCTAATTTTCCGTACGAGTTACGAAAAGAATTACTCTAATTCCCTCACATATTGATGCTTTAAAATTTTAAGCGGTTTTGTTTTGTCTATTTCTATGATTACAGGTATAATTCCCTGAATGCTGCGTATTTTAAATATCGTTGGGATGGCAACGCAGAGCGAAGGAGCCAGTCAGCCAACCACCAGAATAGCCAGAGTGATGTTGGTATCTATTTCTCTTTGATTGGTGTGCAGATGTGTGGATTTCGTTTTTATGGGGTCGAACATTAATGCTCAGGAGACTGATATCGAATTTGTGTGTTGAAGAAGGCAATTTTGAGAGGAAAACTAATTTTGAGCCTCAAATATTATTAATGAGGGAATCCCGTGACAAATTCCCAAAGGAAAATATTGATAAGCAAAGAAATGCTTGTGGAGAATAGGCATTTTGGACTGCATGAAGCAAGATACGCGAAAATATTTTAGCTTGTGGTATGTCTTTGGCCTCAACTATTTCGCGAGCTTTGATTCGTCTATCACTCAAAATCATATCGTGGATTTTATCTATTATTTCGGAGGAAGCTGCTTCCACTAAACGTCCAGAAAGATTTTCATCATTTGGGGATGTACGGTTACTTTAAAACTTAATTACCCAATTTAAACACTTGGAAACATAGGGTCAGATGTGACATGGACTTTATCCAGCTAGGCTTTGACCTCTTTCAAAGAAGATAATGGTAAGGAATAGATGTAATAATGGCCCACTCATACGAATGAACAGCTGTCTTCTAGTGATGCTGGAAAACGCGAATTCACTTATTAGATCGTTATTTATTTAACTGTCCCATTTCTTTAACTATTACCATAAAATTTACTAATTAGAATGCATTATAACAAATTAAGAAGACATTTTTAATTCATAATTAATTGTAAACTGTATCATTCAACGGGAAACTCGATTAGAAATTTAATATTTAAGTCATAAAATGTCGACCACTGGATTTGCACAAATTTCATTTTGCGTTGATTTTATGCCTAGGGTTTTTAGGGGGCTCATTTTGAAAAGGGTAAACGGCTTCACTATTTATCGTCAAAGACTTTCACAAGAATTTATAATCATCAGCGGTAGCTACGCTTCAGAATTTAATCTTCTTACCGTTCTTGCTATGCGAATATTAGGTCGGAGAAAGAAGAAAACTTCGGAATTCCACTCTTGAGTGGGTCACACGGAGTATTTTAGTTTTCTCTCAAAGCTTTGTAAACCCAAAGATTATCATAATCAGATTAAATTATTTTTATGGAATTTTACCCTTTGTCGTCAAGTTGATGAAGATGACGTTCTAAGCTGCCCGTCAAATCTCCAATGATAATAAGGCGTGAACATTTTTGAAAATATTGTTGCTGCGTCACTAAGAGTACCGTGATGCAAGTCTGTGATAGAAATAAGACTTCTTGAATCCCACTAATCAAACATTCTTCTGCCCCCGCTCTTCATCCGGCGTGCACAATATAAATGCCTTTGGACCTCAAATAATTTATTTAATTACACCGCTCGTCTTACCACTTATCACCCACTCGTTCCTTGCCCGAATTCTCATTTACTCATTCCCTTCTACTTTCCCAAAAAATCCTTTTCAATTTCTTAGGTCGGTGAATACCACACTAATTACATCTAAATCTGCCTTTTAATATATTTCGACTTCGTAATATAATTTATGCATAATCGGTCAAAATGTACTGTTAATATTCATTTGGATTCAAATTTAATTACCACTTTAAGCATTCAATATTTTTCCTCTAAAAATAGAAATTTTTAGAAGATTTTTTGTTGCCAATGTTTATCACCGTACAAAATCATTGATAACCCATTTTATTTCCGTTTCTGAATTACCTGACATGTAGTACGAATTGTGTCTATTGTTTTTGTCCATAATGTTCGTCGTTTTTCAATAGTTTTCCACTGACTGCGACCATACTGATTTGGCTAGCTTTGATATGAGCAGTCAGGGAACGGATTTTTTTACCATGTTGGATATTTTTCTGACAAAAGTGTCAAAAAACTTTTTCAAAGTCCATTTCTTTCGAAGGGCACATGACAGCTAAAAAGGAATGGGCTGAATATTGCTAATTTTATCCGGCAATCGAATTCAAGTTTTGTCTTCAGGATGGATATAAACATGAGTGCTCAAATAAACATTACTTTTAACAGGAAAAGACTCTCAAAAGAAAAAATTCTTTTGCTAAAATTTGTTTGTGCCTCCTCAGTCCTTAAGACAAACGAACCTTTGAATTCACTTACATCCTTCCTTCAAATAACCTTTACATTGTTGCGATTGTCTTGCATTTGAATGCAATAAGCAGCCTTCAACTGAATGAAATTACCTAAGATAACCATAATTTTCGGATTTTTATTTTTGAACCTGATGGTTCATACATTGGCAGGATTTTCTTCGAGGATTTCTAAGTAGCGATTTTTTATTACGTTCTTTTTGATTACTATATTTGGAAACTTCGGCAGAGAGACTTAAAACACCATTCTTTCTCTTCTTAATTTTATTGATTACAAAATATATTTTCATGTGTGGAGCACATTCTTGCAAAGTCTAAAACATAGAATTATTACGCGTGTACATTATTAATCTATTAATCATTCCATTGCCGTGAAACAAATTCAAAGGTTGAGAGGAACATTAATCGCACACATACAAAAATATTTGGTACAAATTAACAATTAGACTACATCATAGCCATTACATTCCTAGCCAATAATAATTTGCATTAAGTAGGTCATACGAAGAAGTATAACCATTGTCAAATCAATTGGCAAAAAGCGCATTATTACAAAGATGTTAATATTGGTCACGCCGGGTTTTTAATGAACGCAGGGACTAGCCAAATTTTTACGCAATGGGATACCGTAAAAATCATAATCGTCCAGAGTAGGATAAACTAGTCATCAAATCCACGTTATTAATTTTACTTCTCTTCATTTCGTCAAACATTATTCTTCACCCCTCTAATCCGCTTCGCCAAGGTTCTCCAAAAAACACTCACACATACCAATAATTAATATAGAACTTATGTGCCGTGAAAATAAACTACAATCACATGCAAATTCATCCCTCATTGAACTCCTAATTCGAGTGTACCAACGTCGGTAGGAGTTCACCAGCCACTTTTATTCGGCAAAATCCATTTTCCGAGCCTCCCAAGTTGGGCAATTTCCCCTCTATCACGTTAATTCGACCCATTCCCCCCCCTTTCCCCCGGTCTTCTCTCATTCCGGGGACAGATTGAATCCATCCAGATTCCCTCCCACCCATCTCCGTATCCCCGTCAGTTATCCCCTTTTCCACACTCCCGTGCACTTTTCGTTTATCGCCGCAGCGTCGTTTGATATCCACCCTATCCTACCACCCTCCCCCCCTTCGCCACACCTTCCGGCATTCCCATTCTCTCCCTCCGAACCCCTCTCTCCGGATAACCCTTTATCCCCATTATCCCTTCCTCGCTCAAGCCTAAACCCTTATTTCCTCTAAACCCTCCCTTCTTATCCTTCCACTTTCTCCTTTGAGGCACTCCAACCCTTCCGCTCCGAGATCAAATGCTGTGGAAATGGGAAAGGGGCACAAGGAAGTGGTAGAGGGTGTCTCCTGCACCCTTGGTCGATTCAAGGATTTCGGTATTATGGGGATTTATTTTTATTTTAAGGGTACGGATCAACTTCCGATCAATCCCAAGAGATTTTCTTTTTCTTTTCAGAACCGCTTCACACCCCCTGGGTCTACCTAGGGGTGGACATTCTCCTCCCCTTCGCGAGTCAGTCATCAATTAATATATCGATGTAAAAAATCGATGCTAAGAGCATGTATCAATGTGAGAGAGAACATGTTCATATGTTCATGAAAATCTCGTTGCACTCTTGAAATCTCCAAAGAAATCTAAAATCTAAAGATCTAAAGAAATTGAATCGACAATTGTTCGACGCCTAAAATTGAAATGGTGTGATTGCTCGCTTGAAACTAAATCTGAAATAAATCAAAAGCTTGAAGTCGAATAGGTGTAATCCATCAATAATTTTGTATAAATTGTGCTTTTCCTCGTCATGAATCTTTCAACGTCCGAATATCATCGCCCACAACTAAGTGTAATGGTTTTAGCCTCATTCTTCTGATTCGTAATTGTTTAATTTGCCCGTAAGATAAGCATATTAATTTATGAAATCTGCATTGAAATTGATTTCTTTCTCTTTCATGTGACGATTCTACTTACGTGTATATATCGATGTCATGGATATCTTTTTACCCTTGAAAATATCGGGTTAAACGTTGAATGTGTATATAATTATATTTTATTACATTTCTATTTCCGTGCGTTTCCATCATTTATCACCGTCACGTTATTCTCTCGCCGAGGAATTTGGGAATTTATAGGCTTCCAGCCATTAGCCCAAGAGCGGAATTCGCGACGCCGTCGATACATTACTCTCTTTTGCGTGCCATTCCTAACTGGCACCCTTCTCATGTTCAATTCACGAGTTTGAAATGTTTCCTGGGAATTTCTTGTTAGAAGCCCGGATATATCATGTGGCATTGACGGCTGGCGTATATTCCTCCCGGGTCTCCTGCTTTAGCGCAGTGTTGAGTTCGCCCGCCTAGTCACGATCCCGAGTTAGAATCCTTTGCTTTTACGGGACTCGGTGTTTGTGTTTCAGCGATAGGGTTAGAGCCAAGGAGAAGAGAAAGCCAAAGAAATATTTCTTAATCCGAAATCCTCTTCAGCGTAAGGGGAAGAAGACTGGTAAACTTCACAGTCATACCCTTGCGCTGAAGAAGGTGGTTGTGCCACCGAATAATTCAAATTCAAAAATGATGTTTTTTCCTTATTTTATTCCACCCCCTGTCCCGTGACCGTACTTATACTCGCTTCATTAAAATATTAACGTGCGTGTGCGTACACACACAAAAAAACCTCTTCCCCGATTGCATAGAAATCTTCCCTTCTGCCACAGCCGTCACCATTCTACTGCCTCTCGATAAATCCTTCGTCCATATTTGTATCTCCTTCGAATTTCAACCAGCATGGTCCTCTCTTATCCCACCTTGTATACATTTGTAAGACGTCTACGTTTGTTTCATTTCATCCCGCTAATTTTCTTCACTCTTCTTAAAACCCTGGCATAGAAAGATTATAATCTATTCTTGACTTCTTGCCTCAAATTCCTTCTCTGCTCCTCAAATTAGTCTTCACTAATCCTTTCATTACGTTTCCACTTAGCGTTTCTGGCATCGGCTTCATCCACTTGGCAAATTCTTTTTTATTCGCCGACCCAAATCTTCTCGTGGCATGTCTATTACTGCCCCCATTTTCTTCTAAAATGCCGCCTAAATTCGTCAACAATTCATCTCACTCCACTTTACTCAATCATAATGTAATTATTAACTATGATTTCTAATTCTAAAGAATCTCATGATTTTCCTTTCATTTTAATTACGTTTTTTGTTCATGAAATTCCTTTCTGCATTTGTGTTATGTCTGATTTGTAGAAGCAGTACATTGTTGTATATCCATTGTTGTGTTTTATCAATGCAACGTGCGTACGTTGGGAAGCAGAATAAAGTTATTTCAGATATACCCAACGAAACTTATCCTTTGAATAAAGTTATCGAATAAGTTGATAGTACCACTTTCATCTATACTGTTTAAACGATGAAACGAAGCTGATAAGCTTGTAATTAAATACTGGATTAAAGGCAGTTTGATTGGTCTCTTACAAAATTCAGTCATACGAGTCTGGTATATGGTGTTAGCTTAAATGCAGTAAAAGTTTTTTCAGTTGTTTCTCTGGGAAGTGTAATCGGACCTCTTTTATTCCTTTTTTACGGTAACGACTTTAACGTCGTGGTAAATACGAGGGTCATCCGGAAAGTAGTACCCGTTCGTGCCGCATGAAGTGCTGACGACGCGAGTAGCCGCTGGACGAGGTCAGATAGCTTCAGTGGCTTGTCTGCCTTCTCTGAGCCAAGTTGCGTGACGCTAGCATTGCCTGTGTTGTTTCTGTGATTGTTTACAATGTTTAAAAAAATTGAGAACGCCGCCAGTTGTGAAGTGAGGGCAGTGATTAAATTCCTCAATGCAAGAAACGTTCGCCCATGTGATATTCATCGCCAATTAAAGGAGGTGTATGGAGACAATGTAATGGACGAGTCGTCTGTTCGGCGGTGGTGTCGCAACTTCAACATGGGGAGGGGGAACACACACGACGATGAGCGTTCGGAGAGACCGTCTGTCATTACAGACCAACTGGTGAGCTCAGTTGACGAATTCGTGAGGAACGATCGGCGCGTCACAATTGATGACATCTGTGAGCATTTTCCCAATGTGTCTCGAACAATTTTTCATGAAATTGTTAAACACCATCTGCATTATGCAAAAATTTGTGCAAGATGGGTCCCTCGCGTATCTCAATGAGCTGGCGGCGAAGGACTATGCAGCAGGAATACAGAAACTTGTCACACGTTATGACAAATGCCTTAATTTGCTTGGAGATTATGTTGAGAAGTAGTTTAAAGTATCCTCTTTCAAATAAAATTTTTTATGTTTGTTAATATTTACTTTTGTGTCTTTATTTCACGAACGGGTACTACTTTCCGGATGACCCTCGTATTAAGATACATTTATTTGCCCACGATGGAATCTTTCGGTAGTTAGGCCTCATTTAGAATGTGCTGCTAGTATATATGGGATCTTCATGAAATTGCATTGATTGCCGAATTAGATCGCAGGTAACGTAGAGGAGCTAGATTTGCGAAGCGTTGTTCTGCTAAACTAAGTAGCGTATCAAAATTATTAGAGAATTGGGCATCACTAACGAGGGTTAAATTGCAGATTAATTCTCTTGTAAAAATAGTTTTTCTTAGCGGATATGCTAAAATTATATTAAACTATCAAACTACGTTAATAAGAACATGTGAATAAAATTTGAGCGGTAAATTATTGAATAGATAGATTTATGGATTTTATAGTTTGTGAGGCTCTACTATATTAAAATTCACTATCACAAAACAAATAAACTTTTAATTTCAATAATAACAAATAAATTGTTATTTTTTCACTGAAAAAACTTAATAATACCTTACTTTAAGTTTATAAAGACTTTACTTTAAAAGTTTTTTGTGTGAAGAAATTCAAAGTTTATTTATTCAGTGAGATAGGTTTATGATGCAATTTTCCAATGATAGATAAGGGCTCCGAATAAATGTATCCGACTACGCTTGAGGGGATAATATTTTGCATCAAAAGTTGTCGTGTGTAATCATACCCTGCCATACACCCTAGAGGTGGCTTGCAGGGTACCATGTATAAATAAATGCGGACAAAAAGGTCAATAATCGTGCATTTTAAGTATCACTTAGTAGAGGAGAATTTGCATCAAAAATGAAGTTTTGTTTTTAGTTAGGAAAACATGCGCAATTGACCTAAATCAGGCAGTGCATTTATTGAGTGAATCTTTTAATTTTACATAATTTCAATGAAATGTGAAAGATTGTTTTGTTGTTGAGTCTTACGCTCAATTCAACCACCTTTTTCGTCAATAGGTTGATGTGACATCGATTCATCGTACTAAAGAAGCCAAAAAATAAGTTAAAAGAATGGAAATTGCGTTAATATAATTTAAAATCAATTGTTTTCACTATAGAAATTACTGAGGGGCTTTCATTCCAATCACCTCTTCCCCCATTTCCCGAGATATTATTTACAGAAATGGAATAAGTGCGTGAAACCCGTTATCAACCCGAACCGTGTCGTTTATCCCCCAAACCATGCCTTCCTTCCTTCCTACTCTCCCCAAGACCCACAGAACTTTCCCATCCGTACAAAATTCCATCCACGCCGATAACTTCCAAATTTCTCACTCCTCCTCTTGACTCGGGGAGGGGGTTGGGGGTGTTCTCCGTTCCTCCATCTCGCGGAGTTCAGGAGAACTGCGGCTTCTTTCGTCGGAATGCCGTCGCGCGCGCACAATTTCGGAGCCCGAACTTCGTTTGTTCGGAACCGCCGCGCGTCCTTGGATGTTCCTGCTCTGCTTCAGGTCCGCCGAGTGAGATTGGTTACCGGGTTGTTTGCTCCCCGCGAAAAGGTTAAAGGTCATGGTCTCAGCCCAGGGAGGCACATTTTCGTTTTCCTACCCTCGTTGTAATCTAGACTTACTTTATACGCAAATCAGGTTTCCATTCGCGTCGAAAATGTCGTTTTTCTTTTTATTTGTTCCAAAGTTACTCTGACATGCATGGGTTCTCAGAATTAAAGAAATCATTATTGTAAACCTTATCTTTTGTCGATGTGTGATCCCTTGAGACATTTTCCGGAAAACAATATTTTCATATAATGAATCCAATTCTTAGTGCACGGTAATTACATTATTATACATTAGGATAGTGTTTATGAGAGAGAAGAGAGTACTTTAATGATTAGATTCTTAATAATTGTTACCAATGAAATAGTTATAAAGCTTTAGGTATTTTACCATGTCGTGAGTTTGGTATATGAATCACAGCATTAAAGCATCATCATTTCAGTGAAAATAAGCACCTGATATCCTAGATATTTCTACATAGGTTTATGTCATCCATATAATTTAATTATTCCAAATTTCTGACGAGGCTCTGGTTCTCAAAGACAATAATGTCACGAAACAGATATTATATATTCGACCGAACATTCGTTAACTTTTGGAAAAATTGAATATCAACCTATAAGTCGGTAGAAGTAGTTCCATTTCTTATTTTAAGTTCTCCATAATGGATCGATTACTGTATGATACTTGTTGTTTAATAATTTCTTCTTCATAATGCGATGTAATTTAGAAAAATGATGACAGGTTGCGTTGTAATTTATGTACGAAATGTCATTGAAAAGCAATTCTTCGTTATTTTTAATAGTAGGCCATAAATAAAAGGCTTGATTTTTATCACAATTTAAGAAAACATTGCAATTTATTATGCTTATCTTAGAGGTAATGAAGTGAAAACAGAAATATGGAAAAAAATTGATAAATGATTAGGTGTTTTCCCGGCGTATCAGCTGCGTAAAATCCTCTCGGGTCCTCCACCGGGTTATATCGTCCATATTGGCCGACGTTTCGATGTTCCACTCGGTCATCGAAACGTCGGCCAATATGGACGATATAACCCGGTGGAGGACTCGAGAGGAATTTACGTACATGGAAAAAATTGCTAACTAAAATATAAAAATGGAACAAAGAGTTTATCGAACTACAAAACAGCATGGCAACTGTTTTTTCCATGCTGTTTTGTAGTTCTGTAGTTCAAAGTCGTAGTCCTCATAGTAGTAGTAGTCACGTAGTTTTGTAGTTCGATTTACAGCATGGCAATAAAGACGTTGCTAATCAATTGGTGGAGTAGTACATGAACATGTAAGAGCTATACGTACAAGTACACATGCATTGGAACCGATATCACACCATAAATCATTGTATTTTGAGGAGCCTAGTAAAGGAAGAAGGGACTTCTCTTACATATGTCAAAATGAATCATTGCCAAAGAATAATAAAAAAAATGAAAAAAACAAAGTCGGTGTGTAAAAATGAGTTCTGAAATAAATTGTTCATTAAAAAGAAAATCACGTTGTAATAGCATTTAAATTCCACAATAAATATTATAGAGTTATCAAATAAAATAATTGAATAGCCTTGGTAAAATGTAGCGTTATTTAGAACGAATACAAGCAAACAGAGACGAAAAGGAATTTTGAGTATGATATGATAATAAATTAACTTGAAACCGAATGAGTGAGCTGGAACTTAGGAGAGATTTGATGGGTGACTCCTGAACTTCAAAAACCTTGAAAAAACGTGAAGGGTGAAATGGAGCAATCTCACCAAACAGTTCATTTCGAGATTTCTTAAAACTTATTAACTTAATATTTTCAAATATGTTCAATTTTTAAGCTTTGTTCGCCGGAGCACAGAGAGATTAGTTCAAACATACCTGCGTGTTTTGTCTTACTCGATTGGTTATCATACTGAGATCAGTAGTTAAATTGTTATCAATATTTAGCATATTCTAAAAACCGGGTTCTTAATTTCGAGGTGGGTTCAATTTCTAAAAATCCCCCAATTTTTCTCTCATCAACTACTTAAAATCCGAAATTTTGAACTTTGTTTGATTCTCTAAATAATTTCTCTGGGGACGCATATGTGCATTTTAACATTTTCTGCGTCATGTTTCCATGGCCGCTGAGAACGCTTCCGTGGGACGATCCCTTTCGCGAAAAAGAAAAACTTGCCGCGGCCGTCCGAGGCTTTGTGGGTTCGTTGACAAACGACTGCCGACCTTCTTTAAACCCTCGCACCCAAAGCTTTTTTTTGCATCCACCACACCATACTTACATTTCCACTCATTTAACCATTAATTTCGATGGATATTAAATAGAGAAAGTGGGGTAAACGTATGATCATGTTGTTCTTATTCACAGCATAAAGTATTCACTACATTTTAGGTATTGTAAACACTTCCAGGATACGTTTAGACACGTTTCGATTACTAACTTGGTCTTCGTCCTCATCAACTCTGCCATTATCAAAAGTCGTTGGTCATGCGTAAGTCTATCATGACATTATCTTAAAACGTCAATTATAAACGTCTTAAAGTGCCTTTTTCTTCCGTGTGAGACTATGCTGGCGGAATATTTTCCGTAGATGAAAAGCAATACATTATTATCTACATTGCCTCAGCAATCTACACACTAGGGTGTGTGGTAGGGAGTGGTTTGTCACCAACCATTAGAGTAATTGGTGGTTCACGGCATTTGAAAAGTTCAGGATGCCACTTGTTTTTTTTTCATTGGTGTGGTCTTGAATTGAGCTATTGAATATCCTTATATCGATCGGTTTAAGCCATCAATTTTCCTTGTAACTTCTCTCTCTGGCCTTGCACACTTACCTATGTGGCAAATATCCCCGTCTCTGCTTCAAACTCGGTTGATTTGAGTTAATCTAAAACTTTAGGTTATGCCGTTACCCTTCGTACTTCCATTTTTCATTCAACTTAGGCATCCAATGAATCACTTTTGTTTCATGGGCAGCGATTACTCACTTAATAGGCTGCTTTTTATTGTATTCTGTACCATTTTGAAATTTCAAGGTCTCAAATACTATGCCATCTGATATGGTGTAGTAGTTAGGGGTTTATTCCAAATAACTTCCTATTAAATAGCAGGTTTTGACGGAGACTTTCTATATGTCGATGTGACATGGCTCAAATGTCGATGAATTTTTGTTAGTTTTGATAGCCATAGTCATTTTTTAAATTTCAGAGTGCGATATTTTTCCGAATTTCAACCAAGTTCTGACTCTAAAATGAAATGTTACACGCCTTAGTCTCAATATATAAGGAATCAATCAATATATAACAAGTATAATGCAGTAAAATAATTATCAAAGCTAGGGAAAGATGATAGGTCTGTAGTTACCATTCATCAGAATGAAGACTGCAATCAACAATTAATTGGCGACGTTGTCAAACGTGAGAAGGAAAGTTTTCAGATGGATAGAGAAAAGATTAGATGTTACGATCGCTTTGTTTTTCTATAAATCCGTTGAATGGAATGGCAGTTCCGTTTGGTCTCTTTTCAAGGAACCTTGGAGTGATAAAAATGGAAAAAAATCCTCAGCGGCTCTTTAGGACTCTTAAACATTTACGTAGGTCCCCATTATGGGTGCTGCTGATTTTTTTTCAGGATCGATAAGCCTAGTGATAATATTATTTTCATCCTCCATTTGATCTTCCTTATGATGTAGAATGGGCCATGACTTTCCTTTTATGCTCATTTGTATTATTCCTTTTGGTCAATTCGAATTTAAGAGGTGGGAGAGGTTTTTGATGGGCCACACGTATTCCATGGTTCACCGACTCCACCTCACCTACGTGCTCCTTTAAATTTCCAGAAATCTGTGGGCATAATGTAGTAGAGTTCTTAGGATGCATCTACAAGTAACAAGTCTCTCTTGTAAGTAATCCGCTTTCGAATGCCTTCATCAAAATATTCGAAAAATGCATGATTTTAACATTATGACTTCCACATATTTTGGACTTAATAATTCACATATTTTATATTTGAAAATCGAACATCATATAATCAAATTCATGGCGGAATATATGAAAGTTTAGAAATTTTACATGAAAGTGAGTTTACGTCATAATTGAAATGGTACATTACAATACTTCTCACATTCTGAGAGCGGGACTATTCAGCATCCTGCTCATTTATGTCTCCAAATTTTGTTCAACTCTTTTCCTCAATAATTTAAATTTCAAGAATATTTTCGACGACTTTAGCGTTCTTAGGAAAACTTTGATCGTCAGAAAATCTTTGTTTAAGAATCCGCGTTCAAATGACGTTTGAAAAAAAAAACAAATATTTTTGCATTCAAGTTTGGTGCTCCAATGAAATAATTCCATAGTTCTGCAAATACACTTCAAGTAAGGTGGAACTCTGATTAAAACAAGTAATTTTGCTTGATTCAAGTAAATGTCACCTCCGTTTTTTCTAGACAAAGTTTGGCCTACTAGCTTTTAGAACTCGCCTTTTTTAATTATTATTGATTTAAACCTGTCAAAATTCAAGTCCGCTATGGTGTGGAACATGTTCTGATTGTGATTTCTCATTGTACAAACCCGACGGAAGAGTCAGTATAGCATAAAATTCAAATAGTTTCATAGTTAATCAATTGTATTTTGGCTTGTTATAGTTGCGGGTAACTATTATGAGTTCATATCTCATGGGCTTCCCATTACCTCCCCTAAATTATTATCTTATTTGAATAAGTGTATCGCCATGGAAAAAGCTTTCCATCCAGAGTGATACTGACAGAAATGGAAATTCCGGACATATACATTAGAAATTAGGGAAATTGTCAATTAAAAGTTTTAAATGTAATATTTTATCAAAACAAGACTTCCGCTGCTGTAAATAAAAATTATTCCACATTCGCTTCCCCTGTTAATTTCTGCTTCGCCTAACATACACCGTAGAGCGTAGGTGTTATATTATAATATGAATTATTAAATATTTTCCCCTTTAAATATTGAGTATCTGAATGGCGTGCATTACCCTGGAATTAAGAGTTAAAAAGCTGTATAAATTTTCATTACTTCGTACAAAATGGTTTGGTACAGCCTCACGTGTCGTAATTAGGTGTATGCCGCAAGAGTACCTCAGGCTGATCAGGTTTACCAAAGTAAATCACGCTTTTCGAGGCTATAAGCATGTAATGTGTGCCTATTTGGAAAAACAGCATTATTAACAAATTTGTAATAATTTTGCAGAAAAACGAAAATTGCTATATCAGTTGCACTTACATCCACCGCTCGTCGAGGTTATAGATACAATGAATATGAAAATAACTACTTGGATTTATTTTATCCGCAGTCTAATTCGTGAAAGGAACACATAGAAATTACATGTACTCGATTAATAGGTATTATATGCAAAAGTATACAAATAACAGAAGCACAAATATATACTAAATGGATAAATAAAAGTCATGTAAATAAGGGGATTGTTTTCAAGACGTAGTGTCGTATGATTTTTTTCAAATTATATTTTTTCCTTTAGCTCTTCACTGGGACTATAATAAAATTAGCACTCACAATCAACGCTAAAATATAGTTCTAATGTGCTTTTATTTAATTTCTTTTGAATGAGATATAATATTGCCCTTTAAGGGGTATTTCCGTTTGATTTTCATTATGATTTTCAACTACTGAAGTGTATTTTCCATGTTCTCGTATGAAAATTAACTACAAGGTTTTGTATGCCTAAATGTGCCGGTGACAGAGTGTGCCATTAAATACACAGTGTATTTAACAGAGTCGTTTAAAAAAGAAACTTTTCGATGATTGGATTTCTGGGAAATATAGGAAACTGATGTGAAGGGACACTATTCCACCGCCAAAGAGCTGTTGTCCAGGCGAGAGCGCCACAAAATTGAAAAAAAACGACACGGCCGCATAAGTAAACACGGTCAATTTTGAGTTTTCAGAGAATTCCGCTTTGGCTCATTTTAACGAAAATTTGACGCACGTTGTCGGTCGAGTGGAAAAAATTCTCAGTCAACCCTAAAGATAGTCTTTTGAAAAATAGCACATCGCAAGATTTCTGTGCGGATATCTCATCAATCATTTTCCCCCAGTCCTGTTAATATTAATTTTTTTCGTTATGAGCCTTGAACCAGAACCCTTTCTATGGACCAGAAAAATGTTACCCATGTGAGTTATCGTGAACCCTTAAGTCCCGTCAGTCGATTGACATGGAGACTCCCGAATGCAACCCTAGCAATGCACCTCATCAGCGTTAGTTTCGTTATCATTCTAAGACCTAATTTTGAAAAATTATAAAATTTTATCAGTTCATTGTCCTAACGTGAGAACCCTAAATTGCTTCGCTATTCGTCTCGAAGTTCTTTGCACATTTATTCAATTGGGATTCGTATTTTATTTTATTATTATATTTTATAATCCCCCTTCAAGCGGTAAATATTCGTGTTTCGTTGTTTACATTGACAGCACTAAATAAACGGGCACTGTGTTACTGGGTTGAAAAGGATGGTTTATGATTAGAGCAGTATGAATTCTCATAAAGGGAAACTGTTGGTGTCATAGAAAAGGGGTATTACAACTTAGACTGTTGTGGATCATGCCAGAAGACGTTTCTGTACCATCAATGTACCATAATTATGTTTCACTGTAAAATGTATGCTTTCCCACGTTTTCATGAGTTCTGAAGGAGGATAGTTATCCGCTTTACCACCCGAAGATGCAGTTTAGTGTGAATTATTTTTAACCAAATTCTGTTGCGTCGGACGACGGCTAAAGGCGGGAAAAGCCGACGACCGGGAATCACCGACACCATTGGGCTATTATTTGATCATCCAAGCCATTATCTCCACATTATCTCGAATAATAACGTTAATAGAGTAATTTTTATCGAACGATGTCGACAATACTTAATACTTTATGAGAATTTCCATTATCTTCGATCGTATAATCATTTCTTTAAGCAACTATGAGGGACATCTGATAGAAGCTAACTGCTTTCGACCCAGTCTTTTGGCTGATACTTCCTTCTTATGGAATAAACAATCGAGGTAAGAAAAATTAGAGTTTATGTGAATCGATAAACTTTTCAAAAACTCTCTTCCGCATTAAGTAGCCTCCGTTTCCCGTGGATCCTTCAATATCGGTGAGACGCACTGACATTTGCAGTGGAAATAAAAAATAAATAAATAAATGCGACAGTATTTTTTTCAGGATCTCTTTCAAAAAAATTGTCGGCGTCCCATGACAGCCTCGCTCAAAGCATTTGCACCCCATCCGGGGACGTGTCTGTCATCCTGGGTCACAACTTGCCGCCTGCGGTCACAACCCCCCCCCCCCCCACACCCCCTACGCAGTGACGGGGGCGCACCCGACGGCTGTCAGCCGAAAGAATGGAAAATAAATGATGGCCCTCGCTCGTCTGTTGTGGTCTCCGGAGTTGTATGCATTAGTGCGCGGGTTTCATCGGGAATCGCGGCAGGCGTGTGTTTAGAAGAAAAAATAAAACGGAGAGCTGGCTGCGTGCCCTCATCTGCGGTTCAAGTCCAATGCTGTAAGCAGCTGCCGGGCCAGTTCCTCAGGAGGGAGGGAGGGGAGACAGAAGAAACGGAAGTCTGGTGGTTAAGTCGGTTATTATCCATCTCTTAGGTCTGACGGAAATAATTGAAGGCGCGGCGTCGAATGCGGCAGAGTGCTTTGCCAAGATCTCGTGCCTAACAATCTTTTCCTACCGCTTTGGGACACGGCATTTACTTTGACCATGCCCTCGCGGCTCTAGCTTTGCTTCCCTAGTATCTCATCATAGCTTAAATTATGCAACAATCGCTTTTTTTTCGTGTTCTGTCCTAGAATAAATTATATTAGCTGTAGCCAATATTTTGGCGTGGAGTTGAGGTATTTTTATTACAAATAATTACGTTTTTCCCTTTCATTGAATTTCGGACTTTAAAGTTCATTATTCAATTGCTTATAACAAATTCTTTTTCGGTCATCACTCATGATGCTCCAATTTTTTATGTATAAACAATTCAATGTCTAACCCAATATATGTGAAATTAAAGTCAAATTAATGGTTGAATTTTCTGATCTTTCCCGTTGTAATGTAAGTTTTTGTCAAAACTAGTAGAAATTTCATCCGCCGAAATGACCCACAAGTATTTTGAAGTCTGGTTTTGATAAACATTTAACCAGGAGAAAAATATTCCAAGTTTCACCACTCGAAAACGTGGCCCATTTCATGGTGCCTGGCATGTAAACGTTTCTGTGTCTGCTCAGATAGTTTCACACGAAGGAGATCTCTTAAATATACAGGGTTCGTCCGGAAAATAAGTGTACTGATTTTTTCCCGCCACTCCAGGCGCGCCCAGCACCGCTCTGACGGGCTGCGATTGGAGGGGGGTATGCTGGCAAGCGACGCTGAAAAAGGCAGTCGGCTCTGAGCTGTGGTGTAGTGAGGAACTCTGTTAACGCGAACCTCCACGCTCGACCCACGTCACGGAACGCGATGCCGAAGTTTTTGGAGCAGCGTTATTCCATCAAATTTGCGGTAAAGCTTGGGAAATCGTCTACCGAAACTGTCGGTATGATTAACCAGGCTTACGGGGAGTCAGCCATGTCCAGAAACATGATCTTTCGGTGGCACAAGATGTTCGTGGAGGGCAGAGAAGACGTCGACGACGAGTCTTCGAGAGGTTCCCGATGATGCCTTCACGGGAGCGTTCCAGGAATGGGAACGCCGCTGGAACAAGTGTATCGACTCACAAGGGTCCTATTTTGAGGAATATTAGCTTAAGATATGTAAAAGTGTAATAATTTTTTTTTCCTGAGCTCAGTACACTTATTTTCCGGACGAACCCTGTACATTCATTGGGTTTGTTCAAAGTTTCGTTAAAATATTATAATTTGAGTATAAGTCTATTAAAATATTATTAGGGCTCAACGGTCTAATCATGAGCTTGTTTATGAGTCCACCACTTTATTATTATTAGAATTAGTGATTTTTTATATTTATTTATAATTTAACACGTCCATTGGTGTTTATTAACCACCCGTTTATTAACTAATTAATATTGCATCTCACTTAAAACGTTGCAAACTGCTTTCCGTGTATTCGTGTGTTACAGTTTATCTCGTATACGTAAATTCCTCGCGAAACCAAACCATTTAAAGCCAGTTAACGTTCAAATTTCATACTTAGGTGCACAGAAGTAATGCATTATTGATATAAGCGTGCTTGAATGCGGGGAAAAAATGTATTCGTAATAAATACACGAATTTTTTGTCGTTTCCATAAGTTCAATAAGGTACCGCCAGTATGGGTTTCACTTTCACAATCATAGTTAGAATAAAGACTATTCTTACTTCTTAAAATAATTATTCTTACTCTGAATTTTACCTGCATCGTAGCTTGGCCATGCGAAATACGAGCACCACAAGAAATGCTCGTACATAGCACGGAATGAACAGGATGAATTCATCAGAAGGGGAGGAGGAGGTAACCTCAGGAGGGTAGAGGAGGTAACCACAGTAGTTCGTGAGGAGTTAAGTGTTTCGGACACCTATATTCATATCACGACAGAATGTTTAAGGACAAGGGTTGATAAGAAGGAGGAAGTGACCATGAGGAGTATTCCGGGGAAGGGGTTAAAGTAGGCGGGGGGTAAGAGGATGGAGCGGTGGGGGGAGAGTGAAAAAGTTGGGGAAGGTCTAATTTGAGGTTAGGGGTCAAAAAGCACTGCCTGGGGAGATGACAGGGCAGTTCAGGGATGACAGGTTTTCGAGCACATCTTCATCAAAAAGTTTATTATTGACTTTTCACTTGGATTTTAGTTCTGAGAATAATATCCAAGCAGTATCCCGGCAGAATTTAAAGGAGTATATAAAATGCCCTTCAGAACATGCTGAAATGGTAATTCGCTACATCTCGGAGACGTTCAAACAAGGTTCGCATGGAAGAAAACCATAAGTTTGAATAGACTGTCGCAATAAACAATAGATTCAATCGCCAAGAAAAAGGGGTGCATGCGGCCTTTGAACGTGAGATGAGAACTTGGGAATAACAAGAGTCATTTATCAAGTGGTAGAATATAAACGTAGACTCATCCGATAATCCCTACAAGTCATGTCACGAGTAATCCAAAGCCATGAATCGAGCCTTGGCAGTTGGTCCGAAGCAAAAACCTATGCCTGCATTCAAAGGGTCTTTTTCCATTTTTCACGTTCACGTTGCATTGTGCCAGGTTAAGGTGGATCAGCCCTGACCACGTGAGGCACTGGGATAAAAATATTTACTCTTTTCATCGGCTCAATGTGTATCAAATTACAGTTAACCTTTCATTGCTAAAAGTTAAAAACGTTTGTTATCATTTATTTTTAATGGTATTATTTTATATCTCCTGTGGATAAAATTTGAAATAATGATGATGTTGGTGACATTTTGTGATGGTTGAGTCACCTTTTCCAAGAAAGTTTACCTGCGTTCAGGAAAAGCGATCACTGGTTTATCAATTAAACTTGGTATTTTGACACAAAAACCTAATTACACTAATGCCGGCTTCGATGCATAGGCAGCATCATTTGGTGACACACTGGTCTTAACCGGTTGAAGTGAAATAAATTTTTCGTTATAAAAACACTGCTTACCAATCCAGTGAACTTGAAGTTTCACTAAGCTTAGCCTGAAACCATCAAATTCAAGGAAAGCAACATTTGTATATTTATCATTTTAAAAATCAGTTTATTTATATTGCAATAGCAATCTACAAATATATTATGTAAAGACATTTCGGCAAGCCAAAATCATGTATCCTTCGTCCTATTTTTGTTTCAAGGAGAAACAAAAGTTGTTTATCCGGCATTAACCAACATAGGCCTGTAATTTTCGACTGCGCATCAAATGCATTCTCGTAATGCCCAATTATTTGTGTGAACTTAGCATTTTCCCCTCAGATTTTTTCCCTTAGTGGCGAGAAGTACGGAAGTATTGGAACTTTAGCACTACTGATACCTACCAAAGTAACGTGTCAGGGCATGTATAGTCTTTTTACCATCAAAGGAAAACATCACTTTTATCTGTGAAAAAGGAAATACTCGTGATAAGTAAACATAGAAGAAGATTGTTAGGGACCGTCCGAAACTTGCCTTTAATACGAAGAATACCCTGAATGAATCAGTTAATTTTCATTTTTTTAACACTTGAGTGTTGAATCACTTTTTAATTTCCAGTTAATATTTACCAAAATTGCTAGTCTATAATGCCTAGTTGAACAGATTTTCGGCGTATTTTGTTAAGAATACATGTTCTAGAATACATCTCGTAGGTTCATATCGACGCCGGATCCCTCTCCACCCTCCCTTAAGTCATATAACATCCTACCCCCATCATATTACCCACCTATCCCAATCTCCTGCAAATTAACCTTGCTATAGGATGCCTCCCCTAATAACTGATAATACTACTACAACAGATTCCCTTTGAAGGGAAAAATTGAGGTAAATTTGGCATGGAAAGCCGATGGATGGAAATATATTCTTTGGAGAGGCTTAAATGATTAGTTCTGTCTATCTTGGGTGATTCGTTTCGAAGCCATATCCACTCTCCCCTGACGAGGAAGAGGGTCGGGTGCGGTGGGGTGAGCGCCTCGTGCCCCGCATTCGGATCGCCGGGCGATGAGTCGGACGCGCCGCGGCGATGGCCAAACTTGTTCGAATCGCATTCATCCCCCTATTAATAGACATTCATTTGGTGTCCGAGGGGAGAGGAGAGGGGGGAGCGGATGGAGGGGAGGAGGTTTGCGGGAGGTGGGAGCGAAGGGGGAGAGGCGGGGAAAGTGGATTCGGGTACGAGACAGCGAAGCAAGGACCGGGAGAGGCCGCGACGGGTAGCTCTCCGGAAATTTCGTCTACATCCGGGAGCCGATGAATTTATACCATCACAACAAGAACCAATTGAGTTTATGTCCTCTTCTTTGTTTATGGGGCAGCGTTCCCACCTTGGCATTTAATTGCTGAATTTTCTAATCTTCCAGGTTTTTTTTCCGTTTTGCGCACGCTGCGCCGTGACTGTTTCGCTTAAGGTTAGCGATCCGTTTTGCGACTGTATGGGGCGAGTCACCAAATGTGTCACGCTTTTCCTCGACCTCACGGTAATTCATTGTGATTGGGCAGTTAGGTCACGTGACTCAGTGAGATGACCGGTCAACAGAGCCCTTAAGGTCTATTACCAAATCAATCGCGAATCAGTAAACTTTATCCTATTTATGTGGCCTATTTTATGGTACCTAGCATGGAAACGTTTTTTCGATATTTGAACGATATGAACGAGTAGTTAGAAAATTGACTCAAGTCCCTAGTTTGTGACTCTGGAAAACGATGCCGTTGGAAGCAAATTTAAGAAATCAAATCACTTGACCATCATAAACTCGGTTGTAATTGGGTAGTTCAAGATAAGCTTGCATTTTTAGCGTAATATTTTGCTTTGGAAAAAGTGAATGAAGACAGAAAGGCATAGGAGGGGTGATTTAAATAGAATCTATGACACTAGTTTGAGTACACCTGGAGCATATGCAAAACTATGCATGGGAAAGGAGTGTGAGACTGAATTATCGCATATAGTAGAAGTAAGTATTAAAGATTTAGTCAGCTCATATCTGAAACCCAGTGGTTGATTTTGCATATTTTTAAGTGCGAATTTTGCAACTCTTGATTTAGAATATCCCTATATTCCGCAGGAAAAGTATAAAATGATGCGTTTTTTATAGTCCGAGAAAATTAATGGTTTAATGTTAACTGCTGACGTTATGAGAAATGATTCCACTCAAGTGAAGAATAGGATTTTGATTGTAAATACGCCCGTTGAAACGTAGTGTTACGGGATAATCACATTCCTTACATGCCAGTTATGAATTTTGCATAATTTTGTATCAATTGCGTTTTTTTTAATTTCTTCCCAGTTGGCCAGAAATAAAATTGGGAGAACACACATTTCTGTTTTGTGAAATTTTTATCGATAACAACTCCATGTAATTCTCTATTAGAATTTTTACAACCAACACAGCTAATAAAAATTGCATAGGGAAAGAAATTTACTGTGCCATATATCTCGTTCGGATTCGGAAAACTTTATTTGAGCGCGAAAATTGGTGTGCTCACGTAAGCGATAATTGAATTCGCATACTTTTTTTGGGAACTCCTCTCACTCGTAATTCGCCTGTTTGCAGCCCGCTGGGTAAAAGTGGGAGGGTATAGTCACAAAGGCAGCGGAGCAGTTTCGTTTCTCCTGGCACTCAACTCCGAGCGCCGCTGTTTATTTTTGTTTATATCCTGTGAAGACTTTGAAAACGAGATTTTTTTCGCGAGGCGGCTTGTCCAGAGGGGGGGATGCTGTTGGACCCTTCCGGCGGGCATAACAATTAGGAAGGCGAGGGGCGGGTGGTCGCAGGGGACGAGGGGTGAAGGAGGGAAGTGGGTTGATGGGTGGGAGTGTCATAGAAGACGGCCAAGGTTGAGATGGATCGCGGACGGCTTTGAAAAAAATACCTCTTCAGAAAATGAAGGCGTTTCTAAGGATACCGGGAAAGATTGTGCCACACCCTTTTCTTTGAACGTCACTTAAGTTTTTGTGAAGGAGATAACCGTTATCGTAACTTCGAAACTTTTTACGCAGATCCTGTAGTCCCTTCCACCCTCTCTGCGACTTACGTGAACTAATTTTATCCCAGCAGGTGCATAATTGGTGTTGGGAGTTGCGCTGGTGTCTCGCAAGAGCCAACTTTCGACTAGAGGAAGTGAACTAGGGAAACAAGTGTCACTCGAAACCTACTGACGAATATGTATGAACTAGGCACCTTAAGATGCTAAAAAAACGCAAGATTAGTAAGATAACATGTCCTTAGCGAAGGTATTTTGTGAGTCCCCTTGAATATTATTCTTTGCCCACGTGACATCAAACAGATTGATAAATCATTCCGTGCAAGGCATCGCAGCAAATAAAAAGGCATACCTTGGATAATCATCGAATATATACATATCGTCCCTGATTATTTTTTAATGAAGAAGTGTAGATGTTATTGAGAGTATGTTGATGAATCCCGTAATGTTTATATATGTTTCGATTGTTCCATATTTAAATATTTCGAATGAGTTTATATCTTTGACGAGTGATTTCATAATTTAAAGTTTGTTGTGAACATAAAATTAAAATTGTTTCAGTTATCGCTTTCATTGTTCCGAATTATGACCAGGTTTTCAATAAGGATCTTAATAATTCTTTTGGCAGCATTAAACTTTGAAAAAGAAAAATTTCATAGCTTACGGATTTATTCGTGAATATTACATGTATCTCCAAATAATGGATGTAAGTACAGTCATAAACAATAGCTGTAATTTTAAAAAATCAAAAGGATTTGAATATTACGATGAATATATGTCTCACGGCTACAAATCGCAGATTATCCTTTACTGTATTTGTTTTATCTTTCGGTGAAATGCAATTAGAGAAAAGGGTATATTTTGTGAAGTTAAAATAATAACTTACCAGGGAATAATTTTAAATTACAGAATTCTTTACACTCCAGCCGATGTTTTGGTGGACAAGAGTGAATTGATTTGCTAAACTCAATAAATATTTGTACAGATGAGAGGATGTAGGAAAAGTGCTTATACGAGTAATACCCATCCATTTTAGGTTTACTCTTTACTTGATTCTGGATATAGCCCAAATGACTGGAATGCACCAAGAAAACGCATGTTGATCAAGCGGAATTCATTACCTTTGAAACTGGAATTAATTTAAAAATAGATTATTCCATGCTCCACAATATATTAAGCAGCTCACCATTGGATCATTACAACCTGAAATTGGAATTTAAAATCTCGCGAATAATGAATTATGATAAAAAGTTTTGCTTTTTCAGTCGTTCATTAGTTTTTTAATCCATTCGTCTTCTGTATTTCTCAATGCCTTTACACGTGCTCTAATTCATTATGATCTGATAGCTATTCTTTTTATAGCAACCCTCTATGTTTTCTCTAAATCCCTTGATTCTTCTCTTTTGAGCTCTTTTTACTATCCTCCTGATAAGTCAGCTGTTTCAAGGTCTGCCAAACCAATCCGCGCTTCCTTTTTCATTTAGTTCTCCAAGTGCTACCAATCTCTTCCATTCATTCGTATACCCCTTCGTTTCCCACCCTATCTGCCCATTTGATCTTTAGCATCGTCTTCCAGCTCCAGAGTCCAAAGCGTTTCTCTGGTCTACTTTTCCAATAACCCTTATCACATAAACAAAAGAATGTTCTCACGTAATCTAACTTCTTGGTCACCTAATCTTCTTTGAGTACATAGTTGTTTCTTCATCAATAACGAATTTTTACGTGGAACAATACAAGTTAATCACTGCCTCACTTATGCCATATTTATTAACATTTGTATATTTGCTAAAGGAAGTATTTTCCCATGCTCTACGTGATGGTGTATGGCACACTATGATTTTATCAGGTGTTTAACAGTCGTCTATGGACTAAATGCTCAAAAAAAAAATTTTTAATGAAGAGAGGTCCTATGATTTTATCATCTAGTAGCCATCACGTGTAACGCGTTCAGTTACTAACCTCATTGCTGCTAAATTTTGATAGTCGTGACTTTTAATCACACCTCCAGTACGGATGTTTACTGCGGAGTGCAGACAGACTTAACTGGTTGAGTTAATCTTTGGGTATGACATTAGTTTGAATAAATTTAGAGTTTATGATACTTTAAGTACTGCACAACTTAGCGTATGGACTTTCACAATCAAAATCACAGTTCATAGCACCTTATTGACTTGATTGAATCGATTTGTTAGGGAATATCGACGGAGAATAATCAATTAGAAAAAGTTCAAAAAGGAGTAAAAGGTCAAAAATTATAATAAACGATTGATATGTTTTTGGTGATCCATTGACAATTCTGTGATCATTGATGATATGATGCAGTTGGAGTTATCATTTCCTTTTTTTCAGATTCAATTCGATAATTTTCCTACGTTTTATTATTTGTTACATTAATATTCTCTCCCAGAGATAATTCCGATCTATTGAAGGGGCTTAATCTTCTTCTCATTTTCTGCCCCCTGTTAACATTTGCAGCGCCGGAATTATTGTAATATATGATGGCAGGATGAATGTTATATCAATACTCTCTCTGACTTGATGGATGGATTTATTTTAAAATTCTTTCCTTCCTTTTCGTCGAGGAAACATGCGATTTTCCAGGGAATGAAATTATTTTTTTTTAATTGCTTATATATATTTTTAAATATATATATAAAGTGTAAAGAAAATGCTAGAGAAAACATTTATATTGCGCGTACTTTTGTACGGCTCAGAAACATGGTCACAAAGGTTAGGGAACAAGCGTAGATTGACGGATTTGGAGATGTGGGTGTGGAATATAATGGAGAAAATAACATGGAAAGGTGTACAAAAATGAAATATATTAGGTGAAGAAAGGCGGCTCTTGGGAGAAAGTTAAAGGAGAAGGCTAAAAGTGTGTAGGAAATGCTCAAAACGGTAGTGAAGGGGAGAATATGCGGAATATAAGGAAGAGGGAGGGAAACAATAAGCATTTTGGATGTAATTACGGGATATAAATTATAAATTGAACGGTATTTAGTGTTGTGTAAGTCAAGGCTGTGGAGTACAGTTGTGTGTACTCTTAGAGGCCATTGAAAGCCTAGCCTAACCCAGTAGACTGCTGCTGATAACAATCAAACCATTTTGAAATATGTTCTTCCTAAAGTAATCATAAGCATGCACCCGAAAGAATAATCTTCATGTCAGCCGATTCATATCTGCTCACGATCAAATGTGTTTACATAATCGACGCATCGCTTAGTGGATGAGTTTGCGAACGTTTCCATCCCCGCTGCACTGCGCGCGGTGAATACCAAAAGCGGAAGGAGTGAAAGTTGGGGAAGGGGATTTTAAACGGGGAGCGAGCGGAATGGAAGAGTAGGAAGGGAAAAAGAGAAAAGAATTAACGGGAGGGGAGAATTCCGGCCCAGCGTGAGTCACGCGGACGAGATCTTTATGCGAGCCACTTCTGAGGCGGAGCCAAGCGCTCGGCTATCACGCGACGGCCCGGCGGAACGGAATTACAACCCCTCCCTCTTAGGCCCGCCGGGTTGCGTAGCGAAGAGTGGGCGTAGATCACGGGGTGTGTCCTTATCTCTCGCGCCGTGGCAAAGCCAGCCTATCCTTTGAGACTCCTTAGAAGTGAGACGGATCAACGGTCGCACTTGATGATTTCCGCATTAAGAAATTGAACCTCGTTTACTTGTGCAATCGGTTAAACTCATCTCTCCGATTTTTTTACGGCCGACGCCGTGAAATAACGCTCCTGTGGTATCAAAAGTATTATTATTTCAAGTCGCTCTTCTTCTACTCTGGACTACCCTTTAAGAATTACTTTGATCTTTAATTTGAAATTTCTTTGATGTCGAAAGAACTGAAGGGAATATTCGACAGTTGCTTTTTAACGGATCCGTCCGCTGACTCGCACGGTAATGCGAGAATTTCACGGAGTAAAAATCATCCCTATCAAGGCAAATGATTTTCGCTCTGAGGAAATGCTTGCTTCTCCACTGTTGATGTTGTTGCGTTTAAGCATTCAATTGTTTAAGGTCTAAAAATTCCAAGGACCGAACAAATGGAGAAGGCCCCGCGCTGAGGATTTGAGGACAGCAAACAGACTATTCCGAGAAGCTTCTTCCCGTCACGTGGGACTCTTCGACAAGTGACGATCACCAGTTCCCGCTTCATTGCCTAATAAGAACATTGCGTCTCAGGTAGTAGTTCTGTGGCGTCAAAACTTATGGCTAAATGAGCAAAAAATGAATTATGGTGTGTCATTTTATGTTGTAAACACCGAACGAAACTGTGTGAATGACATGTAATCAATCCTTCGCATAAACGAGAGTAACGCTAATAGCGCTGGTAAACGAAAAAAATATCGGACGCAAGCCGAGGGAGAACAATATCAGAGAAGACGTTGCGAATGAAATAATCGAGATACTTTAATGCGTCGCGATTCATCGTGACGTTCTAAGAATCCCAATTTAAACTTATTATTTTAATGAAACCGAAGTAGGATTTACACAGAATTTCTCAAGTAAATCGAAATAAAATGTTTATATAACAGTTGGAAAGGGCGTCCAGGGAATCCAAGTAATGAAGGAAAATGTGTACATGGATGCTTTTAAAGAAGGTGGTGAATATAGGCGACAACGGAACTTTGGTAATCGACTTAAAGTTGGTTTAATGGTTATGAATCGAGCTAACCTAAAACCAGGGTAAACGATATAACAAATTCACATTTCGGTGGGGAACTGTGACATTTTCTTTCTATAGTTTTAAATAAACAGAAAACTATCTCTGGAAAATTAGCCATTCATAAGTGCTATATTTTCTACTGCTAGAAACCACATAGCTTCGTGTTGTGCATTGTAACGCAACGTGTTGTCAAAAATAAGTACGGAAGTTGGAGAAAAATTGCTGATATTAAATTAAGCCGGATTTATAATTGGTTTTCGTAAATATGCAAGTGGTATTTTCACAAACGCTAGCAGTGTGGTATAAAGACGGATGAAACTGGATACTTTTGTTAAAAGTTTGAAATTTTAGATCCATACAGTGAATTAAATGACACAAAGACCCCAAATGAAATGTTTAGGCTAAAATACATCCAACCGATTATTTTCTTTAACATGTGCCACTGACTTCAGACCACTGTCACGTCAGTTTAAAAATTAAAATTTTGAGCAACTGGGGATGACATTTGAAATCCTATTTTATTCCTATAAATCCAACAAGAAAAAATATTATTAGAGATCTTGATAATTGTTCCCATAAACATTTCAATCGGAGTGACCTGAAACAACAAATTCCATTTTTACAATAAGATGTCACTTTTTTATGAGTTTCAGTTGATGTTGAGATCGTTTAAAAATATATTTTCACGATTTGCTTGCAGTAATTTCTTTTGAAAGGGCTTTTAAATTATTTTTACGCTGGCAAGATTTCCAAGAACATTTAAGAAGGGCATATATATTTTAAGTATCATGTGACACCATTTATGAACTCTCCAAGAAGTTGAATTGTCTCCTCAAGGAATGCTTGAGCTCCAGTTTCTCTCCATTTTCGAGAGGAATTCTTGAGAATTTTTGGTAAAAGTTAGACGTAAATGGGAATCTTCCATTCTTTTAACCAGTGGCAGAAAATCAGTAAAGATATTTCACTTTCGTGGAGGAGTATTAGATATGAAAACTTTTGAAATTTTATTTTTGGAGCCAGAAATGCTATATTAGTGCATTTGTTTAGTAAGTAAATGTTTAATTTACTGAGACAAGATGAGGAAACCACGGCCATTCATTGTTGTTATTTCTTCCTATTGCTCAATGGCCTAAACTATATCCAAAATGAATTTTCCTCTGCTAATTCAGGGAGACTCATCTCGTTAGATCTCAAAGTCATGAAGTTAGAGTAAAGTCTAAGATAAGCCAGGTGATGTAATGTATTTATTGAATATTTTAACTCCAAAATTATGTATACGTGCCCCTTGAAAACTTAGAAGTGGTATTTTTGCAGCATTTTCAAAGTAATTTATCTTCCCGCTCCGTTTTAAATGCAAACATCTCTTCACAAAAGCTCTCGTCCGTAACGTCTGGCTCACTCACCCAGTCACGTATATTTCCCGTTCTTCGTTTCCACTTGGCAACTTGAAAATTTGGAAAGAGGCACACTGACCTTGTTATTTGGAAGGAGTCTTGATGTCAAGTGATTATGTAACTGTCGAGGATAAATTAGTCGAAGAAATTTGTGTAATCTCTTTCTTGTGTCAGGCAAGGGAAAAGTATGACCGCGATGGTCTCCTGTTGCGTGAGTTGATCTCATATTACATACTGTCATAGGCCTCCTTCTTCTGCGATTTTTAAAACAGTAAAATACTGGTATTAGTTTAATTGCATTTTATATACAGCCACTGTTTTTAATTGCCTAGTCATTTCACGTTAAAGAACGCGAAAATTAGTGATGAATTGACATCTATACGTTCATTTAGAGGAATAAAACAGAGGGTCCAGAAAGCAGTTGTGAAAGATTTTCAAGGAATCGGATCCGGGGTAGAAATATTTTATTGTAGAGGTTGCTCGTGGAAAAATAACTCCTAAAGTATTTTATTGTTGGCTTTTATTTCTCCAATTTATGTATTTGAGATCCAATTCAGAGGGCTGTGTTAATTTTTTTTCAATTCAAACCATCATTGGTAGTGAAACCATCATTTCATATTTCAGTCAATAATAACAATTGCAATTGTCTTGGTTGAACTTTTATCTTTGTCGTTATATGCTTAACCTAAATTCAATATCAGCCACAGCTACTATAAACATAATCTCGCTGCGTAAAATCGTTCCATAAAAATATTTACCTTATGACATTCATTGAAATTCATTTGTAAATGGTATACCTTTATTTATACGTAATTTACCTCTACCTCACTTATACGTAATCAAATTTAGTAACCAAATACGTCATCAAAATCCTGAGCAAATTTTCTTTGGGATGAGTTGAATGTTGCTGGGCTTCAGCCATTGAAACTTCTTGTAGATATTTCTTTTTAGTTGTTAAATTTATAGCGATATCTCCTTGAAAACGTTGAGGTTTTGCTCATGCACTCAACGCAAACAATTTAATGGAAAAATGTACACAATTAGAGCCATGATGAAAGCACATTAAGCGATTATTCTATTTTATTTTGTTGTTTTAAGTTAAAAAAATTAAATTGTGGACTTTGTGCATTTTTTATCAATTTCAGTATTATGTGAACTTTTAGTGATATAGCAACGCACATACAACGGCTAAAAACAAAGAGGTAAATCATCGAACATATTATTTCGTAAATATTGTTATTGTGAAATCATCCACTTGCATAGGGATTAACTCTTTTCAATATTAGTAAATCGGATAATATACTTTTATATGAATCACGCTCTTATTTCTAAGGGAAGATATAATTTTATTCACGGAAACCACGCATAGAGAAAACGTTTTACCATTTGACCATTAAATCCGACGCGTAAAACAACCGATCGTGAACAAGAATAATAGATATGAATCAGTAAAATAAATACCGGTTTTTTCATTACTTCGAAATAATTTCAATCAGTCTTATTCAATTATTCCATAATGCCAAATATACATGTTTGCTTTCAATATGCATACATAATCATAATCTCCTCCTAATATATATTCTTCAAGCATCATAGACATTCCAAAAGTTTCTGAAGCTCTGCTAAAAGTAATCTTCATTGTTTTTGTAATTGATCTTTTGAAAAAGCACCCTGTCATTTTTTGATAAGAATACATACTAACTGAAATAGCGAACAATATATTCCGATTCTGCGGATTCAAATATTATGTCAATTTTTCTCTCATTCGTAAAACATCATTCGCAAAACTAATTTAGCTATGATAATTCGCCTATATCATAGTTAACCTTCTATGATCAATCATATTCTTTTAGTTAACAATGTACAGTTAAGTTTAAATTTCTCTTAAATTCTTCGTTTCAACAATTTATGTTGCCCTTTTGTAAAGACTAATCGATGGCATAATAGGAAGAAATCTGAAAATATAGAACGCATTTGTTACTAGTTTGCCTGCACCTGTCGGAAGTTGGGTGCAACTGCAGACATAAATGACGTTCAATCACTAAGGCGCGAGAAAATTTTCCCCTTGGGTGAGAAAACAAGCGGGCTTAAGTTCAAAGGTAAACGACAAACACACGGCTTTACAACCCCTTTATGCCGGCAATAACTTAAAAATTTTACAGCTCCCTGAGTCTTGGTGTTTGATGGCTTAGGATCCGAGGTTAGAAGCTTTTTGTAGTTCCACCTGCAAGGAATAAATCAGAAAGGATTTGTAATAACTTCAATCTGGAATGGATTTTGTTGCTGGGACTAACGTTTACAGAATATTACTTAACTTTATTTTCAAATTCGAACTAAAAATGTAAATCGTCCTCATAAGGACTTAATCCAAATTGGATGCCTAAAAGCAAGAGGAAAGATAAACTGGGAAACACTACTTCGATATTTAGATTTACAGCTCTTAGGTGCATACGTTGACGGACTTTTTTTCGATATTTTATGACGCGAACTTTGTGTGACACTCGGCACTAAAAATGCAATCATAAGAAATGGTTTTCAGTTTATTGGAGAGACAATTTAACTGCCGACACCGTCTTAATGTTAAGGGATATTGAGAAGCAAGCGCAAGTCTTAACTTCCCAACCTATCCGTGAAATTAGAAATATGAAAGAGTTCAGTTTTGATGAAAAATACGCACGCGCCAGACAGAAGTAGTAAAAAGGCTCCCTCCTCGATATTTTAGTTTTGTTAGATGGACAGAACAGCGATAGATAAATCCTCTCCTCTAACAGTCAGAATTGGCAGGTAGCACTTAAACTCTATCGTAATCGTGCATTAACTATTACTTGGTCCTAGTAACTATTTCATAATAATTGTCCTTCTCTGAAGGAGCTATTAGGTGATTTGAATTCCATTAATAGCTCGTGAATTAAAAAAACCTTAACCGTGTATTTAATTCAATTAATGCGGGTGATGCCGCAACAATTACTTTAACGGAGGTATCAGATAATTTTCATTGAAACACGGGTATTACACGGTATGGTTAATATTTTTTGTACTTAAATAGAAGATCCAAGGGCTTGGTTTAAGTAAAAATGCAATTATTCAAAGCAAAAAAATTCAGGAACTTATTTATTGATGTTTACGATTACTAATCTTTATAGCGGTTGAACTTGTAAGTTTCTTGATTTTAATATTTATGATACTTTGCAAGACTTATCTAATATAGGTGCCCTTTTCCGATTCTATTATGTATTTTGTTTTTAATTTTCAATCGGTTTGGTAGGTGTGCATATTTATTGTTGGAGACGTTTACAAAATGTTTTTGAGTACAAAAATGCATGACAGGCGAAAAATGTGCATAATAAAAACAAATCCGATTATTACTCGTATTTTCGTGAAAATCATCCAATGTAAAATGAATGAAGTCAGATTGTGGGAGGTTCTACTCGCACGTGAATATCCAGGGTATAATTTTCCGGGGTATAATTTCCCAGGGTATAATATTTCTGTTCGTTTATAGTAGTTTTGGATGCTATGTGATTTTTTTGCTAGACGAGGCTCGGAAATATAGTAGTTTTCAGCCTGCGTCCATCCAAAACTTACCTCAAACGGTAAACTACCAGAAAGTAATTAAATACCAAAGAAGAGATGGACAATTGAAAGGCTGGGGTAAATGTTTGAATTGTACGCGGGGAATGAGGCAAGGGGAGACCTCAAGGGAAAAATAAGAGCTGGTTGTTACAAAGGGGGGGTCATACTTATACACAGAAACTAGAGCGGTTCACTTCAAAAAGCGATATAATTAAGCACCCCTTCCGAAATAATGACTTAGTGATTGGAATAGATTACCTAGAGATGTTTTTGAACCTTTTTCTGCAAACTTCAGGAGCTTCAAAAAGAGGATGGCCAACTATCTGAACTGAATTACTTTTTCTTCTTATGTTTTGATCTGGCTGATACTTGACTTGAATCAAATTATCGATTGGTTTTGTTGTATTTTTTGTGACCAGAAATTTTAATTTTTTGTTGTTACTGTGATTTTTAAATATTAATCGTTTGAACTGTTCATTGCTATCGTGCTGATTGCAATATGCATTGTAATAATTGCATTATATTCATCGGTTCCAAGGAGTTAAATCCGGATGACTCTTGGTAATGACCAACAAAACATTTCTGGCACCACAATTAAAGTGATGTATTGAAAAAACGCGTGGTTAAAGCGGAATTGTTGCTAAACTCTCGTAATCTTTATGACCACAGACGTTGTTAAGAATAAGGTTAACACATTTGTTTGGTAAACTGAATTGGTTGACGTGTATGTTAAGGAAGGTTCTGAGTTTTTTAATTGTTTCTCGTTCCATTACTGTATAAAGTTGAACTATCTCATTGTCGATAGCGTGTTGTTTTGCATTGGATTATGGGTCGCATAAGATCTAAGCGCACCTTTTTTTATCGCCACTGTCAACTGTGAAACTACGAGGAACTTCATAATCATTTAGTCATCATTATACCTCATGCCAAAGCTTTCATAATACACGTACGAATCTTTACGAATATGTTCACTGATTAATATCTGTCATATCCATCCCATCTCTTCCAATTGCAGTTAATAAAAATGAGTTATGCAAACTTATTTAACGAGGAAACTGTATAGGTTGTTAATAAACACTGGATGCCTTTAGAATGAATGATAAATGTATTCAGCTTGTTTAATCATTTTTTTTTACTGATTTCTCGTTTGTTCTCTTTGGTATTTTCAAATTTGCCTACTTTTTTTGAGCAGGGAAACATATGATTGGACTTTAAAAATGAGCACCTCTCTGGGCGCTGGTCTTCATGTTGAGCAGCGATTAAAATAGATATCTTTTTCCCCGGGCTCCTCCGTCCGCTTGAAAAGTGCGAATTTCGCTCTAATTTTTTTAGATGTAATTCGGCCAATTTCCGGTATCGGAAAGTTAGCCGGCGGACGAAGCGAGCTCATAGGTGCTCAAACTTCTCTCTTCTTTTCTCTCTCCATCTTCCCGCGACTCCCCAACCGAGCAGGCGTCGTGAACCGAGGCGACTCGTTCCGTCGCCGGCGGTCCCGGAGCAACAGTCTCCTGCCACCGGGACAGCAGGGAGAGGGTGCGGCAGGGGAAGCGGACGGCGGCCCCAAGGCGGACGCGGAGGACAAGAAGGTCGAGGGGGCGGCGGACGGCATCGTGACGCCCCTCGACCCATACCGGGTGGTGATGGTGGGAACCCAGGGCGTGGGCAAGACGGCGCTCATCAGCCAGTTCATGACCTCCGAGTGTATCAACGCGTACGACCGACAGTCAAGAGGTGAGTGCCGGGCGATCGGAGGGGAGTGTCTCCTTCAATTGTGCGCTCAATCGCAAGCGGAAACCATATACCACTGCTCTTCGTCGACGGGGATGTGTAAATTTCATGATTTGATGCAATATATCTAGCAGATTCAGGCGAGATGTAGTGGAAGTTCGTCATTATGAGATAAACAAAATTTGCACTTGTCCACAGATTTATTTGTAACGTACGAGTTTTACTTCATCGAACCATCTTCAGGTACAAGACCAGATTCAGCATGTGATACATCATATTTATACCTGTTTGAGGTAGAGGGGGGCAAGAAAAGAGTGAGGAGTAAGGTAGGCGGGGACAAAGAGGGGAAATATGGAAAACCCAAAGAAATAGGGAAACTAAAGAAATGGAAAGGTAAAAAGAGGGGGGGTCTCTAGAGCAAATCTCCCCCCCTCTTTTTACCTCTTCATTTCTTTAGTGATGAACATGTTTATCGTCGAATTTCTCACGAACAATTACGATCATTCGGGAAAAGCTTAAGATCGATCTCTCTCCCGTTTAACACTTTCATAAAATGGCTCTTCCATGAAAACTTCTATTTTTATGCTGGCGTAGGGTGTTCTTATGTCCTTTGAGGTAAGTGTCTAAGGTTCAGATGTCGTTTATCTCGTTCATTTCTACCTAAAAGCTTTGAAGGGAAGGGCTTCGTCAGGTTTGCATACACTTTGTCGTACGCTTTGCTCCATTTTACGGTAAATTCTCTCTTTCTCATTTACAACGAATAGTGTACGTGGCAAAACGATGTTTACCCTTTTTCTTCGCATCAAAACTAATTTTAAATTACATTAAGCCAAAATATTCGTCCTTCGTCTACTCTGTGTGAAAATACTCAGGAGGGCCCGGCGCCATTTGCGCGGGGGTTAATGAAAGCCGCAAGAGGGTGCGGTCCTACGCGTCCCTTTCCCTCGCTCCCGTCCCTCCTCATTGCCCAATTTCGTCTCAATCCCTCATTCTAAGGGCGCCCGCCCTTTGTCCTCCTTTCACGTGTCCCTCTTCGGGCCTTCGCAAGGGCGTGTCGCAGGGCGCGTGACGAAATGTGAAGTAGGATAATGTCCATGTTAATGGAAGCCATTCTCTAATATTTTACTTCCCTTCTTTAAAGGTTATGGTCGATAATTAATACTGGAAAGGTGAACATTGGGATCAGTTTTCCCACAAATGTTTCTCTATATACGGCATTATGTTTTTTTACCTCTTATTTTACTTTTTAACCCGTTTATAATGTTCCTGGGTTATTTCTTCGATGTTAAAACAACACGTGTCATTGATATATCCGCAATAAGATAAATCTACCATTGTGGATTCGCATCTCCATAGGCCCCAACCAAGATATTGAAATTATCCATTTTTATTATAAATTTTTCTAGGATATATTCAAAAGCATACTCAAATTGCTGTCTATCGTGAAATGCAATTTATTTAATTACTCCAACAAGATCAATCCATTGATGAATCATCATCATATTTTCCCCCTTTGAAATTAACGGATTCCAGCATCTCCAAGACAAAATCGTATATTTTGCTAATACATTTAACCAATGTTGGGTTCCTTGGTATTTGTATGAATTTAAATCATATGTTGAATCCTGTTTTTGTTTATAAGTAGACCGGCTTCCAAGTCATTTTTTTCAAAACATTTTAAGGGTACTCAATAAATATTCTGGTATTTTTTGAGGTAGCATATCGGAATTTCAGTTTTTTCAATTAATTAATTAGCTTTCGTATGAGTGAAAGGTTTAACTACAAATTAAACTGCTCTGAGAGTATCTAAAAACTTATAATACTTGTATCGCATTAAATGGCAAACCTTTATTTTTAGCTTTCAAAAATTACCCTTTCCCTGCAAGATGAGTGGATTGGCATTATAAAGATGCGTGGGTCGTACGCAGTGTACCCTTTTCTCTAAATGCCTTCCACTGAGAGAAAAAACTACGGCCATGGATAATCTGCGGTTTGCAGCCGTGAGTCAAGCATTCATCGTATCATTCACATACTTTTGATTTCTTAAAGTGAAATCTATATTTTATGTGCCTGACCTGTATGTCTAATATATATATATATATATATATATATATATATATATATATATATATATATATATATATATATATATATATATGTATATATATATATTTATTTATTTATTTATTTATTTATTTATTTATTTATTTACTTATTTATTTATTTATTCATTATTTGGAGACGTACGTGTATACGCGCATTTCATAATAGCAAGTTAATTTTATATTTTTCAAAGAGGATGTCTTTCATTTTCCACTTGAAAGTGGAGCTACCTTCGAAATGCGGACATATAGTAAGTGAGGTAAACTATTTAAAAGTCCTGTCGAATGCGCGTTGGATAATTCACTTCATTCGCAGTCACTGATGCTGCCCGCGCGTCTTTTCTTCTCTTCCTCACCTTCTCCTTGTAATGAGGAACATGGTGGGATCCGACTGCGATTGAATTGCTGATCAGGACACCAGATATTGGATCCGTTCCTTCCCGTTTATTTTTCATTTTCCTTAATCAGTCGCCATTTCCACCGAGTCGATCGAGCTCCATTTTCGGGTCCTTACAAAACCCTCATCACGTGTGCCACGTCCTGGAGCAAGTCGTTTTGTTTGCGTCGAGAATGATTAAAGAAATAATTGAATCAGTCGCTCGTGGACAGCATGGAAATCTCAAACGAAAGACTTCAGTGTCGTCCAATCGGATTAAATTTACGCCTGAGGGTAAGCCAAAAATGTGTATATTATGCACATTTTTGGCTTACCCTCAGGCTTAATGCACATAATACGTACTCCGTAATACAATCGAGAAGTTTTGAATGACTCCGTCGACGGATATAGTTTTAGATTAATGAACCGCGTTTTCTCCACAAATTTCCTCAATTGTTGATTTCATGCTAAAATAAAACAATATTGTAAAGGTTTGGTAACTTTTTTTCGGGCAAGGATAATTTCAAAAATCAAAGTATCATTTCTCAAAGAAGTATGCGTAGTACTCGGATATTCGAATAGTGTACATAACATTTAGAAGATTTTGTTAGCACAATAAATGCTTGTGATTCCTTGAATGTGTTTTCCTACATATTACATGTCTAATATTAGATAATAGTTTTTAAATTAATGCAGGTAATCTTTACGTAGAATGGATAGTTATTAATTACTAGGTTCTTTGACAGGGTACTTTGTCTTATTCAAGGTAAGGAAATAAGTGTGTATTCAGATTTTGAAATCGGGCAAGTTTTGGATACATGAAAATATCTTCTAAGTATATCAACAATTCCATTCTAAAGTTTTGTTTGACTTTCATTTCATTTTATTCTCTCTTCCCGAGGAAGTTATTGAAATTTTTTCCGATCTATTTTCTAGAGAGTCTTCCTTAACGCGAATTTGATTCGGTTTTGTATTTGGAACACCAGGATCACTTAAAGGGTCAGGTGGCGAATCGCGCTCGCCTCTTAATTTTTCATGAAAATTTTTCACAAGGCATATAGCTCACGTCCTGATTCGTGCGTCAAGATGTTTCGTTAAAGCTGTTGTACGCGCAAATTCGCCGAGTAACGACGTAAAATTCGACGAGGCAAGATGGGATTCTTCAGTTTTTAAATTCACTAAGCTCACTGAGGGAAAATTTGAAGTGCTCAGAAAATAAATTCTCATAGATTGATTTAGATTTCATATGAGTCTAAAATGTGAAAAAATATTCCGTGAAAAATATTGAAATAGCATCCCCTCAATGCATAGTGGATCTCTTATTCCACGTGAGAATTCACTAAAACTCAGATCTGGTTCAAGATATGTTTCTCGAAATATCACGACGCATGAAACTGAAGTGCCTGTTTAAAAAAATATTTTGTCTTAATTTTAAGTTAAGTATTGCACGCCGGGGTGGAATGGATGTTAATCACAATAAAAAAATGCTTGAGGCACGTGATGCGGAATGAAAATCACGGGATTACCCATAAAAAAGTGAAACAAGCGACTATCCCTATCCCGCCTATCGTCTCGAGTGCCAACCATAGTCGTTTGATTAAAAAAATCTACGCTCTGACTCGTCCCTAAATGATTTAATTACCAAGGAAGCTAGCGCCACTTGAGGAGAGCGTAAAATTAAAAATAGATTGCATCGGAACCCGTTCCCCATGACGGGTTCTTCCAAGAATGTCTTCCATCTCAGGCCGTAAAGATCAGTAATGGCCACAAGGAGCGAAGACATTTGTGGGAAACTGGAAACGTGCACATTCCTTATTTTCCGAGAGACTTTTCTATTGTGATCCACAGAAGTGAAAAAAATTGGTATTTCGCGAGTATTTTGCCCCTTGTGTGTCTGCGTGGCTTCGAGAAGGTTGCTTCCAAACGAGAGTAGTAGCGGAATTATTTTCGCGACATACGTCTCCTTCGGTAATTCGTTCAAGATAAGAAGACGCTGGTGTAATAGAGATTTATTTTCGTGCAAGTACCTTTACTCACAAGGGACTAGTCAATATGTACAATTTAAACTACGTAGCATCCCTATCGCTCGCCTGGTTCCAGCGCCCAGGAAGACCCTATACGTTTAATAGTATAAAGGAAGCGATGAACCGAAAGCCAACGTTGAGGCATATACAAAAATACAGCTTACCAAAGTCGTCATTAGTAATCACAGCAAAAACATTCCAAAACGCTGATAAAAAAACGTAGTAAGTTTTTGGAAAAAATTACGCAACATTTGTTTATGTTTTTGACAAAAATCATCGTTCTTTTTCCATGGTACATGAGATATTGTCTGTCTGGTGCGTGACGAGGAAGTACGAAAATCTCAAAAATTCCATAATTAATTCATTTTGCTCTTAGTCAATTCTAACATTTTAAATTAGGGATATGTATGACGCTAACATAATTCAATATGATTAAATTGATTTCGCGATATAATTCAGTACTTTGCTTCCTCGCCGCGACACCCTTGGTAGATATTGGTGGCGCATGAAAAATGACCGAGTCGCCGGTCTAAAACACTGGGTGAATCCCCTTCATCGCCATCGTTTTTCATGCCAATGTATTTTCATCCCTGCCACTCTAGTGCTATCCTGCTGCTTTTCTCATCCACGCCTCACAATCGTAATAAAATGCACTCAAAACAAACAGAGGCTTTTATGATGCGCCCTTTCCTCTTGTCCAGACTGGGCTTAATTGCCTCTTGCCGTTATTTTCTCACAAAGCATATACGTCCTCACTTGCTCTCCTTTTGATTGCTATCTCCCTTTCAGTTATAACAGCTGAGAACGCAGGTGTAACCGTCCAGGTGTGCACCTGATGATGACACCTGGGCGTCGAAACATGCGGCGCGTTTACAAGAGTGATTAAGTGCCCACTGTGTTCCCAATTATTTCACTTCACCGCTGTCCCACCTTAGCTTGATAATTTAATCCCTCTCGCTTCTTACATGTCTATCTATCCTGCTTCTCGAGAGAGGGAAAGGCTTAATTAATTCATTCGTTCCCGTGCGTCATTCTTGAGTTTCACTCTCCAACTAGCGCCAGCCACAAAAACTTACGCTTCAAGTGCATACATCTTGAGGTGGCGCTTTTTTAATGGATCCGTTGAAAATTCTCCTCCTCTGTACCATATGGCATCAACCGGTCGTGGTCTGCTCCCCGCGGCGATTAATATTTTGGCAGACACCGGACCAAGGCGTAACAGTGCGTAAGAACCAGTCACGCGGGATCTCGGGAAATTTATTTTTGAACTCGGGAGAGGTCGTCGCTCTCTCTCTCTCCCTCTCATTCTTTACAGTTATAACCCTCGTCGAAAATTTCATGTTAATGGCATTTTTCATGCCTCCCTCTCCACTCATCTTCCACCACACCCTTCCCCCACCTGTTTCCCTCCTCAGGAGCAAAGACCTACGGTGTAGGGGGGAGCGGTGCGTGATGGGAAAGAGGGAAAGTGAGTTCTGAGTTTTCAAAGAGAAGAAGACCCTGTGATTTGTGTCCTTCATAAAAAGGCAGAGTCGGAAGAAAATAAAATGGCACTAAATAACTTTTGCCTCCAGGGAGATGAGGATGGTGTGACCCTTCCGACATCAGGCCCTAAAAATCTTGAAAGAGAATTCGCAAACCGACACAAACATTGTGTGTGTGTGTGTGTGTGTGTATATATATATATATATATATATATATATATATATATATATACACACACACATAAACCCACACACGTAAATATGACTGAATAAATACTTAGCGAAACCCACTTGCTCCCCTATTTTTGGAAAGGAAAGCATAATTCAAATCTTTTCAATTCTTCACTCCGCTCCTTCCTTCTTCTCCGGTTTCTGTCACTATTTCTAATGTTTTATATGCTAAGTCATCCACATCACACCAATATTATGGTTATGCAGAGGCATGATGTACCGCAGATTTGAGGTAAATAACCAATATTTAGATAGAACCGGTAGATATCTGCTCATATCTGCTAATGGTTGCTTTAGAATATGAAATATATATTGTTTGTGGATATCTGATATAGTTCATTAAGCCAACGTGGGTTTCGAAAATAAATAAATGAAATCCTTTTTTAAAGGTTTTTTTCCGATTCAAAAATTTGTTTAATCTAAAATAAATAAGTTATTAAAGGAAAATTATTAAAACTTCAAAAAAGTTTTTATTTTTAAAACACCCATTTTATTGGATATTTACAACCAAAATAACTTACCCAACCCGTGGTTAAATGACAGAATTATTAATGCTGGAGTATTTTCCAATTTCTTACGCGGTGAGGGAATAAACAGAATCATGAATGCTTATAGTATTACAAAGTGGATTCTGATTATATTACTTTTTGAACAAGCACCTTGAATTGATTATAATTATTCAACGGTATGTAGGTCGCTTAAGAAAATAATATTTTCTTGTTTTTCTTTTTTAATATAATAGTAACCCAAAAGTAGTAATTTTTAATCTTTACAATGGATTGATAAATCGTAACAATTTACGATGAAATATGGACCGTTCGCCCTTCCATTCCTATCAAAGAAGATATTCGGATTATACTCTGAATCATAAGGGACATTCATATATGCTCGTCTGTTTTAGATGCACCAGGTGATATTGTTATCGCTTCGATTTATTTCAATATCGAGTATCGATGCTTCATGCGGTGTAAGCACAAATTATACTCCTTTTAGACTACACACGCGTATGTTTTTCGCAATTCCTTAGTTCTTAATTTATTGGTGTAGTTCCCCTTACACCCCCTCTCCCCGCTTCCGACGAGGTTTGGCTTTATCCCTGATCCATAACAAATTTGTTTTTTGACTTTTTAAAGCTGCACTAAAGAGGACCTCGTCCGACCTCCATCAACCATAGCTTTACCTTTATGCACAACCCTTCAGCTAGGGACATGAACTCAGATCGCAAAATTGCACGTCCGATGCACGTTTCGTTTGAGAGCCTAAATTCAGGCGTTCCCGTCGTATTCCCTTGCTCTGCACTCCATTTTGAGTGGGCGAACTGAAGTTCGATTTTGCTCACTCAAATTTTTGATTTAAGAAAAAATGTGATTCCGCGGTGCACGTGACTCTGTTACGAAAGTGCGAAATACGTGCACATCGTGGAAACATTCTTCGATAGAGTGCCAGGTGCAAAAAAGTATTTTCATGCAGCAATTGCCCCTATAAGATGTACTTTGCAATTTTCATATGCGTCGACGTTTGTAACTTTGGCATTTAAATAATCGGGTGGGTACTGAATGGGCGAACGAGAAAGTTATATAGTGACTGGAGGGTTATGGTTTTAAATTATTTTGAAATATCTAAGTTTAAGGTTTATTATTACTCACGGTTATTTTTTGGCTTCAGAATTTTCAAGGAAACCTTAGGTGACAGAGGGAAAAGAGATTGCAACCGTACCATGAATCTGGAAACTTCGCGTTTCGTAGACCCAGAACCTGCGAGGTTAACACCGCTATGCCCGCCCTTTTTCTGTACTTCTGCCCTACCTCTAGCATTCATATGTGCATAATAAAATCATAGAAAACAAAATTGGCATAACTTATTAATTACGAGGGTCATCCGGAAAGTAGTACCCGTTCGTGAAATAAAGACACAAAAGTAAATATTAACAAACATAAAAAATTTTATTTGAAAGAGGATACTTTAAACTACTTCTCAACATAATCTCCAAGCAAATTAAGGCATTTGTCATAACGTGTGACAAGTTTCTGTATTCCTGCTGCATAGTCCTTCGCCGCCAGCTCATTGAGATACGCGAGGGACCCATCTTGCACAAATTTTTGCATAATGCAGATGGTGTTTAACAATTTCATGAACAATTGTTCGAGAAACATTGGGAAAATGCTCACAGATGTCATCAATTGTGACGCGCCGATCGTTCCTCACGAATTCGTCAACTGAGCTCACCAGCTGGTCTGTAATGACAGACGGTCTCCCCGAACGCTCATCGTCGTGTGTGTTCCCCCTCCCCATGTTGAAGTTGCGACACCACCGCCGAACAGACGACTCGTCCATTACATTGTCTCCATACACCTCCTTTAATTGGCGATGAATATCACATGGGCGAACGTTTCTTGCATTGAGGAATTTAATCACTGCCCTCACTTCACAACTGGCGGCGTTCTCAATTTTTTTAAACATTGTAAACAATCACAGAAACAACACAGGCAATGCTAGCGTCACGCAACTTGGCTCAGAGAAGGCAGACAAGCCACTGAAGCTATCTGACCTCGTCCAGCGGCTACTCGCGTCGTCAGCACTTCATGCGGCACGAACGGGTACTACTTTCCGGATGACCCTCGTATCATCATATAATGAGGCTTATAAATCAGTTGAACTTTTGTTTAATTTTTATCATGCGTTCAGTTTTATTATTCGTAATCCTTTTTTGTGTATAAATTAATTTTTTAAGCTTTAAAAGTCTTAAAAATAAGTTTTATTTAATAGTTTGGTGTAGTTTGCTAACCGTAATGAAGACTTCAGACAAAAATGTTCTCAAAATCCTGATCTATTAGCGTAATATTTAGTCTTCAATTGCGACGTCGTATACTATATATTTAAATTTTTTGTCCCAATTCTATTACATGATAACCATTCGCAGGAAAGAATTTCATGAATTGTGTAGTCATCAATGGCAAAATAACACCGTTCAGTTTATAAATTACTTAAAACTGTGAAATAATTGCATTTGTATCAATTTAATATTAACATGCTATGCACATTATTCGACCATTTATCCGTGAGACAAATACCCCGTCAATGATTTTTGTGAATTTCCTTGACCCTAAATCTATCAATCATATTGGTGGCAAAATTGAAATTTTCTTTTACTCACTGCTTTTTGAGTTTTGACACCCAATTAAAGGGTTAATAAAAGTTTAACTGTCATATTAATGACACTTCTGTTTCCGAAATAATCCAGAAAAATCAACAGTCATGAAAAAAGGACAGGTTTTGGGGCGATCTTCCTATCCCTATAACTGACGGGAATTGGATGTTCTCAATTTGACAGTTCTCTCTTTTAAATAATTGTAAGTTTTTTATATAAATTTATTCCAGACTTCAAATTCATGATGATAATATCACTATTCAAAATGTTCTGAGGGTAAGATTTAATTGAAGGCTTAAAATCATACCTTAATTTTATGAACTCTTAAGTTTACAATTGTCGAATTTAATGGCCAAGTAAAAATCCATTTTCCACTGTACTTGGGGTAATTTTTGAAGAAGGGAGATAATGAATTCCTTGGCAAAAATTTGTAGAAGTTGGATGAAGACTCGTCCGCCTTTATTGGCAAATGAGGACGAAAGAATCGGCGCGGGAACAATCGGACGCCATTCGTGGAGTCCTTGTTAAGTTAATGGAGAGGAATTACATATGTACCTCCTTGATTAGGTTGAGACTCATGTAAATGGCAAAGATCGGAATGAACGCGAAGGATGTCATTTCTCCCTGATTAAAAGAAAGGAAGCCTTCCAACTAATCTTCTTCCTTCGCTTGGGTCCACCTCCGATTCGGATGACAAATCTAGGATTTTGAAAAAATTTCCAATTTTTGCCACGATTCATTTCGATCGATATGGTATTCTAACCATTACAGGCCTCATAAAAAAATCTAATTTTACAGAAAATTTTCCATCCGTTATATTCCAACAACTCACTCGGTTCCCCGAGCCCTGTTTTAATTAATTGTTGTTCCCCTTTTCTTGTTTCTTTGCCTTTTGATGCTAAAACTTTGCGGCACAAATAATTCCGAATTTAATCTATCTGCCACTTTGATTCCACATCGAGTTTTGGCCTAATTAAAATTTAGGCACATCCGTTTTTTATTGACTTAGTTTCGCAACCAACTCTGATTTTAATTTGGAGAAAGTTACTCATTTACACGGCAAACCATTGTGTTTAAATTGAAACCCCTAAGACTTGTGAGATGGACAACCGCTGAAACTACGAATAAAGGGTTCGTCCGGAAAATAAGTGTACTGAGCTCAGGAAAAAAATGTATTACCCTTTTACATATCTTAAGCTAATATTCCTCAAAATAGGACCCTTGTGAGTCGATACACTTGTTCCAGCGGCGTTCCCATTCCTTGAACGCTCCCGCGAAGGCATCATCGGGAACCTCTGGAAGACACGTCGTCACGGCCTCTTTGACGGCGTCCAAAGTCCCGTATCGCGTTCCTTTCAAACTCCTCTTTATCTTCGGGAACAGAAAGAAGTCCGGTGGTGCCAAGTCCGGGCTGTAGGGCGGGTGCGGCAGCGTTGCCACGCCGTGCTTGGCCAAGAAGTCCGACACGACAAGCGCGGTATGAGACGGCGCATTGTCGTGATGCAGCCGCCAGAAGTTTTTGATCGCTGGCCGGACGCGAGCGACTCGTTTTCGAAGCCTGTCGAGCACTTGGACGTAAAATGCAGCATTTACAGTTTGTCGTTCTGGTACAAATTCGTAGTGGACGACTCCCCTTTTGTCAAAAAAGACAATGAGCATCGCCTTGATCCGAGATTTGCTCATGCGAGCTTTCTTTTGACGGGGTGATGATGGGGTGTGCCACTCCACACTTTGTCTCTTCGACTCCGGGTCGTACTCAAAGATCCACGTCTCGTCACCCGAAACAACGTTCTCTAAAAAATGTGGATCATTTTTGCAGTGATCCGCAAGTTGTGTCGCGATTTCCAAACTATTGAGTCTGTGATCATCACTGAGCACTTTCGGCACCAACTTTGCACAAATTTTTCGCATCTGTAATTGGTGCCTAATAATCTCGTGCACTATTGTTTTTGGCACATTACACTGCTCTGCTATCATCCGAACAATAAGACGACGATCAGAGTTCAGTACATCGCGAACTTTTCGCACATTTTCGTCGGTGAGTGTCGTTGATGGGCGTCCAGGCCGTGGTTCGTCGTCGACCTCTTCTCTGCCCTCCACGAACATCTTGTGCCACCGAAAGATCATGTTTCTGGACATGGCTGACTCCCCGTAAGCCTGGTTAATCATACCGACAGTTTCGGTAGACGATTTCCCAAGCTTTACCGCAAATTTGATGGAATAACGCTGCTCCAAAAACTTCGGCATCGCGTTCAGTGACGTGGGTCGAGCGTGGAGGTTCGCGTTAACAGAGCTCCTCACTACACCACAGCTCAGAGCCGACTGCCTTTTTCAGCGTCGCTTGCCAACATACCCCCCTCCAATCGCAGCCCGTCAGAGCGGTGCTGGGCGCGCCTGGAGCGGCGGGAAAAAATCAGTACACTTATTTTCCGGACGAACCCTGTATATAAGAACTTATTCGTTCCGAGCGACTTAACAAGAGCTGCTAAACTTTTAATCTTCGAAAATGGCAACTAGACGCTGAAAACTTTCTCCCACTGCCGACACCTTACTTTTTAAGCATTTGAAATAGTTCCTTAAAGTATAATCAGCTTCCCGAAAATGGATACTTTGGAGTGTTGAGATAGTTTCTTAGCGCTCACTTTGTGTCTAAATCATTTCGGATTTCGGAAAATAAGTACCACGGCGTGGATGCTGAGTTTAGAGTGGGTGTCAATGGCTTTGCGACGAATGAATCTCACGGGAGTTAGTTAGTGGCGATTTTTTCACCCCCACCCCCTAATCTTCCGGGAAAATAACGAGTTTTCGCTTCCATTTATTCCCTCATCAAGGGGCTATAATTATACATGGAGAGAAGCGTTTCTGGGAGGGATCTCTTTCCCAGTCCATTCAAGCTTGAGAGAACCCTTTTCCCCATCCCGCACGAATGGAGAAAGGAATCCCCCGCGAGTGGGAAACACTTCCCTGTAATCCGTTTCGAGGATGGTGTATGATTCCGCAATTGCATGCAGCCTTGCAGTCCATTGTTTTAGTTGCTCTCCGCGGTGGAGGTGGGTGAGGAGGATCGTAGCAAACTTCGCTGCTCGCTCGGAGCCGCTTACGTGACAGAGCGAAAGCTAGGTGCTCCGGGAGAATTCCCTCAACCTCATCTGAGGAGAGTCTGCCTACGCACGCGTCCCATAAAAATGATAAACGTGTTTCCTCATTGGCCTTCTTAGCTTTACTCGTTACAGACTGCTGCCTTGTCCGTGTCGCGCTTTGTATGATCTTTGGCATTCGTCTTGTCAGAAGTCACGTGACTCTATAGCGGGAGAAGTAGAAGCACTTGGCCCTGCTCTTCCTTCGGAAAAATGGAGTTACGCGAATTTTTTAAAATATCTGTACGGGGCACATCAAGGTAGGAATACACCCAGAAGTTCAGCGATATGGGAACAAAAACCGGTTCGAATTACAAAACTTTTGTAGAGTAAAACTGTAAAAAATACTTCTTTCAAAACTAATAACAAACCAACAGGGGAAACGTTTAGACAATTGCACTCCATCCGTCATTGCAGAAGAGAGGTTTATTGCAGCATGTCTTCAGAGTATAGCTTAATAATGGCAAACATCTCAGCGTTTTAGTGGTAATCGAAAAAATAAATATTTTTTTAGAATATGATACAGTATTATTTTATCATTAAAACCAATTTCCGCAAAGTGTAGTCAAATTTTTTGAGCGTAAAAAGAATTTTTTTTACTTTATGAAATTTAGAAAGAAATGCGATATCAACATTCGTATGCAGGGCGAATTTCCTCTAATTAATTCTGGCTAAGCAAGCAAATAATTCCGGTCCTTTACGCAGATAATAATGATAGCGTGTATACCTACCGATCTTATAAAGGTTCGCATGCCGATGGTTCCGTATACGTTCTGCCAATAGCAGCGTGGATGTTTCAACCATATTGGCGCATAAAATTAAATCGTCTGCCGATACACGAGAACGCAGTGCTGTTTGTCGGTCGCTGACCTCGTCTATGTAAACGGCTATGGATGGTTTATTCACTGTCTCAAAGTTGACTTTTGATAAATTGAGATAATTTTAACCTGGTGATATATTAATGATCAAATATAAATAATGATCAATGAAATAATTACCTTAGTTTATGCATAGCTATAAGTTAGAGTGAAGAGATTGGAGAACTATAATATGACAAAAAATGTGACGGAGCACGTTTGAAAGAGGCTTCCCTTTCAAGACACATAATTAAAATGAAGCCATTTATTATAAACTATCCTCATCCCTCAAATATTCTGTGACCTTAAAATGCTTCTTAAAACTTCATAATTATTTTCCTTCCTGAATGAACGGGAGTTAATTTGTTCCGTCTTGACTAAGGAACTTGACTCACTCACTTTTTTATTCACTCTTCAAGGCTCTCACTCAACACTCGTATGAATACAATATGTCCGAAACTTAACGTATTAAGGAATTTGCCAAAACTTTGGCATTGATGAAATTATTTAGTTTCGCATTCATGCTCGGTACCGGAGTAAATATAGCATTGAGTATCCGAAGTAGAATAGAGCATGGCAACTCAGTAACTCGAGAAAACTTAACGCCTTCCATAAGAAACGTATCATAAATTACAATTAACCTGTGCATCCAAGATACTGATGCGCCCGTACTCCACTTGCCGTAAATAATTATCACTGTATGTGACATCACTAGTACTACTTTTCCTGCTAAAACTGTCCCCACAAATTACTAAACCACGGCGGGCGTCACCATACCTGTCGCAAACCAATGGCTAATGTCATCGTGGGTGAATTCAAACAATTTCACGTACGCTTAAATAAAAAACTTGGCAATTTTCCGCAAAATATTATTGTGGAAATCTATTGAGTGGAAAATTGCCAATTTTTCAATCAGTCATGATATTCCACCACATCACGCCTGAAACGTCTCTTCTTATTTTCACGTGCGCTATTCAGTCGGATTTTTACAACTGAATGTATTAAATTGTTGAATCGATAACCATTGATTCCTCCCAATCAAAGAATGCTTCTTACCAAGTATTCATCACTTCTATAGTATGAGACATTGGAGTCCAAATTTAAATTTTTTTTGTCAAAATTCGTAAGAGGCAGGAATGTTTTCTCCACCGGTCTCGACTTAACGAGTTATGCCTAAATGATTTTAATGAAGAAACTGCTATGAATTAATGAAAAGGCGTGCACGGGTTGGATAATAATCCAGTTAAACGAACAAAAATTTTCTTTAACGCTCAAAAGAAAAAAGGGATGGCTGACGATCCTCATTTTCTCGAAATAAGGCCGCTCGACGCAATGCCCTCTCCTATACCTCTTTCTTTCCCCCATTCACTTTCCTTCTCTCCTTCCTCCTCTATCACCAACGCCTCTACACCTCTGCACTCCCGAGCATCTCTCAACCAATCAGCGCCCTTTCTTTCTTCTCCCATCCCACCCGTCTCCCCCCACCGCCTCCCCCCGCCGGCCGACCCAATCCTCCTCTCTTTAAAACCTTTCACAAAATAATCTCTGGGCGCGGCGCGCAGCCCACTCAACGCCCACCCTTCAGCTCTCGTGTGCGTCGGCGTTCGAGCGTATTTGCGGACGAGAGCCCAATTCCTCGCACGTATTCCCATCCCTCATTCCCTCTCCCGACCCAAAAGCCCGACCCACCTCTTCCTTCCTCACCCTGAAGAGTATCCTAAACTCCTCTCTCACGCAGGCGTTTCCTGGAGCGAATCCTCTAAATCCCCACCCCATCGATGATGCCCCTCTCGTTATTTCTCTTTATTGTTTAGCTTTTTTTTAAACTTTTATTTGCCTAAGCTCGCTCTGTCTACCCTTTCCGACGATTTAAACTATATCTCCCATAGAAAGATTGATGCGACCTTATTCATACACACACACACGCGATTATGCATATATATATATATATATATATATATATATATATATATATATATATATATATATATATGCATAGATCGTGATGGCCGGCAAAAAAATTGAAACACGCATAAAAAAAGGAACTCGCACGTATTCAGAAATTTTCGGTGGCAAGGCCGCCTTTCTCTGCGGACAGAAGCAACTCTCAAAGGAATATTTGAATTATTATTCACATCAGTGAGACTTACGTATAAGATAAATGTATATGTATACATGCATTACTACGTGAGTATATATATATATATATATATATATATATATATATATATATATATACATATATATATACATATATATATACACTCACACACATTTAATACATGCAGGTTGCGACAGCATAATTTCCTTTATTCAGTGCAAACTTGCATTGAAAAAGGAAGTTATGTTTCCGCATCCTGTATACCCGCATATACATGCACGTACACACACTAGACACACGAGCACTGGCAGCATTAAGGAGGTTTCATGAAAAGTTATTTCGGGCTACGCATGGGATAATACAATAAGCATGAAATCATTTCTGATATATTATTTTGTTTGAAATTCTAGCAACGTGCATACATTTTCAAAGGATAATTTGGGTTTATATCGCATTCATTTAATAAAAATTCCCCGAGTAATGACCGGAGCTAAGTAAATGAAAAGAGAGTCGAAACATGCGTATATATATTTTTTTGTCTTTGTATAACTTATATTTTTGAGCTACCAGCCATTAAATCTCCACCTTTATATTCTTTTTGTTAAGTTGGGAGTTTATTACATAATTAATAAAGAACGTTACTGTAACATAGATTTGGTTAAGCTTTTAAAGTAATGCTGAGTGTGGAACAATAATGGATTCTAAATGAACGCTAAGCCATGCCATTGTATTGAATTGCAACGTATAATTAAGGGAATGGCAAGATCAACTCACCATTCATTATAAATAACATCTCCCGAAAGAGCATTGTAATGTTAAATACAACCAAATATTTGCAGGTAAAAGAAAATGACGTTTCATTAATTCCTCTACTCAAAAAGCTTTATTTAATCAGCCGTAGAACGTATTCTGGACCGGCAGTAAATGATTCAGTGTGATGAAATGCATACATTACTCGGTATATCCCAAAAGTCATACATAATTAATTGGTCGAGTGCTTTTTCCACGTCGGATGCTCTTTCAATCACATTTTTTACTTTTTTGTACTCCATTTTAGGTCGTTGTGGTTGAATATAAGACCTTGAACGTTAAAAGTTATTCTTTGGTTTACTATATAAAAAACCAATATGTTGTGAGTACTGAAAAATTTACTAAATTATATATGTGTCTATATGTACATGTATATACTCGTGTATATATATATATATATATATATATATATATATATATATATATATATATATATATATATACATATCGTATGTATATATGTATATATAGTATATATGCAACTGTATATGTATTTTTGTGTGTAATTGTGGGTTTTTATGATATTTGTACGTTCTGATGGACCCTAGAGTTATGCCGGTGGGAGAAATAATCATGGTAGCCACAACCATGTAGGTCGAAGGGTAGGAACCAGACAGAAGACAGTCTGCGTTTGTTCATCAGAGGTGGCTGCGAAGTCGTCTGACCCCAGTGGGAGTGGTATAATGGTACCAATAAAAACTTTATGAAGGAATTCAACGAGAAACCAATTAAATTTTATTCCAAGAATGTAATGAAGGGCACTGTAGGGACAATATGATATGGCAACTACGGGAATCGGCTAAATTGGCCGTTTGTCGTTCCCTGCAGCAAGACAGACTTGGCTTCCGCGATCGTCGTGTCACGAAATCCTTGCAAAGCGGCGGTGGCATCAGGAGGGCAGAAGACACAGGTTAGGACTGAAACACTTACAATACGGTCTTGTATTTTTAGAACGTTTTTGAGCACAGACAAATTTTACTAACTGTGTGAGTTCAAAAGGATGCATAATGGGGATTACTTGAGTGATAGATGCACAGCTGGGGAGAAGAAAGTCCGCGAGGGGTGGCAATAATATGGAGCCAAAAGTTAGGAAGAGGGGTAATAAACAAGTGACTGGTAGAATATTATCGTTAGAACTAAAAGTTGAGCGAACGAACTTGATTATTTTTTAGGTCTACATGACAACAAGCAATAATAGGGAGGAAAAATTCAACAGTGCATATGATCAATTAGAGGAAATATATGCTTATAAGAGGACATGGTGCTCCTGTAAGGAGACATTTGATTATGATGAGGCATTGAGGCTCCATGGGCGAAGTGAGAGATAGTAACGAGATACGTAGTATGCTGCGCTTTAGGAACGAGGAATCGTCGCGAGGAGAAAACAGTAGAGTTCCGCAGATGACTTGGTTTAATCGTAACGATCACTTGGTTAAAATACCAAAAATGTTTTAGGTGAATATGAGAAATTCCGCAGGATTAACAAGAATATAAGTTCTCGACCTTATCATCGGAAAAGAAAAACTTTGTTCCAGAACTACTAGAACAAAGTTTTTCTTTACCGATATGAATCGGTTCCACAAAGTGACGCCTCAAACCATTCTATTCGATCATATTATGGTTTGTCACTGATTGAGAAATAGTTTGATGAATTTTTAGTTTCCCAGGATCAGATGCATATTCAAATCAAATTTTACAATTGATGAAATGTAACGTCAGATTCAATAGGATAACACCCGCACATGGAAGATGTTTGAGGAAATGGAATGTAGGCAGATTAACTGGAAAAATGAAAGGAGCACCAGACAGTGGAGAACAATACGACAATGCAGCGAGGTGGGCAGAAAAATAGGAGCATACCAAAAATGGGTTGTAAAAATCCTCAAATGAAACTATAGTTTCACATTTAAAAATAAATAGGAAAAAGACAAAGATGGCCTGGACTGAATATAAGATGGTTGGAAAGGTAGAACAAAGAAGGAAATGAAAGAAAGTTCAAAAGAAAGTTAGTAGAAAGTAGTTAATTACTAAGGTGGGAAACACACAGAGCGAAAGTTGCGTGGTGGAATACGCAGTGCAAGGATATGAAATGTTTACAAAGGAAAGATAAAATTGGAGCACTATACAGGAAGATGTAAACACTGATAGGAAGTAATTATCTGTGCAAACGATTAAAGATAAGTCAGGTTATCGATTTACTTTTTTGTTAATAAGTTGTGCCAGCAAGCTTAGAAGTAGAAAGAGAATATGATGTAAATGAGGATAGCCCAGGTCAAGGCTTACTCAATGGCGGGATAGAAATTAATACGAGAACTGAAATGAAAGAAGCCAAAATTACCTCGAAACTATTGAAAGGTTTAGGAAACGGTGAGAGGAAGGGTTTATGGATTAGTTTTTAGCATTTATTAAGGAGGAAATTGGCCGGAAGATTACGTCAGATCAGTTTCAATTTCTATCTTTCTTTAAAAAAATGGAAAGGCAGCAATATGTGAGGACTGCAGAAAGTTAAGTTACATTGCATAGCGGAAAAATTGTTTTTCAGGATCATCAATAAGATGGTGAAAAACAAGACAAATGCTTACTCAAAGGTTGTTCAGTTTTATTTCAGAAAGGAGAGGGGTTCGCGTGAAGCCAGAGCCGTAAAGAGGTCACTAATACGGACATAGAATACAATGAGGATGTATCAGTGTTTCGGAAAATACGAGAAAGCATTCGAAACAGTGAATTAGGTTGAATTAATTAATCTATTGCAGATTATAGGAATAGATTGGTGGGATAGGAGACTTATCCGCAATTTGCATTTGTCTATGACTGCACAAACGAGAGTGGCGGATCAAGAGTCCAGATGGGAAGTGTTAGGAGGAGGAATAAGACAGTGGTGTCCATTATGACCCGTGTTATATATGACCGCGTACTATAGTTCGGTCAATTGTATTCTAAATAGCTCATGAATTTTCACAGTTTTGAAGCATCCTCTAATATCGTTGCACACGCATGAGTGAAGGAGAAAGCGTTACAAAGGGGTTTCTAACGAATCCATAAAGATGTCAGTCGTTCCAAATGCCTGTTGGATTCAATTGAAATACTTTTACCGAATGGTTAATCATTTCCTGATAAAAGTCACAGTTGCAATTGAGATTTTTAACCATCATATATTTTTTATCACCATATCAAATTAGCAAGGTGCAAAAATTTTATTTATTTTGTTGATTTTCCCATATTCCAGTATCTTATTGCCATGAAAAACGTGATGAGTAGTGCTGAGGATTTGAAAGAAGCAGTGATTGAGTATGTTGTCTCCATAAGTGGTGCTCATTCTAATGAGGAGCGTTTCTGCCATCCCCTTCAGAGCGTCCCGTACCTGGTCCATCCATCCATCTGCGTGTTTTCAGGAGAGGGAGACCTCTCCTCTAGGATCCAGCTCCCCGTTTGAATTGTGCGCACTGTCCCCGAACGCGTCTAGCGAAAAGAAGATTTTGAGTCAAACCCAACCTTCAACCGACCAAAGGGACTCGAGGCGACAGGAATAATTATTCCTGGAGTGCGAGTTGGGGACGGGGTGGGGGTGAGGAGGGTTACGAGAGAGAGAGAGAGAGGAGATAGAAAGAGACGAAGGAGGTTTTGTTGGTTAATGACCCGTAAGGCCGAAGGGGGAAAGTTTTGCGGGTGCTGCGAGGGCAAAGAGAGAGGGGGACAGTCTCAATATGTCGGGGGGCGGGCAGCCTTGACTCTCGTGGATGGAGTGCACTGGGGGATGGGGAGTTCCTGCGGGGAGCCAGAGATTAATGCGGAGATATTCCCGCCTCCCCTCCACAACCCTTTCGCTCGATTTTCACCCCGCTTAACCTCTCAAAAACCCCGTCCCCGGCTCATTCCCTTCAAATTTAAGGGTTCTGGATACTTCTGCACGTATACAGTTATCAAACCTGAACGTAGGCTAGATTTTTCCCTTATTATTTCATCATAATTGGGTTTAAGGTTTAAAAGGTTTCACGATGATTGATTTGCAAAGGCTTCCCAATGTATCCTGCTACCGCTTAATCTCTCGCAACCCTCCGTAGTTCTTTGCACTCATAGTCTTCAATCTTCTTCTTCTCGTAATTCGCCACGGGTCTTCCTCTTTAAATCTTTCCCTCTGAAGTTACTCCTTTCATGATCTCCGGAAATCTATATTACCTCAGGATATTTTCCATTAGTTCCCTATTAGCTATTTATGTATAAATATTCACTTAAAGATTAATATAAATTTCCACGTTTGAATGTACCTTAACATACATACAATTCTACGTGTATATACGAGGGTAGTAAGGGGATCAGGATAGTGCGGTGGCTAACGTACTGGCTTCCCTACCTGAAGGCCCAGGTTCGAATTCCGGAGGTGACAGATATTTTTCAGTGGTATCTCGATCCCTGCTTGACGTACTTTGTGAAGGGCACTTTGAGTTATTTCGCCATCCATCGAATGGGACGAGTTAAGCTTTCGTCAAGGGTTCGCATAGGGTTGAAATTTCGTTAAGAGGAGGTTAATGCCGACGTCGGATTCCTCTCCACCATTCATCCTCTCCTGTCCATGCCTAATGGCACAAATGACCTCAGCTCTCGGTCGCCTCCCCTAAAACTACTACCACGACGGTATTTGGAATCACCGCGCTGGAGCAGCGAGTTTCCCGCGAAGTAAAAGGTACTTGTTTATGGGTGAACACGTAACGCGTCAGTGCTCTGGGAAGACATCTGTAGTGCGGACACCTCTCCGTTGTTGTTTTCCTGTCATAATTTGTGAAGATGGAAAAAATTTAGGTTCGATTAATGGGTAAATATTTCGTAAAGAAAGTTATGAAAGCAAAGGAAAGTCATACTGACTTTCAGAATACTCTGGGGTTCTCTACTCCTTCATATTCAACTGTTGCAAAGTGGGCAAACGAGTTAAAGTTTGGTCGGGAAAGCTTAGATAATGATCCGCGTAGTGGTCGGCCAAAATGTGATTCTACCCCAGAAATTATCGCAAAATGCATTAAACGGCCATGGAGGGTCGCCAACTGAAACAATGAGAAATCGCTGAAGTGTTAGGGATGTCATCTGAACGGACATATCTCATTTTAACATTGGAATTGGATATGAGAAAATTATCTCCCAGATGGGTGCCGGAACTATTGACGCAGGATCACAAGCGTATCAGAATTAAAATTTCGAAACAATGTTTGGCCCATTTTAAGCCTAGCCAACAAATTTTTTTGCGTCATTTTGTGACCAGAGATGACAACTGAGTCCACTACTATGCTCCAGAGACAAAGCAGTGAAAACGTGTTGATTTACCAACACCGTAGAAAGCAAAGGCAATATAGTCGGCCGGAAAGGTAATAACTTGAGTTTTCTGGGATGCGAAACGGATTCTGGTGATATATAATAATAAAATTAACTGATCAAACAATGACTGAACACTACTACACTAACCTCTTGGACCAACTTGAGCAAAAGATACAAGAAAAAAGGCCTGGTTTGGCAAGGAAGAAAGTTATCTTTCATCAAGACAATGCACGCCCACACATTTACCATGGCAAATATACGTGAACTTAAGATACGCATTGTTGCCAAACCCGACTTATTCGCTTGATTTGGTTTCATCAGGTTTCCATCTCTTCCCCAAGCTCAAACGTTTCCTCCGTGGACGGAGATTCTCTTCAAACAAAGAACTAACAACCGAAGTAGACGGATATTTAGCAGGCCTGAAGAAATATAATTTTCGAGATGGGATCAAGACATTGGAAAATCGCTGGACCAAGTGAATTAGTATAACGGAATACTACATTGAGAATTAGAAAAAGTTTCACATATATAAATCGTTTATTTCCTTTTCATCACGAGAACATTTCAAATTACCTACGTAAAACTTTAAATTTCACTTTTTGAACTAATAAATTAGAAGTGTTTACGTCTTTTGCTATGACTAAGTTCAGGAATCAGCCTGTGATGGTACCTATCTCCATTACTCTATTCTGTAGAGCCAATCTGAAAGTGCACCTTAGTAATCCCCTCAGTGTCACTAGTACACTCGTTTGTTCTCTATCTCTCTAAAAGCCTTATTAGAAATTTTTACTTGCTCTCTTTGTGACTCTAAGAGCTTCCATCGAAATTTCTCCAGCATACCCGTCGCGCTTACTTGTTCCTCGGAGCAATCTTTAACAAGCTTACTCTCTTAACACAAAATTCCTCTTAAATATTCACAGTTCTTTATTCAATCTTAACTCGCATAGGTCCCAAACGGTTGCAACGTGATACAAATTTGGCCTAACTAAAACGAATTAGCACCAATCGTTTATTTTCGTTACATTTTGCTGCACCTCATGTAAGGAAACTTAGTTTTCTTTTTAATCTGATCAACTTATTTTCCTAATGTTTGTACTTAAAGACGGATTGGATTCAAGTATATGACCCAAGGAATTGACGTGTTCTGAGTTGATCAATCCAAATAATTCGTTTTACTAGGATCGAAGAAAAAACACGTACATCTCTGACAAAGCATGGAGACATTTGCAGGAGCATTCATATTAAACGTCTGTCCCAAAATTAGTAGGACTGAGTCGATTAAAAATATGTATGGCCAGAATGGATACAGTCACTCAAAAGTCTTCGAAGCAGCAACCTTGTGTGTCCACACAACGCTTCCAGTGGGTTTTCCACGTCTCGTACGCCTTCTGGAAGGTGGCGCCCGGAATTCTGCTAAGCTCTCTCGTCACGGTCTGTTGTAACGCTTCCGCTGAGTCGTGGTGACGTCCTTATAGCACGGATTTGAGGCGAAGGAAGACGAAGAAGTCTGGTGGAGCATAGTCAAAAAATATTGGATCCTTGTATCACATGGTATCTTTCAAGTATTTCAAAATGATCTTGACGTTCGCAAACCTTACAACTAATACAACTTCCACTATCTATACTTGTAGCACAGATAAGGAAAGTGGATATAGCATGTATAAGCCTAGTGACTTTTTCATTTTTCGGTGAGTTTTCGGTCGGCTTTAGGAAAATATCGGTGAAGTCTCTGGCATTCTGCGTTGGCTTAATACGTATGATTCGGGGACAAGTCGATGGAGGAAAGAGGATAATCGGTTTTTGAGATTTTGAAAGGGAAAAATGGGAAAAAATTAATTGAAAGCAAGGGAATAAGCGAATGTGTATCTAAATATGAAAGAGGAAGAGAAACAAAATTAAAAGTAACCCGAAAACGTGGACGGAGGAGAGATAATGGGATTAAAAGCCCGTGCCGGATTTGATAACTTTGGATAAGCTGGATCGGAGGAGATTGAGTGTTTGGCCTATTGTAAGACGAGTTCAAGAGTATGAAGAACTGTGGAAAAAGCAATAGAGAGCATAGAAAGGTAAACATGAAAGGATTTGGCATCAAAATAAAAAGCGATATGCATTTTTACTGAAACCAATCTCTATCGCCCGACGTTACTTGATGACTGGTTTTCATCACATCAGAATTTTTATAGTTTGATTGTAATATTATTTTATTATTATTATTTAAAAATTACGTTGCAATTAGGCGATTTTCCTGGTGGCAACGGTCAAGTTTGATCAATGATCACTCTTACAACGAGAAATACATACATACACGCACTAGAAAAACAGATAGGAGACAAAATATTCTTACATACAATGACACCTCCACATCACATACAAACAAACTTCCACATCACGTACAAAATGCCGTCTACATCACATACAAACAATATTTTAATAACTACAATGAATTTTATTACCCAGTGGCTGCTTTACATTAATGCTTAAAACTTCTAACATTGGATGGAAAGGGCCCAAACAAACCTCCAGGCAGCTGGTTCCAATCAATAATAGTTCTAATATGAGTGATGAGAAAACAAAACATTATTTTAATATCACAAAGTATGAGTCAAAAGCAATGTACAATACTGTTAGAGTAAAAATAAGGGTTTCATGGGAATTTTTACAATATGTCCGTTAACGGACTATTTCAATTTTTATGCAGTTAACTAATTCTAGTCGCGTCTCAACCTTGGAGCTGCTTTGATGGCAGAAAATACTACTTTCGTTGTGCAGAGACACCCTATGGCATGAAAAGTCACCCTTGTTGAGGGTGGTGAAAGTTCCAATTTCTGTGCTAATTTGAATGCCTCCTTACGCCTCCATTTTTCCGAAAATCGAACAACATATTTATTGATGCCAAATTTCAACGGGCGAATTAAAACTAGCCGCCCACTAATTAGCACCGGCAGCTAAAAGTTTATCTACTTAAACTTTGTTTATTTTAATTAATCCAGGCTTATAGATTGATTGTAAATATTTGGCATATTTAAAGATAGCACCAAAAATCAGGAATCTCTACGGATTCTATCACTATCGATTTTTCTTTTCAATTGATTGAAGGATAAATTGAAGAATTCGGTAGTACATTCCAATTGGTAACAAACGATTCATTCGTGGGAAGCATTTTTTTGTTTGTCGATTTAAAGGACGCGGGTCATTGATAGAGATGATATCTTTTCAACAATCACAGACAAGTATCCCCCATAAACATTTTGATGAGTTCATGTTTATATATCATCAGGGCAAATGTTCAAAGTTTACGGTATAATTGTGTATTTTTTTTTATTTGAAGGCGTGAAATGAAATTTCGGGAAAGCAGCTAGGTAATTAAGGTGAATTTGAGCAAATCGGTTACTCATATTTTGCATTCCCATGGATTTAGTTATCAGCATGCGTTTAATCAAACTCTTATTAGTTTACCGTACTGCAATGTAATCATCCTTTGTTTTAGTTACTTTTAAAAAAATACTTCGGTTAGAAATGGATTTCTCTCGCCTTTGCTTTCAGGAAATTGAGTTGAAACCCATGAACTGTGATATGCATGCCTCAAATGCGAGACTTTTTTTTCATTCCTGCGTTTTCTGTTCCTTTTTTCATTTTTATTTACTTAAAAACCCATTTATATGAAAATTTTTTCAGAAAACAAATACCACTGAAGTCCCCTCAGAATCAACTCCGAACACCAAAGTAATCTTTGGCGAAATTGAGTAATGAGCTATTGAGCTGTTTAGGCATGAGTATTTACATAACAGAAAACCGACCCGCGGCAGGTTTCGAACCCGTAGCATTTGATTTGAAACGGGGAGTGATTTGAACTACAAATTAAAAGGCACGGCCATTGAATTTATTGTGAAACATATTTTATGCATTGATTTGTTGTTTAAATGGAATACATGTCCAGGATTATCATGTTTATATTTTCTTGGGAATTATTCACCTGGGTATATTATTGATAACGCTTGCTAAAAACTTGAAAAATAAGAATGGAAAAGAAAAGGATTGACCCGCAGTGTAACATCTTGAGACATAGCTATGGAACCCAATTATTAAGGTCCTTGCTTCCAATTTTGAAAGCACGGAAAGATCTATGGAAGTATGATCAGCCTTAATAACTTTATCAACAGGGTAAATATCACGTTTATTAAATAAGGAATACAATATATCTTTCAACTGTCTTTTATTGACGTAAAACTAGTTTTAACGCTGAAAGCGTCTTAATTTAATAAACATGAATTTCCACAAAGTTGAGCCGGGAACAATTAAATATCACGTATTCGTAATACAGCAGTACTCCTGCTCGTAAAATGTTTCAGAGAGAGAAAATATGAAAAACTTTGACATTGAAGAGCGTACGAAAGAGAAATAGGACAACGGGGAGAAGCTACCTAACGATTCACCGAAAGTGAAGAGAGGGGAAGGGGGATCCTCTCGAAATAAATGAAGCACGGAGGGCGAAATGAAGTTGCACGTACCCCACCTCCCCCCCCACTAAGGATTTGAGGATGACTAACCCTTTACATCTTCCCGAATCGGACCCCTTTCCCATTGCCCTTTTCCGGTTATCTCTCCGTGCTTCGCTCACTCTCCACCCACTCTCCTCGACCTCCTGTATCCCTGCGGGGTCCGGACATCAGTCCTTTGTCTCTGCCGGTCCCTGTCGGGCCTCTGGCGGGGTTTCTATTCCCCGTTGGCCTACCGTCCGTGACGCGGGCTCCCCGGTGATAGGGTCGGGAAAAGGGGTGGGCGAGATGATGGGGGGCATCCGTAAAAATGGCTTTTTCGTGGAGTCACGTGCCCACCAAACAGACGAGGAGAGGTGGTTACGAAAAGTCTTCATTGATAAGCTTTTATCTATATATCCCCACATTTATAAAAATATGTATATATGTATGTGCATGTATATATATAGTATAATATTTACCATATAAATAATATTTCGAAAAAATATAAGTGTAATAAGTTTTCATTCGATAATGATTTGATAAATATCGTTTATACAACATTTTGACGATGCTTGATTTGATACTTTAAGTCTTTTAATTTTTTTCAAAAGAGTACGCATACGTTTTCATGTCGGTTAATTTTAATTTCGTTCAGGCTTTAATGGGTGTGAAAGTTATGAAATAGGAGCAAAGAATATAATCATTTTGTTATAAGAGACTTCGTACATTTACACAGGTGCACGATATTTAGATGGTACGGCGCGTGACATTAGCCTAATTAAATGCAGATATTGAGGTTAGAGTTGGTATATATACTAGAGTTGGTATATTGACTTTGTGGAAGTTGGGGGATAGGACTGGAAATCTTAAGATTGTGTGGAAAGGAAGGGAGAATGACAATGCCCTGATGAGTTGCCAGTGATTAAAAAGTGCTGTTTATGGAAAAAGCATTGATTCAAAAGGTGTGTATGGGGAGTTACGATGATAAGATCTTAACTTTAAACATTTCCAGTAATTTCTACGGGGTGCGGCAATATAACTTCCCATTTCGAAAGAGTAATGCGTTTTAAGAAGAAGTAATGTTGCCGCATCCTGTGCTTCATCTCAGTCGGATAGATTGTTTTAGAAATCTGGGTTGACAGCATACGTGTATAGGGCACGAAGCAGGCTAACTCTGAAGCATATGCTTTGGTTGTTTTCATAGGATGATTGAGTGAAAATGCATGGTGTAAAAAGGCAGTTTAGAATTAATTGAATCATCCATGTCATTATCCACACGAGAAGTTTCATGAAAATTCAAATAAAATTTCAATTTATCAAAATATACTTACATGAGGCCTAAAGTTTTGATCTTCCTATTTCTAGCCTCTATATGACAAGGTTTCTAATCCATTTTGACCACACTAATTATGTGTTTACTCTGCAAAAATATGTGAGTAAATTATTAAAAAATACTTTTGTGTGTTTTAAAAATTCAGTGAATGAGGATTGCACAAGTTTTTTTGCAATAAATTCCACTTTTATTAGAAAATAAGAAAACAATTTTGGCTGAGGTGTTCTCTATCGGTACTTGATTCCATTTATCCGCATTTAAATCGAAAATGCATTGATCATTATTACTCATATTGTACAGATATGTCGACCGATAACATCAATAACCTTGCGAGTCATCGATGCGAATTGTCGAGAATTTCTCTTCAGTTACTTTTCACCATTAATTCGACTTTTGGAAGAACTCTCTCTTTGACTCCGTCTCCCGTGGGGGGTGGGTGGAAGGAGTGGAATTGAGGGAGGGGGGTGTGGAGGAGTTTGGTGGTAAGGGAAGAGTTGACTGGGAATAAAGAAGCGGGGCGTGGCGCTTCCTGTAAGAGTTTGAAAGCTCGGGGAGGGGATGTAACAGCGGCCGAGATGGGCGGTTGTGAGCTGGGGAGGGAAGGCCTTGGGAAAGAAGGAGGGGGGTTGTTGAGAGAGAGGAGAAGGGTGCTGGTGAGAAAACCGACGAGCCAGATGGCCCCTGTGGTCACTCCATGTGCTCGCGCTCGTTTCCTCGGTGGTCAGGGCTGGGCGCCGCCGTTTCGGGAAGGGGAGGGGGGAGAGAGTTTCTGCGGTCCATTGTGCGAATTGGAGGTGGGCCGTAAGAAACGGGTCGCGTCCCTCTCCCCCACCATCCTAGCCAGTCGAACCCGCGGGCACATCCGGACCGAGCGGGTCCGCCGATCGAGCAAGCAGTTTAAGTGCTCTCGCCTCATCGAGAGACTGCGCTTGGAACTGCGCAACTCGTAATGCTATCACGGTTAGCGGGATGCAATCCCGGTGGGATAAGAGTTCCAGCGGTGAGGCAAAAAAAGCTTCGATTGTTCTAGCGTGACTAGGTAAACGGGAATGTATTTTAATCGAAATAAATCCACCACGTACCTATTTCTCTATTTAAAATTTTTAAAAAAGTGAAGTTCAACAGGATGAACTGGAAAACTAACGTTCTAAAGAGAGTTTGGAAAGAAAAAGAATTTATGAAGCCTACGACATTATATTAATTTAATGGGAGGGAATGTAATCAGTAAAATAATTTGTACAGCATACAAAAAAAAATTATTTCCTAACCTCCGACTAATGTACAGAAATTTTCAAGATCAAAGTTTTTTTTTGGGCTTTACAAAGTCTTTCACTGAGTGTGTTATGAAGTTCCGTCAATGGTTGCTGGAAAACCGTAACAACACTATAAATAAGAATTAGCAGCCTGATCGATACATCCATCTAATCCCAGGAGTTATTACCATGAGTGTTACTCGAGCAGGATGGATTTTTTTATTTCATGGCACCCATCTTGTTCGAGGAGGGTTTTAAAGCCATTCTCTACGAGCTGCCAGACCTGTGAGTCACCGACCAGACTGCCGTGACCGACACACCTTAATATAACTACTTTGTTCCTGCTTGCAGATCTATCTCTTAAAATCGGCAAAAAGCTGAAATCGCAAGGTCAAAAACTTTTCTCGTACAATTGTTCAAATGAGGGAACACATTGACGTAACGTTTATTTTCATTTAAATTGAAATAAAGCTAATGGATTAACATTTTAAAGCTAATTTAATTTTTGCATTCTTCGTTTAAAACCAAGATGTGAATATTAATAAATTAAATTTCAAAGTTAATGTATATTTACCTGGTTATAGCTTAATTTGGTCACCCGTTCATTTTCAGCATGATTGAGTGCCTCTTTATTCCTCAGTTGAAAATGTAGGATGAAAGAGGTCAATACGTAATGAGTCCCGTGGGACAAAGAAGTTCTGCCGAGAGAAAGTTTCAGATCAATATTGGTAATGCCATTGGGATACTAATGAAATAAGAACTATCCGCTTCGGGCTTCACAGGAATACAGGATATGTAAGAAATATATTAATCACACATGCACATAATCCAGTTCAATACATTACGTAATAAATAGTCTTATGTGTATTTGTATGTATGTAAGTTGAAGAGGTTTTCGTATGAATAAATGCGCCGCTGTGGGTGTAGATTTACATGAGTTTGTTGGTTTTGCATGCGGTTTTATTCTATTTTACGGGTGGTGACCTAACATCCCCCGCCACAAACCTCTGTGGTGGCTTGCGGGGTATTATGTAGTTGTATGCTAGCATTGTCAATGGATTCTCTTTGATGAGGTGAAAGTATTTTGTTGCTAATTCGCTGCCAATTCGCCATAACTCATGTTTAGTGTAACAATTTCTCACTTCTTACTTGAGATAATGGAAGCGCGAAAGTGTTGGGACGAACTTAAATTGAATTAAAACAGTAATTCAATGGATAACAGTTGCATTGGTAATAACTAAATGTCCTTTGTTGCAACGTAAATACTGAAAAAAAACACGTGAAATGGTTACATTTGGTGTAAACTTTATTGCATAATGTGGCATATTAGTATTTAACAAATACTTCTGTACGATATGATAAATATTTACGTTATAAATGAATACACTGGAGCGTCAACTTAATGAAAGTGGATATGATCCAAAATTTGTTTTGTAATTTACAAGTCCTAAGTAAATGTTTCTGCATGTTCCATGTTTCACTTGTGAACCACTTGCATAGCTACCCATGCCCCGTACTCCCCCGTAGCATATTGTTCCTTTATAATTACGCAACGCTTTAGCCGTAAACGAGCAGCCATTTTAATGGTTAAAAACGGCAATCTATTTTTAGAATTTCACAGTAGTATCTCAATTTGCTTAATACTTTTTTTTAGCTTTCTCTACCTAACATTTTCGAAAATTATAATAATAATTTTCCAAAACTTACAGGAGAATTTGATAAAATTCCTTGAGGAAACTTATTTCCATCTAATATGTCTTCCCCATCCTCGTTCTCTTTCTCTCAACTTTGCCTTTCAATTTATTTCCTTTATAATTTGATTTTCCAAATTTCACTTGCTCAACAGTGCTTCAATCCAAAGATTACTTGTAGTTAGACCTCCTGTCTTTCCTTTCCAATGCTCTCTTCCTAATGGGCTTCTTTCGACGTCAAAGATGATTCTTTACCTGACCTACCTGTTCGTACACGTTTACTTACCTACCTCGTATTTGCCTCTCGGCTTTCCCAGCGGAGACTATCTTGGTTCATCTTCTCTTGTGTTTTTAACAAACTCATTCCCTCTAGAATTGCCCAATAGAAGAATCCATCTGGTTCTTAAAATTTCCTATAGTGTGCTCTATTTTCTTCTTAGTTCCACTTTTCTATATTCTTGCCCGTTTATCACTTATCCATCCATCTGATCTTCATAATCCTCCTCCAGCACTAGATATCAAAGGCCTCTATTCGTCCAGAGTCTGTATTTCCAATTAGTCCATACATTGCAGTTCATTTTTGATCATTTTTGACCGTGTTTAGAAGTAAGATAAATCTTAATATTTGCACAGATAGTCAACTTGATTTACTTAACGGCATTTCAAAATTTCTTATCGTTCCCGTGTCGGTGCGGCGTCTTTGCTGTTTCGAAACCTTAAGTCCCAATGTGCTGAAAATATCTGATTTTTAAATCAAATTTTAAAAATCACGCTCCGTCTGCAATTATAGTCTGGCTTGACGCTAATGCACATTAGAACCCCCATAGTAAAAACTGGGAACATAACTCCAATTTTACGCATATTGTAGATTATATTTTCCTTCGTTTTAATAATTTTAGATAGCATGCATCGTCTGCAATTATAGTTCAGTTTGACCTTTTTGTAGTACTGCTATCAGAAAAAAATTGAAAAAACAAAATTTTTTGCATAAATAATAGTTAAAACTTTCCTTCGTAGATTCACCAAAAGTTTGTCGTGGCTCATTGAACGGAAAATCCGTGTTTTAAAATTGCCTTGCATTATCACGTTTAGCATTTCCCTTTCGACGCATTGGTGAAAACCTCATTTTTAACATTTTTAAAACGAATGTAACCGAAAAAGTCCATCTCAAAATTTAACTCCGAATCTCTAACGCGTTTAAGAATACGATAGATTTTTGTCAACACATGTGTATCGAGGGCGTAAGGTTCCAGATAGAACATCAGTATTCATGGAACTTTCTGCTAAGCAGTTGCCATTTTTCCAATAATATGGCAACGCTGTCCTCCGATGTCAACAGACCATTATTCACGGCTTCATATCGCTTCACTGAACATTAATATGATTTCTCAATTTTGGCATTTAAAATTTTGTGAGGAACCCAACGACATGTATGACAATGTGATTTGTATCAAACGCGTTAAAAGCAGTATAATCGAAAATCAAATGTCCCTGCGACACGCAGGTGGTAGTGGTAGCAAATATTTCATGCTTCACTATCAACCCTACCGAAATTTAGAATGTTTTAAAAGCTAACAATTTCAGGCTTAACTTTGTGGAATTCTTTCATGGTGAGGGTGAAAGAAAGAGAAAAAACAACTTTGCACTTCCACACACTTTTAATATAACACGACCATGGTTTCGATTATGCGCAGCATCGAAACCATTGTCGTGTTATAATTAAAGTGTGTGGAAGTGCAAAGTTTTTTTTTCTCTTTCTTTCACCCTCACTTAGAATGTTTTGTTCCTTTACAATGCTAGCTATACTATATACTATATGCTCCAGAATTACTCAACATATCTTCATCCAGGAAAGATTGTTGTAATACTAGGGCAAGAAACAGGCAACTTGTTCGATTTGTTTACTTGAAAGCGTAGGTAAGTCAACTTACATTGTTGATCAGTGCTTCAAGACTAAATTCTCTGGTAACATTATAAATACCGTAAAACCATTAAACATGAATTTCTGGAATTAAGAACGCCTGTATATTATTTTATGGTTGAATTTCATTATATTACATCCGTTTTTGCCGTCGAGGATATCAGGAGAATGCTCTTTTACCGCGACCGTAAAAATAAAATCGTAATTTTGAAAGCAAAAATGTAATAATTTTAATTAAAATCAATACACCGTTGCAAACGCATAGACGATTTAGAATATACAATGTGTAGTATTAGCTTTATTTTGAGTTTTATCATCCGATTTTTGTTCCAAAATTATTCTCATAAAAAAGTTATTTGTGGTGCAGGTTCTACTTTAACTGGACTCAAATAGAACAGTTTGATCAGCTATATAAAAATGGTAAAAAACTTATTGTTTTCCGATTTTTCAGCGTATGTGGTGACATCTTCCCGCTAAATACAATATATTTTTTCGGATTTCTTACGTGAAGTGCCTGATAACTCAGAAGGTTACGGGGAAAATAAAAACATATGCTGCATTTAACTTAATTTCTCGCAGCATATATCCACTTTCATCTTTCTTGCCAGCTCATTTTCCATTACAGTGACTCCTCTGTTTGCACGTCTCTGATCCATTGTGTAATACACCTCACCCGAATGCATGAAGTATTTCTGTCCTGTTTATAAGCGATTCCTCTTTGAATAGAATTTTGGTCTCTTTGTCGTAAATGTGGTTTTAGATTTTACCCTCCCCAAACATAAATAATAATGTACATCGGCGAATTTGACTATTTATAAATGGTGTAACCAGGATAGTAAAAAAATTCCATTTTGAGCACCCATTTATCTGTTATTGAAATCGTATAAAGGCAAGAATAGTCGGTAAGCCTTATGGTGGTTCAATCCGGCGCTCATCCCTTTAAGGTAAACATCAGGGAATCCCAAAATAGAGAAAGGAAAATTTTGGTCCAAATCATGCTCTACAACCTGTTGTTCTCCGCCCTCCCTTCAGGGGCAATGGGCGTGTCGTGGCAACATTTTGGGACCTTATGATTCTAGATATCTTTAATGACATGAATAAACTATCTCCATTTCCCTTCACTCACGAATGCGATAAATTACCATTTAATCTCCACAGCTATAAACATGTTGTACAAGGTAATCTTTCCAGGGAAATTCTTGGCAATTTATTTCCCTGACCGATGATGACAGAAGAGAGGTTTATCATTTTCCCTCTCTCGAAAAAAAATAAGTATTCGCAGTTCAAATGATATAATATTGGCAAATTGACACCTTAAGAGTAGAGTTTTATTTATATGTATTTATCTCATTATCTTATCTAATTTATGCATAAGCGTAAAACCAGTTGATATAGGGAAGTTGAGAAGTTTGGCTTAAATTTTGGCTTTTTTAATTTTGGCTTAAATTTTGGCTTTGGCTTAATGGCTTGGAAATCGGATAAGTTTTCTCCCGTAAAATTTCTGTAAAACTTGAGTATCGATCCTTTATTAGAATTTTTCTCGATATTATAACTGTGCCAGATACAAGAGAGAAATATCGTAGAAATATAGGTTTCTCTGAGTAATGGCGTGACTTCCTACCATCCATTTATTTCAGTAAATAATCTAAATCACGGCAAGCATATGTGGAGTGACGTAACATGAGATATGTTTTGGGCTATCATTTGGTTACCGTTACATTTTACCGTTATTTTTTCATGTTTCCCAGAAATTTTAACACTCATTCATTGCCACACCTAAAAATTATTCTTACTCCTGACATTTTATGGAAAACGTTTCGGGAAATTGTATATATTTTTTCTTTGAGAAAATAAATTAGGAGTTACTCTTATGTTTACGAAAGCATTATTCGAGAAAAAGGAATCAAATGATAGACGACCTCAATTTTAGAAATTGGATGTCTCCCGGGTTTTTTTTTCAAAACGACGTTATAACGTGTCAGCACTCGAATATAGTATGGGAAAGCGGAGTTAGTTCATCAATAAAAATTGAAGGAGAGCGCTCTCAAAAGAATTCGGAATTAATGGAAAAAGAAAGGCTTCCCATTAATGAGATCTGGAAATCCGAGATCGAATGCAAATAGAGAGAGAATGCTAGGGGATCAATTGGAACCTTGAGTTGGAGAGAGTTTCGACGGTTTAAAAGGCGGAAATGATTGAAATTTCGTGTGAACGGCACGAAAAGTCGAATTGAGAAGCAGCGTAGTCAAACGAGGAGAAAACAAAAGAAAAGTAGGAAAGCAGGCGGGTCTGAAATAAATTAACTTATTAGTTCTATTTTAGTCCTAGAAAAATTTTATTAGACGGAGATGGCAAATTCAATGAAATTCTGGAACAGGCGCTTTATTCTCCTTTACGTATATAATCACCGAATTCACCAATATACTCGCGTTGACTTCCGATACCTGATCCATATCACCACACTGTCTATGCTCATACAGTTGAGTAATACCAACATCCTCATGTCTAACTTTATGTACCCTGTGGACTGAGTGGAAGGAAGGTTCCCCCCAAGAGAATGGAAAAATTAAGGCGTTAGGAAAATCTAAAGTAATGATCCCTCGGATTGACATTAGTGAGTGTTTTATTATTATTTTTTCGAAAACCTCATTAAGTGAGTGATGTGAATTTTCACACGTTGGATCTCTGTGGAATAGAGGATATCCTAATTATAATCTTTCACTAATGTGAACCTCTTCAAAAATTAAATGCTTTACCGACGAAACTTCAATCTTATTATGTATTTCGGGGTTCTTTATCTGAAAGCAACAAATTACTTTTAAGTCCTAGTAACTTTCACAATCGTAGTCTCCTCATGGTAATAAATCTCGCAGCTTTTTTACTAGCCTGCATTACACATCATACGAATTCGAAAAAAATTATTACATTTAAGACTGTGTTCTTAATATTTCTAAATTGTCTTTAAGCTTTTGAGAAATGGGCTCCTCGTGATGTGTTTTGTGTTCAATGATAACGGTGACGACTAACTCCAAATTCCAGAGCGTATGCAAGTGGAGAGCTCTTAATAAGAATAAATTACTGGTTATGATTCCTTCATAATTCATAATCTTTGCACCATTAACTTAATATTTAAAAAAATATATTCTAGGCATCTCTTTCTACTCGTCTAAATGCCAGCACCATTATTTATAAAATACGAAAATCCGTTATCAGTTAAAAATTGTTGCAATAAGTACTTACATACAGCAATCAATGCATCCCACTTTCGTGTTGATAGCCAAAGGAAAATTTTCATGCTTGATACTAGTCAGAATATTTCGAAAATTGTAATATCATGGGTTAAGGAATTAATAATCGATATTTTCAGTAGATTTCCTGGAAAAGTATTTCTATTTTCACATCTTTAACTCCAGCGTATTACAAAATTTGCAGGTATCCAAAATGGATAGCCTCGATTTAGCTGGAATTACTCCGCGGAAAACAATGTTGGTGATGTTGTAAATTACATGATTGAATGGAAGGCGATATGTATGCTCACCGCTCTTATCACAACCAATATAAGGAAGTGGCCATCTATCACCCTCTGACCTGGTACGGTATTAAATTGTTACCCTGAGCAATCTATGACGTTTATGAGGCCAGAGGTACAATGGATAAGGGTTTCCCTATATAATTCACGCCAACGCTATCTACACTTGTGTTTAGACGATTAATTGGACGAAAGTGATGATAAAACCTTTTCAATCACACCTGTTTGGGATAAAAAGGATCATATTTGACAAACCTAGCGTAGATAAATAGGTCTGTTTAAGACCGAAAAACATATAATTGCGTGAAAGAAGTCAAGAGGAGCCTACAGCTAAGAATGCCAGGGTGCCGTCCACGCTGACAAGTCATTTAGCAACAGTTAATCGTAATAATAACAATTTTCTAATGTAAATTAGTGGGATACCAGGCTATAGGATCAGGTGGTGTATTTATTTTAAATTATACCTCATGCGGGGTATTTTTACCTGTCATTATAACATCAAACATACCTGTTTTCATTGAAATTTCTAGCATATAAATGGAATTAGCCCGCTCAAATACCTTTCTCTGTTAACGCAATAATAAAAAATCTACAAAAAATGTATCACAACCAATGAAGAGCTTTGAGGGGATCATGTAGCCAATGAAATTTCCATTTTGCTTCTATCAGTATGTAATGCGTCAAACCCTTGAGGACTTATTTTTAATGCTTAATCAGGGCATTTAAGTCTTCAATGAATTTACTTCTGTTCTAAATTTTCAAATAGGATATCTATCACCCATATTAAACGTTTTAACCATCCAAATCTCTAGCAATTTTAGCTATACAATCTCCTTATATTTAATCATTCGCTTGTGTAATTATTTTTCTGATTTTTAAATACACCCAATTTCATGTAGCCCCCACGTTAGTATGAGATTTTTCTCGCGAATTTTCATTACCAGCTAAGCTGAATATTTTATTTTCCTTGCCTACCAAAAGAAGGGCTCGCAGCGGCATGCATACCTTTTTGCATAGCTATAAACTCCGGCTAAAAGACAATCGCTCTGGGGAAAATATGACATGGTGGCATGTCTGAGTTCGAGGAGTACAAGCCTTTTGGGCTCTCCACAGATCGTATAGGAAGAAATGGAAGGGTTCTCTGAACAGTTCCCAAGGCGAGGAAGCTCTTTTGGCATGGCTTAAAGGAGGAATTGCTGGGCAATTCGGAGGAAGTCACTTTTAGCGATGGCGAACGGCTGATCATGCGGCAAGAGCCAACCGTCTCTGGTTTCTTACTATTGTTATCAGGAAAAGTCTCCCTGTCAAGGTAAATCTATGATAGATCCATCATCTAAGTACTGCTAAAATCCCACTTAACCATTACACCTAAATTAATATCCTAAAGCCTGGATTAATATAAATAATATTTCGGCCTTACTGACTTGTGAGTTATGGAAATGGCTGTAGAAAGGAATTTTTCAATTTTGAACAGTTCGATGGGGATCTGATCATTTCAGTTAGATTTGTGGGTGATCAAACTTTATTTAGCCAGTTGGCCAGGAGGTTGGAATTATTATTGAGTATATTAAGAAATCAGCATGATAGGGATGGTATGAGATTCAATGATTAATAAATGAAGGTAATGAGGTTCTCCGGTAAAGGGAAAGCTCAGATAAACATTAGAGTTGAGGAAAAATATTAGAGCAGGTGGAACAGTGCACCTATTTAGGAAGTATTGAAGATGCTGGGAAAAAGGTCTCGTACAATAAAATAAAAATTGGGCAGTTTGAAAAATCGTTTACTAAGAGTATACCAAGATGACGGAGACATTTTTAAAGAAAGCTGTAAAGAAGAAAAGATTATTGGAAACTTTCATATGGAGCGTAGCTTTGTACGGTGAAGATACGTGGTCGTTCAGGCAAGAGGTAAACGTAGATTGAAGACTTTTGAGGAGTGCGTAGGAGGATTGAAAAAGTAATCTAATTTTTTTTCAATCACCCCTTCAGTTTTTGGTCACGTCAGGACTAAATTATTTTCCTCCTCAACTCTCAGCTGCCAATCAAGCATTCAGTGGCCGAAAAAGATCAAAATCCTGACTGTGCAAGGGAGTATTGGGTAATTTTTTTTCTGGGCACGTGTTCCATTTTCGATGTCATCGAAATGCCACGTCACTCACTTTTCAATCCTCTTCCTCCCTCCAAGGAGAGGGAGAGGGGATAGATAGAGGGCGCGCACCTAAGAAAGATAATTCCTGGGAAATATAAATGCGGCGAAAATTACGTGTTATGTCAGAGAGTACGAGTTCACTCTATCGTACTCGGTGAGGATGTAATACGAATTCAATTATATAGTATACCAAGACGGGCGTCGAGAACTGTAAATGAATGCCAACAGATGACATTTATCCATTGTTTTTGGCAGCCGGACGTTTTTCAAGCCAAATAAATGGCTTTTGTGAGAAGAAAGCCATCTGAAACTGCATTTCCGTTTGAAACGTTTTCCCAGATCCTTCTTAAAGTAATACATGGACGTTAGAAAATGTTACCCGGTACAATACAAAAAGTAATTCAGCGATTCTCCCGACCCAGTATGGCATTATCGTAGTGTAACACTTAAGGTGTTGATTTAAAAAATATCCGGGAGCAAAGCAGTAAATTAGGTGTATGCATGTAAAGGAAAGTCTCAACTCCATGGACTAACATTCTTATCAAACAATTAGTCTCACCCATCTTAGTACATACAACACTCAATTGCCTAGGATGGAGTAATTAAGTCTGCGTTTTAACTGATGTAGAAGAATCAGGATTCAATTTGTATGAAACATATATTGATAAAATTATAAAATAATGAATATTTCGGAGTTGTTAGAATATGAAATTATTCTGTTGGACAGCGACCATTGTTTTCTGTGCGAGCTAAATATACCCTGCCTATAAAGGGTCGCCGATTCAGAAAGAAAACAGCCAATAAATGGCAGAGAACGTAACGCGAGAAATGTTTTCGTTCGACATATCTTGGAGACGATCAGACTTTCCGAAGGAAACAAAGCAATCCCTTCCCCTTTTATTTTCTTTCTGCCGACTTCATTTTCTCTTTTTCTGCACCAACTGGAATGTATAATACAACACTCGGCGGAATTGAAATGTCGGCTTGAGTTATTTCGAACCAATCGCACGGAACGCTGGTGATGTTCAGGATTATTCCACGAGCAAGTTCACCTTGCTCATAAAATGTTCAGACATTTCATGCCCGAATACACGTTATTTCCAAGTAAATGTTCCATAGGAAATAACTGCGGGTGCATTCCATGAACTCTTTACCGATGGTAATCTATCTAAATGTTTCCATTGGGATAGTACATATTGAAAATACGAAGTGCCATGCAACATTGATGGCGACCCTAAAGATCCGTGGGAAAGTTCTTCTTTCGTATCAGTGTCCTTTATAGGTAACTTCAGCGTCTCTTTATGTCAGTGTCCACACAATACCAGGGAAGGAGGCAAGGTGGTCTTTCGCACGCACGTCAATGTGATACGATTCCAGGTACTTTCTGATGCTCTGTAAAATGAAATCCATATTGTCTTTTTCAGCACGCTTATATTCTTTCCATTTTTAGTTTATGGTAACATAATTTCGCCGGTTCTACCAAATCTCCTTGTAGCTCCCAACTTCGTGTAAGTTATTTGAAAAAACATGCGCAGGAACGAAAAACTATTCTTTCCTAGACTACCATTGCCAAATTCTACTCTCCACCCACTGCGTTGACTTCTCTAGGCGTAGTCACGCGATAATGATTTCTTATTGTTTCATGAACAAAAATTACTAAGCCTTAAAACTTATAGCTGATATAATACTAATTTCACGTACAATCAAATAAAACACCTACACTACTTGACTAATCTTCCATACCCTGTGATATTTTCATTGCCTCAATCATTCACTTAAACTAGAGATGAAAATGCAGCAGTTTCATTTTGATTCATCCAGGCGCGGAGAAATTTCATGAGAATATAAAAAGTTCATAATTTAATTAATTTCTGAAAATAATAATGCTCACAGAATTTGTAGGGTTAACAGGCTTGGGAGAAAAACCAGAAAATAACTCTTTGGATTTGGACCAATCCGTAATTTGAACGAAAAGACGCCAAAAAATTCGTCATGCTATCACCCGAGGGGGAAAATCAATGCAGTACGCCCCTTCCTTTAAAAAAAACTTCCTGTTGCACGCTTCTTGACACGCAACAGGAGCCTTTAGGCACGAGCCGGTGCCCAGCCGTCCGATCTGCCTCGTCCAGAGGAATGTGGGTTAGCGTGTCAAAACTCGCGCCCCACGTGAGAAAGAGCAGAGGGCCTTCCGCGAGAGGGTCTCTCAGCGTCCAGCCGGGGAATAACCTTTGATATTTCGATGTTATCGCCATTTGCCGCGAAATGCGAACCGAGCCTGGATCAAAGGGAAGGCGTCTATTTCGGCGTGCGTTGTTCGCGAACGTGAGGCGAATACTGGCTGAAGATTTCTCCCCGTGACTCGCTCAGCGTCTTCAAAGGTATCTATGAATAGTGATGCCTCCGTGAACATGATGATTACTACGCTCATGTTTTTTGCGACAGTGCATTCTTTCGGCGTGCAAAACGATGGATGAATTTCCGCTTTCCATCGCTTCGTATTTAGTTAAAGTTTCCTCACTCATGTTCTTTATAGCAGTATGGTTCAAAATGATTACCACAGAGAATTTCCCAAGGTGCTAGTGCGAAACGTTAAACGAAAGATTCGGTTTCTCGTCGAATCAACATCAAAGACATCCACTAAAATATTAAGATCGTTTATGGAATGGGCTATATCAAACTTCAAATGGACTTGCCTGTTCTCTTGTGTACATTTCATTTTGAATTGTAAGATAGCGTGTTTGCCTTTAATAAAAGTGGCACTTATTACTATATGTCAGTTATTTGCAGTTACTATGGTTAAGTTTCCGAACAACTTTGCAGTTAGCCAAAACATTCATAGCGACTTTCTATGCAGCCCATCTTAGAAAATTCTTCATTAAATTAAGTCATCAAAATATTTTTCTAATTATATTATAAAACAAGAGAACTTATATAATTAACTCAGAGGTAAATAATTTCAGTAATGCGTTTTCAACAAATAAAGATTGGCTCTGCCCTGTTCTTTTTTTGTACTGATCCTGCTGCATATCGATTTTTATCCTCAGTGCTGAGTCAATGATAATGTCATGGTTAACCAATATGCTCCGTGTTGGAGCAGTCTCTCTCCGTTTTCATATTCATTGACTCAAAAGTACGACTTTATATACGAAAAATATACGACTTCAGATGATTTCCCGCTACTATCTTGAACTTCAAAGTTTCAGCCGGCCAAAGAAGTTCGACCATTGCTGTACCTGTTGTAGGCCCGCTATAAACAATGCTTCGCTCCATTGTTAGTAGATAAATCATAAGAAAAGTTTACATTATCAAGGAGGTAAACAATAACGATTAATATTAATTCAGGATTGATATATTGAGGCAGATTTGAACAGTTCACGCATTTAGAGATCACTGAGGGCGAAAATATCCCTAGTTTGACCGCCTACGGAAAATACTTATTGGTGTTATCCGCATTTGCGAAATGCCAAAATCGGCATTTCCGAAATCTCTGGAGCAGACATGAGGAGAGAGAGGTTGAATAAGGAGTTTAACGTTTTATGGCTCAGACATGTGTGGGAGAGTGGTGATCCCCCCAGGGAAGGATTTCGAGTTGTGCGTACGGTGAAGGAGGTAGGAAGTTGAGCGAAATTAAAAATGGGGCTGTAGAAGAAATGCAGAATACAGACTAGGCGCTCGAATTAACCAGAAAAATGAGTGGGGGAGTTACAAATTGTTGGATGTTGGAAGGCTGCTAGGGAAGGGAGGATGCCAGATTTTCGAGAAACAAGGGGAGGGGGAATAGGCATTGCGGACTTGATTGAAAGTGCGGAACTATGAGTTGTGAAAAGGATAAATTAGGGTAAGAGATTAGGTGTATAAGCTGTGTACAAATATATATTTAGCACACAAGGTTTATTAATAACTTCAGAGACTTCAAGTAACCCATATTTATTATAATAATCAATGATTGGCTAAAATTTTTAGTTAAATACGTCAGTTCTGCTCAACCTTCACTTCACGCCGTTCCGTGTAATCGGACTCTTTCAAAGTCTGGTTTACAAGGGTGTCCATGTTAATGAAAAGATAATTTAGGTGTATTTATTTCGCTTCACTCGTCACTGAAGGTGATTTTCATATCAAATATATCCAAAACGTTAATAATCTGACGAACAAAATGCGATGCCTTTTCAATTGCAAATGTGAATTGTGATGCAAATATGAATTGTGAGAGTAGAATGAAAATTCAAGAGTTTAAAAAGTATTTTATTTCCCTTTGTGGGAAACATCTGACAATATTCATATATCGGTGCCATTTATTTTTCTAAAGTCACCAACAGCGTCGGTTTAGCCAGCAGATCAAGAACAATTGTCCTCTCGTCGCTCTTAGTAATTGAATCAACGAATAAGGTTTGTTACTGGCGTAGCCATCTCTTGGTGAAATTTGCTAATTCTGAACATAATTAATTCTCCATTTAAAAATGTTTTATGTCACACTCCGGTTTTAGCACGGTGTAACTTTTTCATTTCCGTTGGTGAAGGTAGTAGTGTTATGCTAAAAATATTGTTTTTGGAAATAAGTACAGAGTTAAAGATACCCCTTGAGAATGACCCTTATTGTCATAATCAGTTTTATTGTCCCCTCAGTATAAAGTAAGCATGAATCGAATAAGCCGAAACAAGTGATGAAGTTGGAAATTTATGTTCACACTTTTCTGAATTTGGAAAATTAAAAGTTGTATTTGCTTTTATTGTTCCTAAAATTTAGAATAACTAATGCCACATGCTGCACATATTTTATTTTAAAATAAATCGTTGAAAAATGTTATTTGTTTCCCACCAACTTTTTTATTCCATATGATATTACTAAGCAACAATATTCGGTCCTTTCATCTCTTGTGGCCAAATCATTTCAAGGTGTTTTGCTAGCCGTGACTCATTTCCAGGTCTTGGAGAAAAGTCTTTTAAATTCGAGACATTCAAAACGCTCAACGATTTAATTTTTTCCAAATAGTTTTTAATGAAATAATATCCTTGCGATTTTCAGTGAGCTCATATTGTAACCCCTGTGGGGTGTTAACTTTCTTAATGGCGCTTCCAGGGTATGTTTGCAATCGGTTGATGAGAGACCGCCATTTTTTGTGTAATTCGCAGCTCATCAGATAGCATATAATATGTTGCAGTATTCACGTTTTCTGAGACTCTGATTAGTTTAAAAATTCTCCAATAGTGTCATACATTGATTAGTAAGAGAATGATCACATGGAATATGTACCGTCCTGAGGTTAGATGCCATTTAACAGGAGGTATTTAATTGCAAATTAAAGTTTACTATCAATTCCAGCAATCAGCCACATATTCACTCGTTTTGCAAGAATAAAGGACAACAGCTTCACGCGGTGCATTTAAGCGTAATATAGCCAGTAATTTCTATGTGAAATGATTTTGCAATGAGGCATTATTTTTGCAGGGAATAGTTTTCGTGCGGAAAGTTTTTTGTATTCTACAGCATATCGACTGCTATTGTGAGAATTCAATACGAGAAACTGTCATGGTAATGCAAGAGGAAATGTCCATAATGTGGCAGTGGGAGTATATTTTGCATAATTATATGGAGTGGGATATTATAATAGTTTTAGAAGGAAAATAACCATTTGGACTAAGGGGTGGATTCGAAGGAGTGAAAGAGGTAGAGATCTTCTCAGGATGTTGCACAAGAAGTTGCATGTGAAAGACCGATATTTGGTAATTGCATGATAGTGACATATAGTATGTACCTTATCCCACTCGAGGTCACTTAAGCTCTAAAAATTGGTTTTTGGTCCAACTCTTTGAGATTCATTATTAATACCTCAGAAGATGTGGTCCTCTTTTCTCAGAAATAACACCCAACACATTTGACGCAATTACCACACTTCAATTTGGGAACACCAGATGGTAGTATATTGCCCGGATTCCTTTACATAGTCACCTCGATAACTACCGGGTAATATTTTATAGTGCTTATGTGAGCATGTAGAGGCCTCTGATGTATCCAAAAACTCAATATTGCATGCGAAAACATAGCCAAACTCAATGCTATCGCTATTATAATTGTTCAAATGCAAATTATTCCAACGTGACGGGTAATAAATTGATCCTAATCACTTTATGTGACGAGCTGGACTGAGAGTTCCAAAGTGAAACCTGTAAAAATAAAAGAAAAGTAACTTATTTTTGGACTTGAAATGGAATCGGGAATACGTTTACTTTACTTGGTAATCTATAGCTTTTGTTATCTAAAACGCTAGATTATATAAATTCAAAGTTCTCGTGGTGTCGCTAGGATATTTGCGCCACCTAGAGTGTCAGAATCATAGAAATCGCGCCAAAGAATACGTGAAAACAGATCAGGGGCTAATCTTTACCGTCCTTGCGGTCATTTATTCACTTGTGCACAATATTTCTTCCGTTCTGCTAATTATTTTCGATGCGCAAATTTCCATGAATATCTTGATCCGACTTTGAATGCCTTATGCAAAACAGCTTTTTTTACTCTTCTCGGGTCACCTTTTCGTTCATCTCATTTTGTGTTTCCGCAGCCAGTCTCACTCAGCTCGCCAGAGCAGGTTGCGATGCGTAGTATTTGCCCATTTCTCAACTTTCACCGCATGTTGGGTTGCCGCAGTTGCGGTAGCCAGCGGAAATTGACGCTCGCTGTCTGTTATGGACTCATCATTCGTCGAAGCGCAGCGCCGCGCGGGTTATCGCCGTCATCTTTTTTTCTCTTGGCACGAAAACTGAGTTTAGTGGATGACGCATGCACTGTAGCACCGAGGCAAACAACGGATGCATTGGAAAACGTTGCCTAGCATTTGAAGGACCAGTTAGAGAGGTACTGTGGATTTATTTAGTCCTTAACTCTTTGATCACAGAAACGCGCTTGTTTTGAGCCCAGATGCTTCTTTCTCCATGAGAAAAATGCAATTGTGTGCAACAAAAAATCAATATTGATTGGGTACCAAATTTTGAAGTAGGAATTATGATAGCATTCCTTATTTCTGTACCTTTTCTGTGCAACTATTATGCATTCATGTTTTCCTTTTTTTTCTCTGAGATTGTGATATAAGCGAATGTTATTGCGAAAGGGATAAAATTTTCGGGAAAAAAGTTCAATAAAAATGTTCATTTATAATCCCTCGGTGAAAAAAAGAGGTGAAAGACGAATTATCTTCATTAAACGTGGAGAAAGGTAATAATACCAGAATTGCCAACAAAAACGTTGGGGGACGACAAAAGATATTTTCCGTCGTGGGTCTTTGAACCTTTAAAAATGTTCCCTTACCTTGACGCAAAAATGAAATTTTCATATATAAAATGTTATTTACCTACACGCCAAAAGGGATGTATCTACAATCAAGGAGTAAGGAAAAAAATGCTGACGTTTTAGTCGAATCTGTCATCAATTGACCTTGTACGTAATTGGATGGCAGCGAATCCTAAAACCTATGATATTTTGTTCATTATTTCTAATGATATCCATTGAATGCGAATGAATGCCCCTTTAAATTTTATTTTCTTGACTCAAAGTACGTATATACCTGTAGAGTGAGTTTGAACAAAAATTCAATTTCTGATTCACGCGATTCTTCGGTTTATTAGCTTTGATCGTTTTAGGGTACCGTTTTTAGGGAATAATTTTTAGTGAATGGCATATTAAATGTTTAAATTGTATCCTAACGTTGACATTATTATACTATTACCATTATACTACATCGATAACATTAATGCAAAGGATATAGATAGGAGCTCTCCAGAAAAAATTGTACTTTTTCAGCAAATTTACTGTGGTGGTCATTCGCATTATTACGAGTATTATTGGCCATGCTTCTTCTTCTTGGACCACCGAAAATTCGAAACCTATTGAGTTTCTTTTCTTTTTTTGTGTGCTTCTGTGTTTTTTTCTATGTCCAATAGAGCTAAATTTTATGCATTATATGGGTATATGTGTATATATATATATATACTCATTTATATAGAAACAGATATAAGGAAAAGGGATAGGAACACACATAAAGGACGAACACTAAATGAGTATTTATTCGCCGTTTGGCGGGATTTCGTGTTTGAATGTGTATTTGGCCAATGTGGCTCATCTCTTTCTTCTGGCTATGCGTGCTACGAAACGCACTGTTCCTTTCCTGTATGATGTTGTATGAATTCTAACCCACTGTCCTTTCCTTTCCTTGTGTATTGTCTATTTCTCCTTTGGTGGGTGAAACAGCCCCCTGACGCCATCTCTTGGCTGAAAGAATCGGGGCGCTTGGCGACACATTAGACCCACGGATCTCAGGGTAAATTGACTATCCTCGATAGCTCAAGTGGTTAAGAGCATCCGCCCGGCAAGTGGAAAGATCCGGTGTTCGACTCCCGGTTGAGGAAATATTTTTACTCTTGTGATCCGTTCGATTCCGCCTTCCCCACCTCTATTGTGTTCGTCCTTTATGTGTGTTCCTATCCCTTTTCCTTATATCTGTTTCTGTATATATGAGTATTTATTCGCCGTTTGGCGGGATTTCGTGTTTGAATGTGTATTTGGCCAATGTGGCTCATCTCTTTCTTCTGGCTATGCGTGCCACGAAACGCACTGTTCCTTTCCTGTATGATGTTGTATGAATTCTAACCCACTGTCCTTTCCTTTCCTTGTGTATTGTCTATTTCTCCTTTGGTGGGTGAAACAGCCCCCTGACGCCATCTCTTGGCTGAAAGAATCGGGGCGCTTGGCGACATATTAGACCCACGGATCTCAGGGTAAATTGACTATCCTCGATAGCTCAAGTGGTTAAGAGCATCCGCCCGGCAAGTGGAAAGATCCGGTGTTCGAGTCCCGGTTGAGGAAATATTTTTACTCTTGTGATCCGTTCGATTCCGCCTTCCCCACCTCTATTGTGTTCGTCCTTTATATGTGTTCCTATCCCTTTTCCTTATATCTGTTTCTGTATATATGAGTATTTATTCGCCGTTTGGCGGGATTTCGTGTTTGAATGTATATATATATATATATATATATATATATATATATATATATATATATATATATATATATATATATATATATATATATATATATATATGAAACTTGGACAGCAACACACAATATAAGAACACATAAAAACAACACTGATACGTTATTTCTTAATAATTTTGACGGAATTTAGCTCCGTCCTCCTCAGAGGAAACAGTAATACTACTGTTTCTTCTGAAGAAGACAGAGATAAATTTCGTCGAAATTATTCAGAAATGTGTGAGTGTTCTTATATAGTTTGTTGCTGTACAAGTTTTTTATCCAACACTTCCGTGTTACTTCGACGAAATCATATATATATATATATATATATATATATATATATATATATATATATATATATATATATATATATATATATAACACTTTTTGAAAGTCTCACGGACGTGAATAATAATGTATAACACTTGAATAATGTGTGCACTAGTGGGCACAGACAAAAACACAGAAACACACAAAAAAGAGACTCACTATTTTTCGAATTTTCGGTGGTCGTTACCACCTTTATCAAGGAAGAGAGGGACAGAACTCTGTCCCTCTCTTCCTTGATAAAGGTGGTAACGACCACCGAAAATTCTCTTCTGAGTCTCTTTTTTGTTTGTTTCTGTGTTTTTGTCAGTGTCCACTAGTGCTAAGTGTTATATATATATATATACACACGTACATAAAATTCATGTTTAAAATCTTCAAATTTTGCCGGACTATATTATGCCGATTGTGCTTTTAGGAAATGGTTTTGGTTGATTTGTAATGCGCTATATTGTTTACCCATTAGAAAAGGGTAAAATGTATGCCGTTAAACAGTATTAACTGTGAGCTCATTTGTTTTTTGTCTTGGATTTGCAATACCGTTTTAACTGAAGATAAATATTTTTTTTTATTTAATCCATTGAATAATATTCAATGCGGTGGCAATTTCCTGAGTCATCACAGTTCCTTTAATAAATTGCCCATTTTCTATGCAAAACCCAACTCCTCTTTAGTGATTACGATGCTTTCAGCACGTTTTTTCGATGACTTGAGCCGGATGCATTTAGTCTCGTATGTTAAGACATCTATTTTGCTCCCACCGTGTCCGCTAAGCAAAGGTTATGATTTCAAACTGTTGTTTATCTTCCTTAAAAATCACGCAGCTGAATTATTTTTGGAAAAAAAATAATCATCACTAAACTTACACTGCATCATACCGAGCGCAAGCAGAGCCTGATGCACGGCACTTTGTCAGATTAATGGGGTGCTTTGAATAGCAAAATCTTAACGAACCACGCAGATGGAGGCAATATATGCATGCATTTTTTTCGAAAATAATGAAGATATCAGCCATAAAATCTCTTTCGTCCGGGCGTAAATGCTAAGCGCGATATTTTTGGCTCGTAAAACAAGGCTCGCTATCGTCTTTTAATGGTACCATGTGTTCCGGTCATCATCTTTCCCCATCTTGAGTCAAATTTTTTATTTTGGCCTTAAATTGCGATGGGCGATCAAAAGAAGAAAAATTCAAACGATTACGACTTCCAGAGATTCTATCGGAGGGAACAAAATACCCGTTTTATTACGGACCGATTTTGCCCAAATCTGAGTGCCACTGAGATATCTCAATGGGATGCTGGCATGTGTTCATCCAGCTGCTTCCTCCTTCCAGTTGCTAAGAAAACAAATTTTCTTTGGGTGGTGGTTGCACTTAATGTTTAGTATGCTACTCGCAAAGCCTGTCCAACACCATAATGAAGAAGCATTGTAATTCTTTTTTTATCCCACAGGTGAAAAGATTTTTGCCGGAATTGTATCTTGATGCTTACGTCTAAGCTTTCCTTTATTGGCAACGTATGAGTTTGAGAAAATATTGATTTATTGTTTTCTAAGAATTTCCCAAATTAATATTCTTTTAGGATATTCCCCTAAAAAGTTCGATTGGCGAAACCTGTAGTATTTTTCAATGTCGTTTTCAAAGCTTATGTGCTCATATCCACGAAAGCACATTTAAACACTACACTCACGTATTGTTCCACGGAGTTCTCATGTTTCTGTTTACTATTCAATTTAATGGGTAATTCTTTTCATTTGAAATGTTGTAAAATATAATGATATGATTCGAAGGAATTCAATCAACTGCCAAGGCCCAGTTTATTCAGTGGTTTTTTGCCGTTAACTTTTGATAGAGCTAATATTAAAAACACTGCAAAATTTTTGCAAGGCAATAACCATCTTGTAAATTCGTTAGATTGAATTATCTAAATATATATTGGGAACGAATTGAATTTAAGATTCAAGTATCTCAGATTAATCAATTATTCCTTCCCAATAAATATGCTAATGAGTTAAAAATGATGTTCCATTCATTGGGAACCGAGACCACCTATATGCGTCGTGCGTGAATGAACAAATGAGGCTCATAATGCATATTTATATGAGACCATTAATTTGGATGGACCGAATACTAAAAGAATTGATTCCTCTCAGTTGGCGACTAAAAAATGCAAAACATGTTATTTTTTCGTTAAATTTTACTTCAATAACGTAGTTGTGACTTTGTGCCATATGTTTCAGCATGCTGGGTGAATTCTCAATAGTCAGCCTTCTTACTTTAAAAAATTGGGCCATCTATACAGGTAGGTCTGATGATCAGTAGTGCTAAAAAATGAATATATAATTTTTTTTTTGTTTTTTTTTTTTTGTTGTCTCAGGCGTAACTTTGTGGAATTTGCATAACATATTGAAATGTAATGAAATAATTGACTTTGTAATTCCACACACTTTTCCACACTTTTCCACACACACAATTCCACACAAAAGTGTGTGGAATTACAAAGTCAATTATTTCATTACATTTCAATATGAATATATAATGTTGTGCCCATACATAGAGAAATGAACACGAAAGGTTTCACTCTGATAACTCTCACATAGTATGAAATACTATACTATTAATTACATTAAGTGACTTGATACTGAGTATCGGACCACGAGAACTCTTCCTTCGTGGCGAATCCTCAAATCTTCCGCAAAACTGTCCGTGATTCTAAAGCCCAACGAAATGCGAGTCGAGTCCAAACATACGCTCCATGAGCAGTTCTATGAAACGAACCAATGTGTTTGCTTATGTTTGGTATTTCTTGGAGCCGTTCGGAGTAGACAACTTCTTAAGGTTTTCAAGTGAACTCGATTTAATGGCCCCTTTGCCCGTTTTCTTCAAGAAGACGCATGAGCATCTTGTTAATTTCTGTCGGAGGAAATGGCTTTCTCTCTCTCTCTCTCTCTCTCTCTCATTGCCAATGACTCATTCTCATTTGACTGCCTCCCTTAAATTCTATTCCTGGCATGAATAGGGTGCTTTCAGCTCGTCTGCTCTGAGACCTCTGAAAAAGAGCGACGGTAGAAGGAACATTACCCTACGTGCTTCGTGTGTTTCAGGGTGAGGAGTTCACTTTCAAGTCGCGAAACCACGGAAGTTCCTCGAGGGGCATTACCAGAGATGCGGGAAATCGAACTTTTATACAAGTTTTAGGGATTGGGATTTCGTTCCCCTGTTCCCTTACCGCATGACGGGATGGAATTCGTGACCATGATAATGCCACCACCGATACGCGTTTAGGGGATATCTCATACGGAAATGAATATTTAATTTATGGCAAAACTCTTATCAAAGCGTTAAAGTCCGCATCCTGATTGTTTTTATGGTGTCAAAATTAATAAGTCACTTGTCCGACGGGAAAACAAGTTCCAGGAAAATTGATGCGGAGTGGAGTGGAAAGTTTCATCCCGTACTTCAACCCAGAAGAAAAGGCGATGTAAGAACAAGATACTCGTGTAGGGGGGGCCGAAATCTCTCAATTTAAAATACATGGCCCATTATGAAAGTAATGCGCATGGTTTTATTGTGACGCGGCTATCCCTGGTAGTGCCGTAAAGCCGGTCGGGAAATATGATGAGGGGTCTGCCCTTCCAACGCAGCCGGTCCCCAGTTTTCCCCGGGCAGTCTGAGCAGAAAGACGTGTCTCCACGTGAAGTATGTCTTCCGACTTTGTAAAACGGCGAAAAGGAGCGTTCGCTTGACCATGACAATACCCCCAGCCACACGTCCTTCATCGTTACCAACTTCCTGGTCCTAACCACCACCCCCGTGGTCCCCCAGCTCCCTTAAAGTCCCGACTTGGCTCCGTGTGACATTTTTTTTGTTACCCTGCCTAAAGAAAGAGCTATAAGGAAAGCATTAAGATACCGTGGAAAACATCCGAAAATCATCAAGAAAAACCTTCCGTTCCTGAGAGGTATTCCCGTCGAGATGTTTCAGGGTGCCTTCCAGACGTGGTAGTCACGTCTTCATAAGTGTATTGATGCAGAGGGAGAGTATTTTGAATAATTTCAAGCATTCGCACAAGTACGATCAATAAATCTATTTTTCCCAGAGAATGAGCATTACTGTTATAATGAACCCTGTATAAACTGCGCTTATTATATGTATGGTTCCCTCGTTTGTAAGTTAAGTAAGTTAAGGCAGAATTCAAACATGGTGCGGACACTGCATTCTCTACCCGCGTATTAAAACATTTCGTCAATGTTCCTGGATTTCATATTTTAAAAATACCCGAACTAAAACATTTTCTTTTAAGTTTTAAACGTGAAATGATATTTAAAAACGTACTTCCCAATTAATCCATCATTGTCTCATCTTATTAGGAATACTATTCTGTTGTGGCCGGATAAAAGTGGCCGACTCTTGATTCTAAACGGATTTTATGTGACCCAATTGCATAAGATAACCGATTTGTTTCGTTATATTTTATGTTTCATACGTTTGATGATATTTCAGTTTCCCAGCCGCCATTTGGCATTTACACAACCCACTAGTCCACGCCCTCCAATTGACTCCGCTTTGATTTACGCAGCTCAAAAGGTTTCATGCATTATTCTCGGTCTCTTAAATAAAACATCAGCGGCGTTTATCCTCACAATCGCTTCTCGGCCTCGGTTTGACGCTTCGAAAGAGAAGGCGTCGGAATCTCATAGAATTTCCCTGCAAATAAATCACGGATATCTCGGACAGCGGAGTAATCGATTTCCTCACGTGACGTCAGTGGATTTTTAAGAGGCGCCGGTGAAGAGCAGTGTCTTGAGAGAGAAGGGTGCGGGAGGTGGCGATCTTAAAGGAGGAAGATATTTCTGTCGTCTTGACTTGGCTGCTGGAATGTTCCATTTGAAAAAGTGCTTACCCCCACCACTTCTCTCTAATTATGCGCGGCAAGAATAAGGTTCATTGAAAAACCAGTAGGTATTTCGGTAGGAGCGAGATGCTAAGGGAGGCGAGGGAGAGTGGAGAGAAACCCGGCGTCGGAACTAGCTTACCTTGAACGAAAGGCGCCAAGGGGTCATACAGTTAAACATCCCATCCGAAGGATGGCGTACTCCACTTTAATCGCTCTCTCATCTCTGGCACTGATTAAGGGCTTGGGATATCACTGGAAAACCCTGGTACCTCCAGGATTCAAACCTGATTCCTCATCTTGGGAATTCATTACATTAAGCACCGCGCATTTCCGATTCCCTAATAATTGTTTTACTGATATGATGTACACAAAACACGTTTGTGCATTGCAGGTTCCTATTGGATACTCGTGTTCTAACATCATCAGTTAAATAAAATTAGTAGATTAGCAATACGTATTAAATTCAAAAGGTTCGATGCATCCGCGTAACATTTTGAGCCAAATACATGCTCCGGTGAATAAAATGGGTAGCGCCTCTTCACCGTGTTACCTATCATCATCCTTCCTTTTCTCTTCATGAGTAATATTTTTTAATTTGTAGCAATAATTATAATTATTTAGCCATAGTTTTTAGCGTCGTGGGTATTGCTTGGCCCGTTGTAGAGTCTGATAAGTATGAATTGTAACATAATCATAAGAAAACGAAGGAAATAAGACTCTCAAGTAGTGCAAGTAGATGTACGTAGATGGACATTATGTAGATAAGCATTTAAGTTGCGGATATAAGCTAGAGCAATCGGGATGTTCGGGGGGTTCGGGGGTTCACCATTTTGGGAAGCGTTCTAATGGAGGATCACAGATTATTGAAGAGGAATTATCTGAGAGGGGATGTTTTTACGAAGAATTGAGAGTTGATGACCATATAGTATTCTTCATTAAATATCAAAAGGAAAGGCTAGCAAAAACTTGAATCTAGAGCGTATTATTGTATGGATCAGAAGAAATGGTCGACGCAAGAGAGAAAGCCTTTTTTAAATGTTTTTTTAGAGAAGAATGACAAAAAAGTTAAATTTACGGAAAGAAAAAAAACGATGCAGTTCGATAGGGGAAGCGAGATGGTCGTCGGAAGAAACACGAAGAAAGTGGGATAAGGGTATGCAGGTCATATGGAATGCTGAAGACGGCGATAAAGGGGAAAATTCTGGGAAAGTGGGGTGTAGTGGGGAAAAGAATAGGCGTTTTTAATGGAATAAAGGGTATATAGTATGGTAAATTAAGCAAGGCTAAAGAACGACTTATCGTAATGCACAGTATAGGGGTTTAGGATATTTTGCGTGATGTTATTCAGGGTTTAGAAGTAGAGTATTATGCATTTTCGGGTCCATCGAAAAATTGCCCTAATCCGGTTTACTACTGCGTATTATAATGTTATTTCATTTAATGTGCGTACTTAAGTTCATGTGTAAGTACACTTGCAATCGTTCTTATGAATACATATTGCGTGGATATGCGAGAGTGGAATGGATGCGGATTCACGCACGTAGGATCCTTCAAGACGTGTGCCATTAGCATCTGTTCTTTTCCGATGGAAAATAAACACAAAAGGGTACGGTCGGAGTTCTTTTTATTGGGTGCCTCAAGAGAGGTCGTTTAGGGGGGAGGGGCAAGGGTGTATTAGGAAGGGGTGGGGCTTCTCTAAAGCCTGCAACTACCTCTCCTCTTCTTTTCCCTCGAGAATAAAAAGATATCTCATTCGCTTTATTGTATCTCGACTGACCCTTACTTCTCTTCATCCCTCTACCCCCTCCCCATCCTCGCTCCATTCTCCATCCTCTCCCAACCCCTCCCCTCTACAGACCCCCTCTTCGCCCCTCATGCACGACCCATAGCTCCTCTTCACCCAATTCCATCCTTCCAGCTCATCCCACATTTCACAAGGCAAATCGGCGTATTTTTTTCCTGCGGAAAATGGAATTCCTCCCGAGTCGTCTTCCTATTTTGCCCCTTTTGTGATTTATTTTTACTGCTTAGATAGTTATATCGCCGGCTCCTTTTTAGATCCGTTAAAGACCCCGCGGGGTGTTATATAGTCCACAGCTGGGCAAGCCCTTTTTTTCTCCCGTGTTGCTTCCTCGGCGTGATATTTTTTTTCCTCCCACTTATTTCCTCTTACTTTCCACGGTAGCCCCTTGAGCGTGGAGTCTCCACGCGGGCGCAAATGGGTCCCGCCCGGGAGATTAGCTACGGGCCTCGTGCCGCCCTTTTACACCCCCGCTAGGAGAAAGGGTGAGCGGAAAGGACTCTGGCGAGGAAAAGTTGATTCTTTTATTTCCAGGAATGAAATATAGCAACAGGCTCCAATGTTTTTTTTCTCATTTCACGTCACAAAGTGTTATAATACTATGAATCCCGAGCACACTTGCAAACATGTGAATATGCCTTATTAATACAAAAAGATATCTTACCCTAATTTTGTACCGCTATATCGTTCCTCTAGTTTATTCCATAACGTTCCGCTTTAGAAAAATATCTTTAATTAATTCCATACCACTATTTTGTACCTTAAATTCCTTAGGTAACTGGTATCTAAATGTATTGTACTTTCATTTCTTACCGTCTCTTTCCATCTTAGCGTACTGGTATCGAACGATACACAAGAGGTTGACTCATGCAGTATATAATGTATTTTGTATCTTTCCCTAACTTCGAACCGGTATTCTCCGTCTCTAATTTCTTTAAGGAAATCTTTCTGCGGTGAACATTAACCGAATGCGCTCTAGTTTAATGCATTGAGACATTCAAAAAATAATTGTAAGTCATTAAATGAAACTTGGTTCTTTTTCATATAAAAGTGCCAACAAACAAATAAATATGAAATAAGAACGGATAACATTTCTTGAAAGCTCGGTGGTAAGAGTTCTGATTGTCTTTGTGTTCCTTTACTCTCTGTGGAGACTAATTTTTAGATTTATTTCATAATATTTTATATTACTTGTCTCAAGAAAAGGGTTGGTAACGTGAAATCATAGTGTATAAAGGAGTCTCTTTGGTTAATCCTAAGGCTTTGGCTTTAAATTGCAGTATAGCGTAATTATTGAAATGCACGGAGACAAGGGAGCACGATCAACGTGCCAGAGCCCTCCGAATAAGGTTCTTTGTATTTTGCTTAATTCAAGATGCGAGCCTTGTACGGATGTGGGAAGACATTTATTTCCACGCAATTCACGCTTTGAGCGTCGGTTTGTGTAAACCACTATCGTAGCGCAAACTGTTGAGAATGGTTATTTGACTTCCTGTATGTCATGATACGCACTAATTTACATGAGGACTAGGAAATTCAACGGTGCATCTCTTTGTGAGAACTAATCCTTTTTGAATGGTTTCAAGTCCTCTTAAATTCTTGTCATAAATTTCATAAATTTCGTGGATATTCGCAAGAAAGGGGAAACTCCTTTGAGCGGGAGAACTCGGGTCACGTTCCGAAGTTGGAAGGGAGTCTCGGGAAAAAAGTAAAATAAATATGTCTCAAAAATCTTTATTCTCAGAGATAAAAAATCTTTCCTAGCAATCACGAACTGAACGCCGTTCGAACGGCGTTCAGTTCGTGATTGCTAGGAAAGAGTTTAACCTCTTCAGACAAAACGAAATGAAAAAAGATCTTCCGTTTCATGATATACCCTAGAAAATGTTCTATACCGTTATTTCTTTACGTGCTTTTAAACTTAAAATTATTTTGTCTCATACTGTCATTTTGGCATGCTCCGTATATTTCTGCCATTTTTAACTTTGGTCAACATAAGCAGAATAGCCGGTGTCATTGCGGCATGTACCACTTCTAGAAACTGACTTAACTTCCTATTACAATGACTCGCAGTAAGTTGACTTCTCAGGTTACTGAATGGTGTTTCCTAGGTTGGTGAAGACGTTCTTGGCAACTATCTCTAACCGAATAATACCGAAATTTTACATATCCACGCCGTTATCTTGGGCAAAGTGTAGTTTCAAAGAACTCAGTTCAAATTCCGTATGGAAAATCCTCTGAGCGCGCCTGTGATAGAAAATAATGCATTTGGCAATGCGCAAAGGAAAAAATCCCTTTATCCTTTCATGCGCATGCCCCTCCTCCCGCCATCTGAAAATGCTAGGCTCTTGCATCCACTTTGGCAGAGTCTGGAACAAGAAAGGGAATGCTAAGAGTCGCAAAGGAATAGGGCATATATTCCGAGTGCAAGTAATAAGTGTCTTCCCTCCCGAGAAAGGGTGACGTGATGGGAATTTCCAATTACCAGTTTCGTTTTGCTCAGCACGAATCTGAATTTCAGCTCTCGAAACTCACTAATTAAGTTAATTCTTTATTTTGTAAAGTTAAATTAGAGCCTCTCCATAAGTTCCATTGCCTCAAAAGGAAACGATCCCAGACTTAAAGTTTACTCTCGTTTGTTTTCATTCGGTCTTGTGTGTAGCAGACTTCATCGATTTCGTTAAAACCTTAATCAGACGGCACTCGAAGGCATCGTTTGGTAATAATGAGGTTTTTCTCCGAGACTTACAAACCAGAAACCATTCATGTCCATATTCTTCTCAATATTTTCTTAGATCAGGACTTTTTTTATGAGTTTAATTTTTACACAAAATCATTCACGTTTCAGTGATCATGCAACAACTCTGTTGCATTCTTTTAGAGTTACTTAAGATTCAACCCGGCGTTTCTCCCTCAGTTCTGTATCACTCTAGCTCTCTAACGAGAAAATCAGTATTCCTATAGGTACATTGGGAATTGAATTTGAATTGATTCAATCTTGAATGTTTTCCCATATTTTAAGAAAACTTTAAACATTTGGAAAGAAAACTTAAAACACAGCACCCTGTCGGGGACCGGCGGGAGATGAACTTTAATACCTATGTATACATACCTGTCATACCATAATGTATGTATTAATCGCTATCCTGCCTGTTATTCTTTTTATTCAATTGGCCCATATTTTAAGAGTTCTACAGTACGTTTTGAATATACCTGTACGTATTCGGTTATTGAATACTGTTGCATGTAATTACCATCTTTCGTGTGGTTAAAATTATTCGAGTGCATGATCAAACTAATATTTGTGTAGAGGTAAAGTGATTACGATTGAGCATGCATGGCTGGTGACCTAACAATCCCCGCCACTCGCCCTTGTGGCGACCTGCGAGGTATTGTGGGGATGTAGATACCTATCTTCATGGAGGCAGCCGATGAGTTCACACTATAACTGGCTCAACCCGCAGCGAAGGAAGAGTTACGCCTATACTCGTACTTGTTTACGAATTGAGAAACGGGCGATTTTTACATATTGTTTGCCTTAATCAAAATTTAAAAAAATATTGAACAGGAATCAACCCACCTTTCAATACGAAGTGTTTTAGTATCAGATTGTAACTCGCCGTCGCGGATCATGAACTAAGTAGATACATTGCTTCTGATCGTACACTGCAACATACCCTCAATTAGTACACAATAAAGACCCCATTTGAAATATTGATTCGAATCCATCTCTTCATCAACATTCTATAAACATTGCCCTTACCAAGGATGTACTAATCAATCTTGTTTATTGCTTATATCGGGATGTATGCTTATAGTTTGGGTACTCTCTAATATTAATAGTCTAATTTTTGAACTTGTTGATCGTCTGTGCGATTCCCTTCCTTTTCCCTGTTTTTCCGTTGATTCTGGATGATTTCGAATTTCGTAGCGTACAGTTCTCATTTGATTGTATTTTGTTAAATCTTTTCATCTATCAACGAAATCCTAGCATTATGACTACATTCTAATAAGTGGCTTTCAGTACTAAATATTATTGGCGTCGGAATGGAAGTCGATTCAAAAGGATTTTCTGAAATCCTTGTGGTACCACTGCATACATTCTCAGAAGTGGCAGTTAGTAGTAACATTTTTAGCGCCGGAATGTTGGTCAATTCTAAAGGAATTTCTACTTGCGTTATCATTTTTCATGCCCCTGCCAGCCCGCCATGGAAGAGTGTTCTCACCTTGAAAACTCAATTGAGAATTATAGGCTTGAGTTCGGAGGAAGCTATACATCACCAGCCGAATTCTTGGGGGTAAGACATGAATGCTGAGGCGATAGGAATGAAAGTATTCACGGGTTCCAAATTTTACTTTTGTTTTTATTTAATGTTCAGCAGTTTCGATCAGGATCCAACGTACGTGGTCCCTTGTGTTTTCCATAAAGTAATTTACTCGGGAAAATGAATGTTCACGTATAGTTCCATTCGAGAGGGTAACTTTAATTGATTTCTATGGCAAATGTTCGCTTATTCTATTTCCCTATTTTCCAGATGAATGGTGAAACAATGCACAATATGTAACTTTTTTTACATTATTCAGTTTTTTTTAAGTTTATCATATAATAAAACGGCTAAAGTGAAAATTTTTACGTATTTTTGGGTTTTAAGAGTTTTTCTGTAGAAAAAGTAGAGTTACGCAGGGTAAGTCAAGGTTTTAAAAAAATATGATATTGAAAACTTTGGTATTGGAAAGTAGTATTTTATAGCTCGGGAAACTATTCGTTGAGACAAGATGATGGGCGTAGATTGGAAGTCTTTCACGATGCAGTTTGGGAGATGGTGTAAACCCACAAAATAAATGGAAAAGAAAACAAAGATGGAGTTATTGATGCGGTAGTGGAAGAAAGAAGGTAGTTATGAGACATTTGAAGAAGGCAGGATAGTTGGAAGAAGAAGATACTGTGAAGCAATGGGATGTTGAAGATGGTGATAGAGGGGATGATGCTGGAAAATATGAATTAGAGGGAGGAAAGTATGGATTGTTTTTAGATAGCTAGAGGTCATATATAGGCGAAATTGAGACCTAATCGTCCCTTCTGCCATTCAACCCATAATTTTTTAGTGGAATTATTGAAGGTAGAAAGTGGACAGAGCTAAATAATGAGTTATTGTAATATTAAGCACGGAGTTTAAGGATATTTTCTGCCATATATGTTAAGACTGTTGGAATGATGAAGAAATTGCTCCAGGAAGAATTTTATTTGTTTGTTCTTAAAGATGGTGAAATTCAAATTCCATCATGTTGCATGATAAAACTGAAACCTCCCACAAATATAGAGTTGATACAATGACTCCGATTAATGCTGGTTCATATTTGTAGACATAAAATAAATTTCATACACATCTCACCACAATTAACTGTTTTGTAACTCCACGCACTTCCTATGTCAGTTGCTGTCCACATGTCATCTCTCCTACCCCCTCTAGCTAGCCTAAGCCGACATTACACCCTTTGTCACAGTCTTCAGCATTTCATTACCACTCGATGTGACCTGTTTAAGCTTTTCCTATTTTTTCTAATCCTTTTAGGAATTTTTCTTCCAGCAAAAGTCTTTCTCCTCCTACCATGCCCCCAAAACTTCTTTCTTTGTACTCCTTCCTCTAAATCTCATTTTTTTCTATTGTACAACACACAATTATCCTAAAAGCCTTCAATTTTACGCTTCTCGTCTTACATTAACGACCAAGTTTCAGGTCGTTGATGCAAGCGATTCACGCTACATTTTAATTTCTGCCTTGAGCAATTATTTCTTTTATTAATTTATTTGCTTAGCCAAGTACTGCTTGATGTGTTTTTGTCAAAATTTCTTTATGGTTTTATATGTAAAATGTGTGCTGGAATTAAATCGAAATCATTAATAATTTGGGAAGAAAGAAATGAATGAATGGAGTGAACAGAAAATTTTATTCAAATAGAATATTTTCAATAATTTGGAAAGGATTATAAGTAGGCCTAGTGATTATTTGATTCTAACCAGGGACTATTTTGAGTTTTACAGGCCAATTAATAGAAGGAGGAAATAGATGTTATTCTATGAGATCTTTAGTACATCGCTACATTTTATGGCAGCTTTCATCGTTGAAATTAAGGAAATTATTCACACCGTAGGTATTGTGGTAAAGATTACCCTCATCTGAGTACTTTCTTCGACATTGAAATTCGACTTAGCGCATCATCCTCTTCAAGGAAAGGGTTTAGGTATCCTAGTGGTTACTCGAGTGTTTTTCTGCTGACCAGAGAAAAAAGGATTCAAATTATGGAGATCGGATTCCCCTCGATTCTCCCGGGCTGTCATCATTTTTCGTGTACCATATCTTCCAGGGAAACCAGACTCGTCAATAGTACAATAACTGGCCCCTTACCCTGAAACGTAAATGTCGCATGCTGTAGGTCTCGGTGAGGGGTGGGTCCTACCTTAAACTATCAAACCAATCATCGCGTTGACTAGTAATTCCTTTCATTTTTTATCATATAATTTATATTTAATTAATTAAATGTAAGGAACAGCCAAGGGGTAAAAAGATGAGGAGATTCGCGAGAAGTAGGAAAGCTAGGTGAAATGTTAAAGCAGGAGGGAATAAACTAGTGGAGTAGATGGAGCGGTTCATGTATTTATTCAGGCCGTAATTTAGAGAAAAAGGGGAATTGTAATGGGGACATTCGGAAAAAAAACTGCGTTAGCAATAGAGGCATTTACAAAGAAAACGAGAATTAATGACGGGGCGCTGAGTAAAGATGTGAAGAAAAGATTAGTAAAACTTTTAAATGGACCGTATTACTTTAATGGATGAGAGACTTGGTCTTTAACGCAGGAGGATGAGTGTATATTGGAGGCTTTGAAGATGTGAGTCTGGCGAGGAGTAGATAAAATAAGTTTGACAGAGAGGAAGACTAACGCCGGGAATTTAAAAAGGGTATCAAAGAGAGGAAGCTACAGGGGGAAATCCGATACGGCAATGGAAACAGATGGGAGAAATAATGAAAGGTAATGGTATGTTTTAGGCCGTGATAGAAGGGAGAGCATTGGGAAAGATAGATAGATAGAGGTCTTTATTTGTGCGAAATTGAGGCCAAAGCGAGGTAGAGGAAGGAAGAAGGGTTTTTTTTGAGCAGCATGAAGTCAGGCAGAAGTTACGAAGAAATGAAGAAGGAAATAAGAAATTCTCACGACATTTAGAAATCAATAGTCGCAAAGGGAGAGGCCAAAACCTACCTTTGTAATTGGTAAAATACCCGAATTGATTTACTGAAAGGATATTGGCATGGCATTCAGCAATGTGATTATGTTGTGCGAAATATCGACGATGCACTTTTTTAATTTGATGTCAGAAATCACTACGATGGTTTCAGGGGTATTTATAAAGAACATGTATGAACATGCAAGACTCGCAGCTCCCATAGAGGGCCAATGAGGTGGGTGACGTCGCTCTACGAACCAAAAATTACGTATACGTTAGGATTGGCATCAACTAGGACTGTTCATAAAGATTGATTATAGATATTTCACTCCCGTAATTTATTGTATAAAATATAGTTTTGTACAATTTTGTGTTATCTTAATGGGCATTGCATATTTGTTACCAGTCCAATTGATTTCAATGCAGTATTGCGGCAGCCGTCGCTGGTTGAAACATGTTCTGCCCACACAGACCTGATTCTAATGAGGAAAAATGCCTTCAACGAATGTACTTCTTCACGTTGAGGAACGGGAAAAATTCACGTGGTCTAGGTCATAATAAGATTTAGAAAGACGCTTTGCGTTGATTTTTTCCAGGGATTCCGCAACAACATTTGCAAGGTGCGGCAGTGGAAATTCCAGCCTGTTGTTTGAAATATGACCTTTTGCAATTGATATGGCCTTGGAGAATTTTGAGTGCTTGCTGGTGTGACTTGTTAAAAATGATAAACCATATCCTCCTAACTATCGAAAAATGATATAACCATGACTTCACCAGCAGAAGCCCCTTGGACTTAAACTAAGAAAAAAGGAACCAGGACTTACACTGAGAGAAAAAACCTGCACGCGAATGCTCTCTTCTTCGCATGTGAGCAGTCTTGGAACCCACCGCTCACAAACACGCCATATGCCATTTTTATTAAATATATTAAATATTATTTGCATATTTAATAATTCAGATAGTATATTTAACGCTATTCGATAAAAGTTTCTCATAATGACATCAAAAGTGTCAATGTTTACTTTTGTGAGAGTAGTGACTTGATCTCCTTGTCCACCTTTCCTAGAAATTTATTGTCTCCTCACTTTGTACATTTAAATAATCTGCTAGCTGCGTTATAGGGAAGAACAGACTTTACTGCCGCCGACATAAGCGAAATAGCCAACGTTTATGCGACATAGACCACTACAAGAAACAGATTCTTCATAATACTCCAGCATATATTAATTAGTCCTTGCCTGGTCGTACACACTTGCCGCATGCATAAAACTGAACGCTTAAACCTTTAGTCTCTGCCGCTGACGCAATATTGGTTTTAAATCATTGAAAATTGTGTCAAATATCCAATTCAAAACTAAGCTAACAAGGTAGAAAATTGACTTTTTGCGCAATGAATAAATTGGAATAAACAACTGATTACCCTTCCTTATTTAACAGCCTCCGTATTCACTTCAAACTTCTCTGTAGCACAATTCGCATGTTAATAGCTCGATATTTATGCTCGGCATTCACGATCGTTCGCAATTTAATGCCTTTTATTAACGATCGTGCACTGTTTTTCAAAAATTAATGCCTACATAAATTTGTAAAACTGACACAAATTACGGTTTAATAGCTGGAGGTAATCTTTTAAGTTGATTTATGGCCATTTCGTTTCTGTTACATTGTATTTATGTTTTTTGATACTGCGTTAGTATCAAACAATGTGAGTGCTACGGAATAGCTTCTAAGATTTGCCGCGACTAAAATGACCCATCAGAAGACAATTAGTCAAATATACTGCTCCACATTTCTCTAGGAATTCTAATCTTTTGGCAATATTTGTATTGAATTATTTTTAACTTGCCTTTCTGTGATTGAATACTGAAATAGAAATTTAAGGGAGTTGTTATAAGGTTAGGGCTCGTGGTTATAAGCTCCCTTTGTTACAATACGTAATTTATTTGGTTATTTAACCAAAGGAGAGGAGTAGAAAGGCAAAACTGTACACTACTCGTACACTGTAGCTTTTGGAACATCTTTTTAAACAGATACACTGAGATGGACCACCACACACGGCTCTTTAAAGCTTTCAAACCTCCCGGGCTTAATAACACCCTGTAAAACTTACTAATATCCGCTCTCTCCTCACCTCCTTGTTCCTTCACCCTTCGTCCCTTACCTCATTTCTTTGTGCTTCTAACTATATTTAACCTTGTTAAGTTTTTCCACCAGATTTTATGCATATTTTTTTGCGTCTGTGAAGAGCGTTTGTTTTCGGAAAATGAATATGCCATACGAGTATATATGAGCTGGCGCATCGGCCCGGAAAGTTGAACGCCATCTGCTGACTAAAGAATTGGAGCAGTTGGTTGGGGCAGATATCCTCTTCAGATTTCAGCACAATTTACGTTTCCTCTAAAGCTCAAGCGGCTAGGAGCATCGGTCCGGCAAGCCGTGAATCCGTGGTTCAACTCCCGGTCAAGGAAACTTGTTTGCAGTTGTGATCTGTTCGATTCCACCTGCCTTGCCATTTCTGTGTTCGCCCTTATGTGTGTTCCTATCCTTTTTCTTTATATCTATTTCCATGTGAATAAATATGTGTTCGCCATTCGGCGGGTTTTCGTGTTTGAATGTGTAAATGGCCAATGTCGCTCGTTTCCTTCTTCTGGCTCGTCAATAGGCAGGTACAAATGAAATTTTCTTCGCTGATATGGTTGCTTTAGAGGAGTGTATGAGTGTGGAATCACTGAAGAGGTAAAGGTTTAAGAGAAAGGGTTGACTGGGAAGTTATGGGTATAGTATTTCGGTGAAGAGACTTTCAAAACAACTAGCACTCGGTGTCTCGGGAATATTTTGAAGGTGAAAGAAGTTTTCAAAAACGTATAGGCAAAATAATAAATAAAGTAGCTTTCCAGAAAACAGCTTAAAGTCAGGATAAGCAGAATGTTTTTTACTTAGTTCGTCCCGAAAGGTAACACCACGGGGTGCACAAATGCATTTGCCTTTTGGAATTGTTCGCATTTAGTAGGCCTATATCTGGCTAGTGTCATTTACCACAAGAATAAAATAATTCAGCCGGATATTTGAGAAGGATGGGACGTGATAAAAGTTGATGGGTTGCCCGAAGAAGAGAGGGACGAAAAGGGTAATTTTACTTCATGTGTCGTCCTGTCTGGAGAGCCTCCAGTGGAGAGAGAAAGAGACGGAGAAATGGCTTCGGCAGGTAGGCTGGCGGATCAAGATTCGCCACCGTACCTGATCGGAATATCTGTTGCGAGTGAAGAAAAGATTTACCTGACCACCTCCTGCGAGAGGAGTAGTTCCCTCTCTGGGTTGGTGGAAGGGATTGAATGGCAAATAAGCAAAAGAATCGGAGTCGAGAGGGGAGTTTAATTCCCCCAAAACACGCAACAGAGGTGACTGTGTAAGGAAGATTGATGGCAAAGGGAAGAAAAAAGGAAAGAGTTGAGATATTGAGCGAGAAATTAGAATGTGGGGGTAAGGGTTTTTATATATTAATTTTGGCGGAATTGCGGTTTACAAGTGGAATTACTAAGATGTGACACTCAGGACGAAATGCGGGAAATGAATTTTTAGGCCATTTATTGCCATTTGAAGGCACTGTGATGGAAAGATGAGAATGTCACGTGGTCAGAGATGTCTCGTTGGCTGGCTGATGGCAAACGTTATACCTTTCGGGCCTGGTCATTATTTTCGAGAAATAGTAACTCATCAAAAAAAACTGTATGCATTGCCGAATTCAAGTTATTTTTTCACCTCTCAAGATGAAAAATGCATCAGAGACATCTTCAATATCTCAGAAGTAACTATCTATGTGGAATTCTATTGAGAAAAGAGACTTGATATCATAGTCAGAGCAAAATGCATGAGTTTTAGTATTGCTTTGAGATCCATGATCGATATCACACATTGTAACGACTACCTAGTCAAAACCAGAGTGTAAAAATTAAAATTTTTGCGTAGGGTACTCGCAAACTTTCTTTTCACAAGAATCGATCATTCAGGGCAATATATTATTAAATATTAGGCTTTCTGTGCGTCAAAAAGTTGATTTGAATTGAATCAGATGTTGGATCAAATTTTGCCACACTGAGACCACGGGCATGTTTGCGCGAATATTATCAACATAAGGCAGTTTTCAACCGAAAATATTTCGCTAAAAATTTGTTCCTTTCAATTGGTTTTTTGAACACTACTTACCACGAGTCATCGAAATATGTTGCATTTTTTATGCAAATTTTCTGGTGCAATCCTGTTTCTTTATTATTACCCTGGATAAAACGGGCATAAAGGGTTTCTTGAAATTTAAAGAATGACCAAAAATGACCATTTTATTTTTGATGAAAAAATGTTTACTTCGACTTAAGCTTTGATGTGATGTGTCTTATCCATTTAAAGAGTGAAGACAAATGCTTCCTCTGATATACAGTAATATCATGTGAGATGGAGTAATATCATGTGAATTGGTAATAAATATATTTTTCAAAATACATCCCATGAATATGCACTTAAATCAAAACATTTCCCATCGAAAAAATGTGTTTGGTGCTCATTTGAAGTGCTCCTATTTTAATCATGACCTTTCAATATTTACCTCTATGAAGACAAATGATGTTCATACCTATTTTCCCCACGTACGAACATAAACTTCAAACATCTATTCATTGAAAATTTATGCAGTTGTAGCAAAAGGACTGTGTTGAGTGGGTGAATAGAAAAACCTATGGAGGACCCTCGCAAAAAAAGGGGAAATTGAGTGAATATAACCTGAGCCACAATACAAGCAAACAGAAGGTAATACGTTATTGAAAGAAATAGAGATTGATAGAGTCATTATTTGGGCAAAATTGAGACCTAATGGTCCCTTCTTCCATTTAACCCATCGTCGTATACATATTATAATAGGCATTAAACTTATAGTTACATTCATGTGTACGCATAAATACATATAGACAGACAAATTCATTTAGCACAGATTTGCACATCGAAAAGTAAAAAAGTATATATATATATATATATATATATATATATATATACACACACACGAGGGTCATCCGGAAAGTAGTACCCGTTCGTGCCGCATGAAGTGCTGACGACGCGAGTAGCCGCTGGACGAGGTCAGATAGCTTCAGTGGCTTGTCTGCCTTCTCTGAGCCAAGTTGCGTGACGCTAGCATTGCCTGTGTTGTTTCTGTGATTGTTTACAATGTTTAAAAAAATTGAGAACGCCGCCAGTTGTGAAGTGAGGGCAGTGATTAAATTCCTCAATGCAAGAAACGTTCGCCCATGTGATATTCATCGCCAATTAAAGGAGGTGTATGGAGACAATGTAATGGACGAGTCGTCTGTTCGGCGGTGGTGTCGCAACTTCAACATGGGGAGGGGGAACACACACGACGATGAGCGTTCGGGGAGACCGTCTGTCATTACAGACCAACTGGTGAGCTCAGTTGACGAATTCGTGAGGAACGATCGGCGCGTCACAATTTATGACATCTGTGAGCATTTTCCCAATGTTTCTCGAACAATTGTTCATGAAATTGTTAAACACCATCTGCATTATGCAAAAATTTGTGCAAGATGGGTCCCTCGCGTATCTCAATGAGCTGGCGGCGAAGGACTATGCAGCAGGAATACAGAAACTTGTCACACGTTATGACAAATGCCTTAATTTGCTTGGAGATTATGTTGAGAAGTAGTTTAAAGTATCCTCTTTCAAATAAAATTTTTTATGTTTGTTAATATTTACTTTTGTGTCTTTATTTCACGAACGGGTACTACTTTCCGGATGACCCTCGTGTGTGTGTATATATATATACACACACATTTATACATGTATACATACACATACATAAATACATACATTATTACGCACATATACACCCATATATACATACATTTATAAATTACGGATACACTTACACACACACATACTCAAATTAAATGACAGTTAAGATAGAGAACAATAAAATAAGGAAAGTCTAAGCAAATAATGAGGTTTGTGGGGAAAGAAAATATACAGGGGACGGATACGAAAGAGCGAAGGCCTAAGGTGAACTTCGAGAAGCAAATAATGCTAATGTCAATGCAAGGAGTTATAACGGAATTGGGGCATTGGCAAGAGGTCCCATAGTTTGGAGAGCGGCCACAAACCAATCCTCTCATTGAAAAGGGTATCTGTATGGCACAGGAGCTAATGTACTGGCTTCCCATCCCTAAAGCTTCGACTCGAATCCCGGTGGTGGCCGGATTTTTCTGCAATATCACGATCACTACTTGGATTGCTTTGTGAAAAGCTCTTTAAGTGAGTATGCCGTTCGTCGGATGGGGCGTTAAATTATGGACGTCTTTTGGTAAGAAAAGGTTAATACCGAAGCAGTGTTACTCTCTACCTTTCCTTTATTTATATCCTGAACATCTTACTGTTATTATTTTGATCACTAATACTCCTCACTATTTGTTACAATATTTCAAAGCACAAGACCAGGTTCATAAAACAAATACACGAGGGATAAAAAACCTGGTTGTACCGTAGAATCGAATGGCTATCTGAAATAAAGCATTTATTGTTACTATTTACCGCGAGCGTAACAAATTCAGTCCATCCTTGAGGAAAGCTCCTTCAATTGCATCATTTAAAAATACCTTACATAAGACACTCCTAAAATTACAGCAGAATTGCAAGTAAAACACTTAAGGAGCTCACAGTCGTATCATATAAACACAACTATTAGTCAGAAATATCCACTTAACATATTAATCTTACCCTTAAAATCTCTCTTCTGGTAACGGGTTGTCGTTCATTTTTTTAATTATAATTTAATTGTATTTTAGCAATTTTTTTCCTTCAATTTTTTTTATTTAATATTTTTTAATCCTGAATTATTAATCAGTGATTTTATAAATCGATTTTTCTTCGCAATTATACGTACACATTAGTTCTTTTGTTTTTTCTCTTATTTTTATGAATTTCTTTATTTTTATTTATTTATTTTATTTAGTAAGTCATTACATTAGCATTATCTATATGTAGGTTCTCGTGGGTTTTTCACACTCTCCTTTACGTGCGGGTGTTTACCTGCAGTGGGTTTTCTTCGTCAAGGATAAAAGCCTTATTCCTTACATTTTCCCAAAAAATTACATATCCTTCTACATTCTTTGTACTCATGTATACTCACTGTAAATCGATTTTCATTGTCTAGTTAATTTTTATGTTACTTATAATTATAATTCTAATGTAATTATATTTTCTTTCACCTCATTTGACGATGGGTTAGATGGAAGAAGGGACTGCCATAGTCTTCAGCTGTCAGTCGCATCCCCTAACCACTCGGATTGATAACCCCCTGATTATGAATCATTTGCAGGATGATGTACAAAACTTCTAATTATTAATTTTCCTTTCATTGTTTTCATTTCACGCGTGAGATGCCCCCGTGAGAGTACAGTTTTCTTTTAAAATCTCCGAAGGGCCGTGATATCAGGATAGGCAAGATGGAGAGAGGGCGTCCGATCAAGCACGATGCAATGCGTGGAACGCCCCCTCATCCGCGAGCCGACCACTTTCTCCCAACATCTGCTGTAGGCAGGGAAGAGATCATCTTTAAGCCCCGTGAGTCACCCCTGGAACCGACGATCCGATAAACCGTTCTCTGGGAAACTATTTTGCGGGAAGCCTTGTCGGTTTCCTAATTCTTCTCGGTTTAGTCTGTAAGCGCGGATGGCAGATACATCGATCGAGACCCGTGGCAATGGAAGTCAGGGTTTTGCTTAATTCTCGTCCAAACTTGTGGACGAGTTGGGCTCTCAGTCGTTGGCGTGTGTGCCCCTCCCCCATTCTCACTCCTTCTCTCCACAGCTGAGGGGAAAAAGCTCCATCGGAAGTCGGCGCTGGGAATGGCGAAATCAGGATTTAATGACCGGAAACGCTAAACGTCGAGTGGAGTGAAATATATTCCTCCCTCTCTCCCCTTCCCTTTGAGGGTCGAAATATTCTTTTTTTTTGCCTGGAATGAAAATAATCAGGCGTGGAAAGTTTCTGGGAGCCATTTGCTTAGTAATGTGCACGTGGCCCACTCAAGCAAACCTTGCGGTTTTCACGACTCGTTATTCGTCGACTCGTAAATCGTCAAAATTTCCTTACGATATGGTCCTTTAATTCCTGAAAACTTTAACTTTTACCGTTGCCTTTACGAAGATTTTTCCCTTGAAGTAGAGTTGTGAAATTCATATAAGATGTTATACTCGTAACTGACGATTACAGGGTAGATGAAAGTATGTGCGCCGCAAAGAAGAGAATTACGTACTTTTTAATTTTTACCTAAGCATGGGGAATAAGCTTATTTCCAAAATCACAAAGTTGAACGGCATTTATTAAGGATGACGAAATGGCATTTGAGTAGAGTATCCGAATGGTGTGGTTATTGAAACTTGTAACACTAATCCAGACTAAAATACGGAAAATGATAAACATGTCATTTCCTTAACTAATGAGCTGCATTATATTCAAAAAGTAGGTATTAATCACATTAAATCTGCTTGTTAAAAAACTGCATTGAGCAAATAACTCATTGTTGGCAATTTATCCAAAACATTTGACAGCTATAAATTAGAAAACGCTTCAAAGCACACATAGCCTACTAATAAATATTCCAGGTGTGTATTATGCTGTGCGGTACCTCATGGAGAGATTCCATTAAACAATATTTTCTCAATTAACAGCAGTTGTGGTCGTTTACTGCATGCAGCTTAGCAGTATCGTGGCAATTTAAAATTTACTTCAGGCAACTATGAAACGCCTGTAAAATTCACCAACGCCTGTAAAATTCACCAGTATTTCTTGAAATACAATTAAACTTGTGCAATGGCTCTTTCACACGCGTAAGTATATGGTAGAATTATTAATGTCATGCTTTGCGTTTAAAATAAAATATTAAAGAGTTAAAAACTTCAACCCTACATCAACCTACTTTTTTTGATATTTTTAACTCAACTAATTTTCCATTGCAGAATAAATATCTTGAATAGCCAAAAACAAATTCTATAAAATTGGCTTTTTAAACCAAATTTGTTAACATTGCTTTCATTGAAGAATAAAGTCTTTGTTAAATGTAAAATATTTTATTATTTTAACTTTTGATCAAATTTCACTCATTGTAAACGCAAATTTTTTCAATGATTAATTTATCTGTCATAGCAATGCAAGGGAAAATGGTCACTGTTGTCGAACGTGTACTTAGTTTGCATGAGGAAGGAAATAAACAAAATTGGAATGAAGTCTATGTGGTCCTGCTAAGCCAATCAGATGTTGACTTGACAGCAGGTTCCACACAGACAAAACATATTAGAAGTTTGTAGGAATTACTTAATTGATTATCGTAAAGGAGAATATTTAAAAATGTTATTTCATTCCAATTAAAGCCATATTTGTAATTTCTTTTCCACTACATTTATAGAATCTAATTTCCATAAATTGCCATGAGAATCAATCGCCAATCTCTCCCACTATCTCTTTTACTCAAAATCCGTATATCATTCAAGAAGTTCTCTCGGGCTTCCCACCGGGTCAGGTTACAGTACACCGATGTTTCGATGGCAGAGTCAGCCATCGAAACATCGGTGTACTGTAACTTGACCCGGTGGGAAACCCGAGAGAACTTCTTGAATACCATGCCCCGGGAAAACCTGAGATCCTTCATTTGTATATTAGTTCGTCGTTTGCTAAACATCGAAGAATGCTTGTAACGTTGGAGATTGTGTCGTGGATATATAACAAGAAGATTGGAGGCCCTATTATATTTCCCTGCGGCACTCCCGAAGTTGTGTCTGCCTCTAGTGAATTCAACACGTGCACGACTACAAAGTGTTTTACGGTTGCATAAGAAGTTGTTACTTTCTCGTTAACACCGTAATATCTTAGCAAATTAGAATTAGTTAATGTACCTTTGCTTTTACGACCTAAATTATGTCAATGGAAAAACATATATTGTCACAAAATATTAAGAAAAACTCGGATGTTGCATCCTTGGTATTGAATCATCTCCTGCCGCCTACCATAGCAGTGACTTGACTGTTGCCTTTTAGGTGTGGATGAATTCAGAAGAGTAAAACTTACCGACGACGTTCTTCGAAGGAGACATTTACTTTTTCATTTCATCATATATTCCAGTCCCCCTCCCTTTAACTGTTTGCATTCATGCCCCAGACGCACGTTCCTGGGAACGGGCTCTCCGTTTGGCCTCTGTTGTTGGAAAGTTGGATGGGAAACGGACGCGGGTCGCACGCGAAAAAGGGGGGCTCGTCGATTGAGTCAGACCATCCTCTCTCTCTCTCTCTCGCCACCCTTTCACTCTCCCTTTCATTTTATTCCGAATTTATTATTCTCGAAAAGGAGGACGTTGGGTGGACGTTTTGGGGGGAGGGAGGTGGCGGGAGGAGGGATGGGTGAGCCGTTTGGGGGGGATGGCACTGTGCGAGCGATGGAAATGGATGAAGGACCCCTCTCGATTCACATTCACCCCCTCCTGGCCGATATCCCAGTCCCTAAGTGACAAATTTAGAGGGAGGCAGGTGCCAGATTGTAGGATGGGGGAGAGGAGTGGAAGGTTGGGATAGATTGGGAAAAGAGGGTGCAGAATCCGGAGGAGAGTTTTTGAGAGGGGGGATTGAAGGTGCGAGAAGGGAAGGTTTTAGTGTGTGAGGATGCGGAGGGGAGATTTTAACTGAATCGTCCAGGCGAGATTAACGGAGCGTTAGATCTCCGTCTTTCGACACTCCAGTGTATCACATCGTGGAGAGCGGATGCGAATCAAGTCTTGAGCACACAGAGAACGACGCTCTTAAATTCATGACGAGGGAACAAATAACGGACGACCAGAGTAGTTTCCACCCATATCCTCTCCAAAATGACCTACTTTAACCCGGCTACCCAATCTTAATCTAGTAAGCGTTGGTATAATTCATTTTTTTCTGAAGGATAGCTATTGGATTTCTTATGTCATTGAAATGAAAAGTTAATATTGTAAAAGGGTAGGCTACAATGAAATGCCACAGCAAATAGAGATATCTATGTAAAAAATAATTGACCGTGAAGGAGTGTAAATCTTGGGAATAATAGAATAGGTTGAGAAATTGAGTTATTAATCAATCTCTTCAATAATTAATTGAATATAAATTGTCACAGAAAGCACACAATGATTAACACCCATTACATATGCTGATGTCTTTAAGTGAAACATCGATACGAAATCATACTCATCCTCCCGAACGGCGTGCTTTTCGGGTACCAGATCTTCCTGAGAAATCATTACCGGTACAGGGAAAGGAACTGCCCCCCTACCCTGATGTGGGAATCACATGCCTACGAGTACCTGTATTTTTGGGTAGGCTCTGCCTACCAAAAACGAGATGACTGCTATGTTTATAATACTACCTTTGGAACACAAGTACATAAAACATCGAGCTCAAAAAAATGGAAACACATTGGTTGAGTTAAAATTGTGATAAACCATAGTTGTGATAAAATTGCCATAAACACAGTAATCAACCCGAAGGTCGGTTGGTAGGTGACGGTAGAGTTATACAGTACTAAGCCCAACGGCGTGTGAAATTTACACATCAGGGTAGGGGGGCCAGTTCCTTCCCCTGTGCCGGTTATAGTTTCCCAGAAAGATCTGGTACCCGAAAAATCATATAGCTTGGGTGGAGCCGCAGGTACCCAGAGAGACTTGCCCGAGAATCGAACCCGGGCCTTCCGGTCTACCCCCTGGACTACCACGACCCGCATATATATATATATATATATATATATATATATATATATATATATATATATATATATATATATATATATATAATATTTTTATAATAGATATATATAAATATTACAATTTTAAATCAACCAATGTGTTTCCATTTTTTTGAGCTCTGTGTTTTATGTTGTGTTCCTGTGTTTTGTGTTGTTTTCCAAAGGTAATATTATAAACACAGCAGTCACCTCGTCAGAGAGGAGGTATTTGGGAATGAAATCTTGAAGTGATGCCTTGGAAGAGAGAGAGTATTAGTATGACGGAGAGAACGGTGGAATACTCGAAGAGGGAGAAATGAAAATCGACGGGGCGCGCTATAATGCATATATGAACGGAGGCGGATTGCTTCTGGGACGCGCGTCTCCAAAGGCTTGATTTACGGTGCTCTGACTCTGTTAAGTTTTAACGTTTGAGCATCCATTTGCCTCGCAGGAGAGACCTTCTCCTGAAAATTTTGTGCCTGCAGTCCTTAACCCTAACGAAGAAGCGCGACCAGGAAGCTGAAAGAATTCAACACCGTAGTTATTAATCCGTGGAATTTTTACACAGTGATAAGGTGAAAGAGAGATATATAGTAGGAATGATCCACCTTTAAAATAATCTCTCTTAATGTTTTTTGTGAACAGTTACTGTTGATAAAAAGCATATAAATGTAGCGACTGAAACTGTGAACTGGTAAGTTCATGTTTAAATTTCTATGCATTGTCTTCGATAAACCTTAGCCTTCGTCACACATGTTGAAATACATTTGAGAGGAAACCTAGCCTTCTCTACGTAAAAACATCACACGAGTTTCATAATATAGGAATAAATGTGTGCATTTAGAAATAATTTGTTTTAAGGCCATGTATGTGAATTACATTTAAGGCGGTGTCATGTACTTTACATCGAAATATTTATTATCCGTCATTTTGTTTTGAAATTTCTATATTAGTAATTTTAAGCGCTCTCAATTAAACGGCAATGATAAAACGGGGTCTTTTCTTGTTAGTATGCATAGACATTGACAATGTCTATGCAGACTTTTACAATGATCTTTAGAATAACTGCTTATCTGTACGGCTAAGATTGGAGGGCCTAGCGTTTGCCCCAAGAGTATTTCCTCAATGGAATAGCTTTCAGCGAAAAGCGTTCACCGAAGAACAAACAGTTCCTCAATTAAATGACAATGAAGGCCAATTTTTCACTCCAGTCATTTAGAAAAGTTGCGTAAATCAACTGGTTCTTTCTAAGATCCTCTACGAAATAGGAATCTCGGTTCTTTCATGAAGGCTTTTGCACCAGTTCTGTAATCTTTACATCATTTGTTGGTGCTATGATCGGCTCGGTGGATATAGATTCTCTCTCCTGAACAGGGAAAGTTGGAGAGCTGTCATTTAGTTAACAGTACATTTCCCCGAACGGTAGTTAATGGTACTAAAATGTTATTAATGAATTCCATTACAATTTTTATCACCAGGCCCCAGGTTTAGCCTATTCCTTGGCATCTATCATTTGTATTAATTAATTATTTTTTATTCCGCCAAAGAAAGTCGGTGGGTATTGGGTGACCCAGAAATTACTATCGGCGACTGTAAACTGACACCCATTATTGGAAAATGAAAATCCACTACAAGTGTTTCCTGCAATCGTTTAAGACACGGTTAAATGTTCTGTAGTGTTTTGTCATTTATCTCTGAAAGAAAACCATCAAAGAACCCATCGAACCAGATCGATACCTTTAAAAGTTCTGTCAACTCTTCACGCTCGTTTTTTCCTGGAGGCTTCATGGGTCTACTAACCTTTTAGAGACCTTTATGTCTCGAATGAGGTCGAAGGAAACAAGTTATTTTCCAGACCGTTTACCGGTATTGTCTTTCACGTGACCTAACTTTATGTTTCCATATTTCTTTTTTAGGGAATGATATAAAACGAGTGATGAGATGGAGTTATTGAATTTTCAATTAAGCAAGGGATTTTTTTCTCGTCACTAGGATTCTAAACACAACCGGTACTATGAAAGAACATTTCTTTGTAAAGCATGTTTACTGAACCTTACCATGCTCCTCCATAACCTTACGATTGCAAGTAGAAACGTTTTCTGTTCAGTGTGACCAGCTTATAACTTTTGAAGTCCATCATCACCTTGGCCATTATTGGCACAAAAATATCTTTGATGATAAAATTGAGTTGTCATATTTTCTTCTGCGACTGAAGGTTTTTCATCATGGCATAAAAGGCATACGTTATGAAAATAATGTCTACACCAGTAGTTGATTAAAAGTGTCCCCGGGGGTTTTCTGACACCGTAAAAAACCTCTTTCGATTTGGAGAAGAGAAAAAATGTATTCAGAACAAGTATTCAACTCCTCTGCAACGATAAAATTCTTCCTGTTTTTCATCTTCCCAGTTTCTAGTAGTAGTAGTTATTAGTGGAGGCAACCGAGAGCAAAGGTCATTTGCGACAGAAGGTATGGAGAAAGAGCGGAGGGAAACCCGGCGTCGGCATTAGCCTACTCTTGACAAAAGCCACCAAGGGATTCACAGCTTAGCGTCCCATCCGACGGACGGCGTACTCACTCAAAGGGCTTTGTATAAAGCACCTCAAGTAGGGATCAGACTACCTATGAAAAATCCGGTCACCACTGGGATTCGAACCCGGGGCCTCGGGGTGGGAAGTCAGTTCATTAGCCATTGCATCATCCTGATCCCCTTCCCAGTTCTTTCAGTGGCTTTGGTGTGTATTGCTATGGCTGAAACTTTCAGGAGACGAGTCATGTCAGGGTCTTGATTCCGTGTGTTGTTTGCATAGTTGTATCCAGGAAATTTAGCCGTAGGGGGAGGGAAATGTTGGCCTCTCTTTGCCAACTGCGCTGTACCTGATGCGAAAAAATAAAACTTTAATTTTCTAAATATAATTATGTACCTGATGATGTACCATTGAAACGTCTTTTAAGTAATAAATCGCTGGGTTAAGTTAAAAATGTATTATTTGGCAACATATTTCAGTTCCACAAATTATAGCCAATTACTTCTGGTGCACTTTACCTGGAGAAGTTTATTTTGCTAGTCCAATTGCCATTCAGTAGTGTTTGCCAAGCTATTTGTGTCTATATTCTTTCGAATCTACAACCAAACGTTTTCATTGTCACCGTTTGAGACGAGGTGATTTACAGCTATTTTGGTGTGATAAAATTTTAATGAAAAAATTTGATAATAGGAAATATGCAATGTAGTATGATTAATGAGGAAAAATATTATTATGTGCAAAAAAATTATTTTTCTTTCAGGTTTGTCTTTTTCTAAGAGAAATTAAAATTACGTGAAATCACCAAAGTGCTTTACTGAGTCAATGAGTAAAATATTTGTGGGCGCTCTGCGCTAAAACTCGAGTTATGCCACTATATCTGTACTTCAGTTGCAAGCTTGGTCCCACTAGCCTCCTATTGAGCCATATTTACTCCCCCAGAAATTATCTTTTTTTCTGTTATTGTCTTGATTTAACAAAACACTCGAGGTCTCGTTTCACCATTTAACCTTTCTCCCTAGTGCTCCATATTTCTCTTGTAAAGTTTGTCCATTCCATCCTTTTCTTCGGTATTGCTCGTGTTCCATTGTGTTCGGCCCTTCTTATCTTATCTTTTTCCTCAATTCTCATTTCCTCCGTCCTCTTGGCTTAATTTGGTTCCCTCTATTTTTCTCGAGAATTCCTTTCGGGGGGAGGGGGGAAGGGTTGTTCGCGTATTTTTTTTTCGTGTCCCACCGTGTTCCTGCCTCATAAAGTTCATAAAAGTGCGATACTTTGCTCGTCCACTTCATTTTCCGCCGTCGACTCCAGAAAAACGTTTCAGAAGCTCATGGTCCCCACAAGGTTTGTTTTTATAACTGACTGAATTTCCTGATCCACGCGGTACAGCAGTGAAATGTGAGGAAGGGGGAAGAAAAAGAGAACAGGATGACTGCCGTAGGTCGTCGGACGGGAGGAAAAGTAAAAATTGTTCCCCTTTCTCCGAGACTAGGGAGTGTTGAATTTTTTTCCCATCGTCCTTCGCTCCCTACCCTCCTCCCGACGGGGATCGCCGGGTATAAACAAACAGACTAACGGGCCACTTTCGTCTGTCACGACCACTCGGCCGTGGCGTGGCCCCTTCCCGGAATAGCCCATCCCATCCCCCACACTTCCCTCCTAACCCCCTCCTCGTCCCCACCTCCCCTAACCGCCTCTATCCCTTCAACCCCCCCCCCCCCCCATTCTCGGCCAGGCCGACGCTTTCTCTACCCTCTCTCACTCGCTCCCCCCTCCCCTCCCCCACACATACCCTCTCTCTCTCTATTTACAATTCATTCGTTTATTTACCCTCACCTCCTCCGCTACTCCTCCGCCTTCCGCTGCTCCTCACGCAATACGCTGCTCTTTTGTCGTCGCTTCCCGGTTTTTTGTTATTCCCTTGAGGTAGTGGCGCCGCGGACGGCGTAACGCTCTCACCGCGCCTCGAAGTTAGAATAGAATCTTTCGCCGTCATTTCTATCCTTCAGTCCTTTAAACGCGGGGTTCCGTTCTCGCTGCGGGACGTTATGGCTGGGCAACTCTTCGGCTTTTTCCGCCGGCGGTCCTGTTCATGTCCCGGCACCGGGGTTCTCTCCGCTCTTTCTTCCCCCCAAAGGACTTTTACCTTCGGGAGTGTGCACACAAGTGACGCGGGTGGCCATTAGGATTTGTTCACCTCCCCTCGTGACTTTTTTATTTTACGGCCACGTCATACAAATACTTCCGTTGGTATCGATTGATGATTCCGCTCGTCTCTCCGTCGATCCCTCTACGTGATGCATATACTTACAGCAAACCTGAAGTGATAGCCTCCTTATAGAATTTCTGCGAAAGGTCGAGTCCTCCATTTGGTTTACGACTAAAATTACTGTCTAGCCGTTTAAATGTTGGCCTTCAAGAGTTTTCAGTGCAAATAGTATTTTTAAAGCATCATAACATTTCGAGGTCTCAAGGTGACATTCTTATCAGATGTAAATGCCTCATTTTTTAACATTTCATTATATTGCATACTTATTTTAATAATATTTAGAGTTCTCTTAATTTCCAGTTTCAAAATATTCGCGTGCCTTTAAAAATATCGATGATGTTTTAAAAGGATCAAAAAATGGCACATTATTTTTTTCCATTAAGGCAACCATAATACTGTTTACCGTGCTACCCATGTTGAGAAAAACAACCTTCCTCCATCATAGGTTATTTTTAACTTCAACCGTAATGATTCGATTGCAGATTTTGTAACTCTCGGTCTAAGCCAGGTATTTAGTTTTCTTTGTGCTTTTATGTTGATTAAATTTTTACTCTTGATTTCGATGGATTTTTTTTAATTGATGTGCGTCATCGAAGTGGTTCGTCAATACCAAAGGGCTATCGTTTCATGAACCAGTTCCTCCCTGCTTGTACTATGGTTGAGGCGAACGCAGAGGCTGAGGGAAGGAGTGAGAAAGTTAGCGAAGATTGAACAGAAGCAGAGCACGAATTAAAAATTGGTTCGAGTCAACAGGACGTAATTAAAGGGAAGGCGAGGATAAATAAATGGAAATGAAACAGCTGAGAAAATACATGAGTTTTATGCTCAATTCAATCACCAGATGTGCGGCGGGGAGAATCGCTACTGAGCTTCGGATTCTATTGCAAGACTCGTTTTTAATATCGGAATAAAATTTTATTTCAATCGTAAAAGACAAACGTTCGGGAGTATTTTAAGAGTTGGCTAAGCGGTTTTCAAAAGTAGTGCCTCGTCAAATCATGGTGCCATTATCACACCCAAAGGGTATGGCAAAATACACTGACGTGCGGCCACATATTGTTTCTTAGGTATATCACTGGTAGGCAGAAATGGTCATTGTTCTAAATTTATAAAATAATTGATGCCTTTAATAATTTTATTGATTGGGAATGAATTTAATAATTAATTCTCAATAAAATGATTTAACATCTATGTCAATTAGCATATAATTCGGGCGCAAAATTCCATAAAGAAAAATGGATACCAAAATAAAAATAAACCTGACCCGGAGGTGATATCATTGGAAAAAATGATTGTGAAACACTTGAGTTGGGCCGTCGTCGACATAAATGTTGATTCACGGAACAAAAAAGATATGTGTTAGGTGACCTCGACATCAGATATGCGGTAAAAGTACCGCATGGTTGTCCCAAGGTTTCCCTCTTTGAGGGAAAAAAATTCCTATCCGTAAATTTTCCGTAGCGTGGTCAGAAAAGAGACTACTTAGGTAAAATTGTTGGAAAAATACGAATCATTTGAATAGGAGTCTCATTTCTCTACTCCAAGCATCAAATTGCATAGACAAAGTGAATTCAAAGTGGTAAGTGGATTAAAATGCATTATACAGCCGTCCGAGGGAAGGAATCGTTTTTTTCCCGCGCAATTTTCGCGATGAAGTTCAGAGAAATACCAGAAAACGTCATTTCATACGGAATTATCTTAATTTCATACCTACGCCGTTCTTTTTCCGGAAAAACCGGGTGGAAAAAGCTTAAATGTACGTTGTTTCAATGTACTTATCCCCTTTTACTAATTTCCTCCATACTACTCGCTACATTGCTTCATGCCAGCCACTCCGTTCCTGTGACTTCTATTATTCCATATCCTTTAAGGTCCTTCCATCACATCAGTATTTCAGTCTAGTCTTCCATTCCTTTTTACAGTCTACTGATATACGTAGTTCTAATTAAACCAACCTTTTAATTACAGAATAATACTACTCCCCCGTAAGCCCCTTAATTATTTATGGTTCTATTTCTTTAAATACTGGAGACGAATTGACCTTTCGAAAATTTTATTTGGTAGCTTGCGGAGAAAAGTAAAAATATTTCCATAAAAACAATACTGATATAAAATAATTTTCTTGCTTCCAAAATTTTTAAGTTAATCTGATGAAAATGATTTTTTGACGAATTTTCATCGTATTATTCGGAAAAATATTCCCAGTTTGTTTCTTTCGTTGAAACGAATTTTTTTAATAAAATGAAATGAAAGAATTACTGAGACGCATTAAATTATCATCTTTGCCAAGTCGGATCGAATCTCTTATGTATGTTGCTTGTTCGAACATATCCATGATACTTTAATAGTGCAGCTAATAGATGGGTATTTAAAATTTCTGATTATCCCCCGTGTGCTGATTATTAAATGATTAAAATTCCATTTGAGTTAATTCACTTGCATCTTAATTCCACTTAGCCACCATACTTCATAAACGGCTAAGTAGTTTACGTTTAAGCTCAACTTGCATATTGATATAACTTATTTAAATATTCGGCTGTTATTTTCAGCGTTTAGGAATGTCAAGAAGAAATTGCTGCTTGGGGCGAAAAATATCTACTGAAAAATCATGATCTAACGCTAAAAATTAAAATGCGAATTTTGTATGAATTGTGATTGACGTCCTAAGGTTTACAACATTAGCACCGAGTTTCTTTGAATCTTATTCTTTGTTTCTCTTATGGCTTTTTCCAACGTGATCGCTATAAAGCATTGAACAAGTACGTGTATGAACTACTTCCAGATAATCTACAGATGGTCTTAATTTGGACAAATACCTGTTGATGAATGTCAATAAATATACTTATACACAAATACCATGTTCCCATTGAGCACTCCCTAAAAAAATGTTTTCAAGTAATCGAAACGAATGCGTATGAAGGTTTTAAAATGTCGAAGAGAATATCGATTGAAAATTTATCTGTTAATTTTGCATTTTATATAGTATTTCTTCATTATTATGCTAAACAAAGATGAGGGGCGTTTTCCTATTTCTTCCCATTTCATCTTTTAGATACGAGGGACAAATTTCTCCGAGTCTCCATGTGAATAATGGGACTATAAATATTTGACGCCTTTGTTTAAGTCCTCCGCGCCAAGTTATTCGGCCCCGTCTGCTGTGCGTTGAAACGGTGCGAATTTTTCATTACCAGTCCGACAACTCGGAACTTCCAACCCGCTCCTGTCTCTTTCCCACTCGCCTCCGGAATAAAATTGCAAACATTCCTCGCGGCCATCGCTCATACTTCTTCCCTCTCTCCCCCAGCCATAAACTAAAGCGAAAAATTTCCCCAGGAAAAGGGACAACAAATGCACGAAAACAAAGGCGATGCGATATTTCCCGTGCCGTAATAAATCCTGCGAGAGGTTTCCTCATCAGAAACATTTAGGTATCCACAATCCCTCTCAGCCATAGCGCCTGTGGATTAATCAACCTCGAGCAAGAGAGAAACCTCTTTTCAAACGGATAACCACTCATATTTTAATCAAAATGTCTGATGAATTTTTGACAACTTGGTGCTTTTTTCAAACATCTTCTGCGTATTTCTGAACAGATACATCTTCTTTGTTTCCAAGTAGTGAAAATTTCCAGCATCACCACTGATATATCGTAAGAATATGGGTATTCATGAAGAGAGATTCATTGAATTTTCTTGAGGTGGGCAGCTTGCAATCGTTCAAACGTGTTATTTGATTTGAATTAAATATTCACAAAAAAAATTAATTAAATGCCCTTCATTCAATTTTAATCTTTGTTTAATGATTTATGATTCTTTCCATGCTAATCAGTTAAGTAATTAGTTTTCTCCATCACGATATATATTATGTCTCTCTCTCTGTCTCGAGAAATTACAGGTCTCAAGAGTTTTGGAGCATTTGCTACCTTTAAATATGCATAATTTCTCCATTGACATGGCCTTAAATCAATCTTCGCGAGGTTTTTAGGCCCAATGTAAGTAACTCATTTTGTCGGAAATTATTTTTCTCAAGACAAGAGGAGTTCACGAAATAACCGTGTTCAGCTTTCAAGTGCAGGAATGTGCTTCAAGTACCTGTATGTGCACTTGCCATCTGTATCGATGCAAATGCCGACTGTAGTTTCTTGGGCTACCAGTTCCAGGGTATGGATAGGGGCGATAGGTAACTGTATAATATTTAAATATTCAAGATAGTCAATTTCCAAGGTTAAATTCTCATAAACATTTACTAATATAACTTTAAGCCAAAAATTTTCAGTGCAGGGAAGGATTACGGAATGGTAAATTACATTCAGAAACGCCATGTCTTTGGGTTTGCGATCGCAAGTATCACAAACACCCGCCGAAGCTGCAGCGGGTTCCACTGACCAAAGCGTCTTTCTTTCCATATTGAATATCCCAGAATTCCTTCTTCTTTCCCTTCACCTACTCGGAACCCCCATCTCATATAAACCTCTGGCTTAGACCGACCCTCGTCTCAGCCGTAAGATCCCACAAATCCCCGTAACAATTCACACTTTTATTCCTTTTAATCTTCTAAAGAAAACGAACTAAGACCGAGAAGGGATACCAAGGGGTAATAGAGGCCGTTTTACTCCTCCGAGGTTAGGTAACTCAGTAAGGGGGTAGGGAGTTAGGGAGTAGGATGCACGTGGGATATTATGTTAGAGCCCACGTAATCTTAGAGGTCGAATATCGATACGTCGACGGTATCGCATTTTACATTACAATTCAGCGATGTTTTTTCGAAAAATCGATTTTAAGCCACCTTTATTTTCTAATCAACTTCGACCAAGTGACAACGACTGAAAGATTACAATCAGCAACGCTCTCTCCATGGGAAAAACTTTGCGATCGTGCAAAGTTTTCCCCATCAATTGCGAAGATTCACCGCTAATGGAAACTCAAACTGAAATTTTGGGAGCTGTCCATGCGCGTGGACTCACTATTGAGGAAGACGACAAAGAAAAAGGATAATTGAAAAGATTTCAGCTACGGAAAGCAATGGTAATAAACAAATAGGGGAACGGCTGGGAGAGAGCGCGTTTGCAATTTCATGCCGATGGGAACTGAATTTTAAAAAGGTCAGACCGTTGCACAGGGTTAATCTGGAGTCAAAACATGAAACTACAAAAAGCTGTGCAACATGTTATTATTTTTTTACCGAAAGAGGAAAAAATGTTGGGGAAAACTAGGAGGTGGCACAGAAATTGGATTCAGGAGAGATCTTGAGGAAGGATGTTGATGGCTCGGGTATTTCTGGGAATATATAGCATGTAGGGATGAGGGAAGAAGAGAGAAAACATATGGAATCACACAAGGAGGGATAGGGAGGAGGCAATGAATAAGGAAGTACGGGAAGAGGGTGTAGGGTAAAAGGGTTTTATGATGTCCGGAAATGTTTTTGTCACCTTCATATTCCTGTACAGGGTTCGTCCGGAAAATAAGTGTACTGAGCTCAGGAAAAAAAGATTTATTACACTTTTACATATCTTAAGCTAATATTCCTCAAAATAGGACCCTTGTGAGTCGATACACTTGTTCCAGCGGCGTTCCCATTCCTGGAACGCTCCCGCGAAGGCATCATCGGGAACCTCTCGAAGACACGTCGTCACGGCCTCTTTGACGGCGTCCAAAGTCCCGTATCGCGTTCCTTTCAAACTCTTCTTTATCTTCGGGAACAGAAAGAAGTCCGGTGGTGCCAAGTCCGGGCTGTAGGGCGGGTGCGGCAGCGTTGCCACGCCGTGCTTGGCCAAGAAGTCCGACACGACAAGCGCGGTGTGAGACGGCGCATTGTCGTGATGCAGCCGCCAGATGTTTTTGATCGCTGGCCGGACGCGGGCGACTCGTTTTCGAAGCCTGTCGAGCACTTGGACGTAAAATGCAGCATTTACAGTTTGTCGTTCAGGTACAAATTCGTAGTGGACGACTCCCCTTTTGTCAAAAAAGACAATCAAATCAGTACACTTATTTTCCGGACGAACCCTGTATTAGTTTTCGAGAAGTGACCATTCAGAACCCACCTCTTAATTGTTGATCTGCGTACAGTAAAGATCACCAATATCGTTATCAAAGGTTGCAACTGAATATTATTAAACCAGCAAATCAATCAACTTGTTGGTTGGTTTGAACGATTAAGATAAGAAATCGGAATGAGCCCCAGTTTCCTCCTCACTGTATGGTCAGTTGTTCCAATGAATAATTCAACGTCATCGTAATTGATTACTCAATTAGGTTTTACGATGATTTTTGTGAATATTTGTTTTTTAAATACCAGGCAAAGGTATAAATAAATACCTGTAGCTGAACATTTGTGAAACAATTGAGTTCCCTCATTGAAAATCCCTTAACTCTGAAAAGAACGTTATCCGGCTCCCAACGGCTGCAAACAACAAGCTCTGGTTTAAGTTGAACTAGTACAATTCCAGGTCTATTGGACTGCTGATATACCTTAGAGATGTCTGCTCAGTAAAATTTCGAAACAAAATCCCTTCGCAAAAAAAAGGAAAAAAAGTTCGGCAGTTTGAGATTTGTATTCTCCGAGTAGCACGGTCATCAGTCCGACACTCTACCCACAAGTCTGAAACGACCCCAGATAATTTTTTTCTGAGTATTGCCATGATGGATAAAACCCTTTCAAATATGTTAAAGGGGAGCGATCTGATTCCTTAACAATGCGAGGAGGGAAGGTGATAAGGGTTTCCTTTCACTCCACTGACTGTATTTCTTCGCGTCCCCCCCTCCACCTTTCCGTGGGTCTCCCTGCGGTAATTTTCAAAAAAATAAATAAAAAATAAATTCAAGAAATGCGCTTCCCTTGCCGTTGCAGATTTCACGCTCACGAGACGAGGAGAGGAGAAAGTAAAGGATGGCCGTGGGTGGGGTCTTGTGGGGGAGAATGAGAAATAAAAAGGGTGCTTCCGAAGGGATTGTGTGGAGACCCCCATCGATCGGTATTTCTGAGTAAATGGTGGCGGAGGGATACGAAGGGTTTTCCCTCCCCCCTCACTGCGTGGCGCGCGTGAGGCGTGGTTTTTAATCCCCTGGGGGATGTGGAGGAGGGAGGAGACATTTGACATTTGATTTATTTCGTGTGGGTGGCTGGAGGAAAGCGGGGGTCGTCTTTAAGGAGACAGAGGCGGATCCCAATTTCCCTTATTTCGTGGCTGTCTGTGATCTTTTCGCTTCGACTCATTTGAAAAATATCAACCGAGAACAGTTTCTATTATGAAATTTTTGTCGTTTGTTTAATCTGAGGAATCTCAGTGTTTTTTTTTAAACCGAGATAGATGAAATTCGAACATTGAGGAACTGCTTAAAACTAGTAAATATTAGTGAGACACCTGAGTTAAACATTGTGTCAATGCTCCATATCAATAAAAGACTTAGCTAATTCGTGATTGTTTAGATTTTGAGAGAATAATCATGTCCTTTCTTTACATTACTGGAAATTCTTACTTTACATCACTCTTGAAATATTTCCCCATCGAAGTTTATACGTTAACGTAATCCTTTTGGATTAAACGTAATCCTGTAGATTAAAAGAATCAATCCACCATGTTTTGTCTCACTAACATTTGCCCCTCCACACTGCGTCTTCATTGACAGACTATAGTATTCTCTTCCTTTGTAAGTTGCATTTCGCTCTGAATCGCTCACTATATTTCCCTTTGATCACCATTACTGTTTCTAAAAGTTTGTCACCACCCAATTGAACCCAAACAATATCTCTGATACCCGAAAATGTTATAATGCAAAGGAGTTAACTTGATAGTTAAAGTTGTCAAGAGTAGACGGTGTTGTAATGATTCCAAGCCATTACCCCCTAGATATTTGTTCGTCAAAACCTCATTTTATAAATATTGCATTTTGATTAATTTTATTCTAACCGTTGCGCTATTTAATACTCACGCGCATTCCGTGTTTAGTCAATTTCATGATCGGTTATAACCGAAAACGGAGGAGAATGAAGGAAGCGGAGGTGAGACGCGATGAATATGACATTCTAGTTGGTAAACGAGAGCACTAAACTAAATGCTGAGATTACCGTTATTCCGGAGAGCAACAGGTTGTGGACCCTTGATGCAGACTTATGGCCCCCATGAGTATGCGATTATCGCTATAATCCAGCTTCTTCTACACATCTAGATTAGCATAATGGCCCGCATTGTGTTGGAAGGGTAAGGCTTGGATTTCGTCCAGGATAAAAAGTGGTGGATGAAGTCCCGCAAAGTTTGTGTTTTGGTCTCATGTTGTGCAAAGCATATTTAACATCCTTGAATCCATCTGGCGGAGATCTATTTCAATTTTTCTGGTCGCAATATTCTGGTGTCCCTAAAAATGATACGGCTCTTGGGTTCTTCCCTCGCTATTGTAAGTAAAATAACTGTGATTGATACCTATGTTTCCCAATGGCAATGACGCCAGCGTTTTTAACATCAAAGGAAGATAATATATTTAGTGTTCGCATGACTGTACGTGGTCGGAACTTTTGGCACGTGATTCCCGAACATTTTGAGAACTTTTGTACGTGATTCCTGAACTTTTTGAACTTCGCGTATTCTGGCACGAAGCCTAAAAGTCTGCAGAGAATTAACATATAAGCAAACCACATCCGTCACGCCATTCACTTTCGGGATAATCGCTCACCTGGCCCCGGTTTTGAAGAACAGTAGGATATCCTCTATGGTTTTTTCGCTTAGTGATATACCATATCTAACTGCCTACCGCTTCTTTCGTTTTTACTGCAGTTAATTTTATCTTGTGTTTGGAGGCTAGAAAGTATAATGATATGACCTAACATTTAGTTAAGTTATTAACGTCCAAAATTGTCCTATTTTCAATGTTTTACTCTCTCAAATTATGTTTTTAAAAAAAGGCCCCGAGAGTGATGTTAATAAGTTAACAAAATATGCATGCCAAACACCTTAAAGAAACTAAAATTTTTCTTGTAAAAGCGATGCTTGCCAATCGATAAAACTTAAATGAACCAGGTGCTAATTAATATTTTCGAAAAAACAGGATGCAGTCCAGTGGGAGACACTGAAAGGGTGTTAATGTTTAACATGTGTTGTGTTAACCGTTTCTTCAGTTAACATTTTTCACGTTTCGGTTTTTTCAGGTAATTTTAACCTAAAAACTTGATGATTTTGCCATATACTTGGACATAACTTTCACCTCCATCAAATTCGATAAATTGGTGGGGAAAACATTATCCAAGTTTTGATCTCGGTCTTTTTTTAAGAGTTTTATTTAGAACGGACAGAATAGTGGTACTTTGGTTGATAAAAGCTCGCAGAAAATAATAAATTACGAGTAATGTCTCAAAACTGGGTATTGAATTTGAATTAAGTGTTCTATCCTTCTGTGAAACCTCAGAAGCCTTTTAGGATGGATGGTAGCAAAGGGCTAGGTAGTCAGAAAATGGGAAAACGAATAAAGATCCTGACTCTATTTGAGGGAGACTACAGTGAATTGATTAATGAAAAGCCAAAATAGAATTCTTTCCCCAAATTTCAAACCCACTTTGTATTGATCGAATAAAAAAAGTTTCTCGAGTGATACTTGTGGTCCTCGCTGCAAAAGTGTCAATAGGAAATAGTTAAAGAACATATGATGCCATGAATGGGTCTGTCAAACATAAAAATATTACCTTATTGTGATATACAAAAAAATCCTCCAAATCACATGAATTAATGTCCAAATTTGTGGAAGAGTAGGCATGCGTATAGCATGATACTGCAAGATTCTATACAAAAAGTTCTGGCGTGTTTCTTGGGCGAAGATCTTTTAAAAAATGTCTCAAAGATCACATGAACGTAGTAACATTTTTCTCTCTTTTGAGTAAAAATATAATATATTATCCCGGCATCAAAGAGGCAGGAGATAGAGTTTTTATAAATATCTCTTTCCAGGATCACTGTAAAAAATGAAACTTTTCCGTGAAAAAGCTTTTAAAGAGCAAAGTCAATGTAAACTGATACTGTTATGCTATCTACTGGGTACCTTTTACGCTCTCTTTATAGAATTTGCAAGGAAAGAAAGGCGAGCCGAATCTGGTAATTCAATATTTTTTTGAATTCTCAAGAGATAAAAACTCTTGTTCAATGAAAATAGATAGTAATTTTCCAGAATTTTTCTTGGAATTCTAAACTCTACTGATCGATCACATTTTTGTTGATGCAATGCATTTCAAGGTTTGTGTGTGTGTATGTCGATGTTAAAATAAATTTGTAAAAACAAAACTCTCTGAATTGAGTAAAACTTATAGAATATGATATTTTTATACTGTATAGAGTTAAAAAGTTTTTTTTTCCTTTCCTTTCCTTTCCTTTTTTCCTTTTTTACATGATAACTAATTTTAGTGTTAAAATATACATTCAATTGTAGAAAAAAATTATTTAACAATATACGTATTCATAAAACGCTGTCATTACCAACAATTACATTTTTTTATAACTTTTTCAATTGGAATTTTTTAACTCTTCAATTTCGGAGGACATAATTAGAACTCAGATTTGAAATGGGAGATATTTTTTATGATTACTTTTTATATGAAGTTTGTGGCACTTCATCTTGAAAGCTCGGGTTTTGAGTGCTACTATTTCGTACATTATGTACTTATCAAGGTAATTTCAATAAATATATATAGATTAAGTTATTAGTCGTTGCATTCCAATGTTATTATCGAATACCTATTACATTTTTTTAATCGATTCGTCGAAGAAAAACTGTAATGTGGACACCACTGGAGAATCCACCTGATGGGTGTGGCTTCATTCTAACCAACTATATCACTAAGTTGTAAGTCATACCATCTTATGCCGCCACTAAATAGAAATTTGAAAATAAAATTTTAATATTTTAACCATAAATTTCATCCAGCCTAACGATTTTTTGGGCTTACATGTATTTGCGGAAGATTTAAACGCTCTACTGAGGGAGGAGTCTATAACATCAGAAAAAATAGGACAATGAGGGGAGTGAGCGGCCTAAAAACATAGATATCTTTCAAATGCATTCCATTTTTCTTTTTGCGTAAACTTTATCTTCCGACCTGCCTCCCCTATAGTTGCTACCATCTTTTCACGATTTCTTTCTTTGCATTATTTCATTTTTCAAGCCCACCAAGCGTCATCTTTCATTTTCCGGACCACAACCTTACCGCATGAACTTCCAGTACTTGCAAATAGTCATTCCTTTCAAATATTTCGATCTAAGCTCAAATTTTCGTTTACATTCAAAACATCGTACTTCTCTAAAATCTAATATTAATTAAACACGCATATTTATTGAAGTGAGATCACAGATACAAAGTGACTTCCACCAAGTGAGGTTGTAAAAAAATACTTGACTGATATACTACCTTGATCAAAAAGTTCCCGGAATAACCACGGCGTGGCACGGTGTGGCGCTCCCATCGTTCCGATTTGAGTTCTGTTTTTTTTGTTAAATTGGTACATCTGTTGTTGATATTCCCTTTAAATCTTAGTGTCATAACTTGACATTTGCAAAAGTTACGTAGCCAAGAGTACATCTATCTCTGTGTGTGTTGGCGATTTTTTACAATTGCAGAAATGGATTTAAATTTGCAACAACGAACTTGTATTAAATTTTGCGTAAAAAACGGATTTAGTGGCGCACGGACGTTGGAAATGTTGGAAAAGTGTTTCGGCAACGATTCTCTAAAAAAAACGGTCGTTTACCAGTGGCACGAGCGGTTCAGAAGTGGTCGTGAGTCACTCGAAGATGATGAACGCAGTGGCAGACCATCGACATCGAAAGTCGGTGAAAAAATTGATAAAGTAAAAGAAATGTTGGTCAATAACCGCAAATTAACCATCAGAGAAATAGCGGAGGACTTGAACATTGCCTATGGATCCGCCCAAGACATTGTGGTTAATGATTTGGGTTTCCGTCGAGAAGCAGCAAAGTTGGTGCCAAAATACCTCAATTTCATGCAAAAAAGAGACCGTGTTGACGTCGCAAAAGACATGATTTGCGAGGCTGAATCCGATCCCACATTCATCAAAAGGATCATTACTGGAGACGAGACGTGGGTTTATGAGTACGACACGCAATCCAGACATCAGGCAAGTGAATGGCGTTCACCAAATGAGCCGAGACCAAAAAAACCACGTCGTTTTCAGTCAAAAAAGAAGGCAATGCTGACGGTTTTCATGGATTACAACGGTGTAGTGCATCATGAATTTTTGCCAGAAGGCCAGACAGTAAACAAAGAGTATTATTTGGGCGTTATGAGACGTTTGCGTGAAGCGATTCGCCGAAAGAGACCAGAAATGTGGGCAGAAAACTCGTGGATTTTGCACCATGATAACGCACCGTCGCACAGTGCTATCATTATTCGTAATTTTTTGACGAAAAATGCAACAAATACCATCCAACAGCCACCGAATTCACCTGATTTGGCTCCCTGTGACTTCTTTCTGTTCAATCGAGTTAAAAAACCATTACGGGGAACGCGTTTTAGCAGCCGAGAGGAAGTAATGGAAAAATCGCAGGAAGCACTGATGGACATACCGAAAACCGACTATAAAAAATGTTTCGAGGATTGGATCAAGCGCTGGCATAAGTGTGTTGCAGTCGATGGGGATTACTTTGAAGGGGACAATATAGATTTAGATGAATAAACTTGTATTTTTAATTTTCTGAATAAATTCCGGGAAATATTTGATCAAGGTAGTATGACATGAAATTTCTCTTCACTGTCTTTATGGGGAATTCAAAAGATAACTTAAATCAATTTAATCGTATTTCGGAATTCGAATCGTTATCATGTATGAATTATCTAATAAATAGAAGGGTAGAATAAAAAAAGGAATGGGACTCATAACCAAGTAGAGGCCAGCGTTGAAATATTCCATCGCTAAAATGGTCCACATTTACTTCCATTTGGTAAAAGACTATTTTTCTTTGGTACGAAATTCATTTATGAAGAAATATGGCGTTTTTCCATTTTTAAATTTCCTTCATGTGCAGAGAAAACGGACCTACTCCGAATTTTTACCTCTTCTTTTAAATATAACGTCTCTTTATGCAAATTTCAAATTAATGCACTCAACCAAAGAATGGACGTATTACACACATTGTACTCACTTCCTCCCTTTTCCATGAATTCCACAAATTTACATATAAAAGTATACCGCAAGTATAGGAAAGGAAGACTCAGTTGTTGAAAATGAAAATGTTTAGTCATGCATCGTTTACTGTAATAACTTTATTGTGATTCACTCTTAAATCCATTGTAAGGTTTGAGTCATTTTAATTGAACCCAGGGGTGGGTTTTTATGGCCATAATAACTAGAGGAGAAACAATGTTTCCATAAACCAAATTACTACCATAGGTAATTGTGGCGTGACTGGTAAGGTTTGGAAAATCACCAATATACAAAATAAATTCTGTATTATACCATTCAAATATTTTTAATATTATCTCAGAATGCGTACTAATATTTGCAATGGAGCAGTTAACCGGATGGACATTGTACTATCAATTTCAGGTAATAAATCCAGATAATCAAAGCTAGAAACACAAGCGAGAGACTTTTGGAACTCCATGACTTTGGCGACAAAACAAAAAGGGCAACCAAAATGTAATTGCCTCTCATTATTTGAGCGCAAACATTCACTTGCTGTAGGGCTTTGTATATTAGCACTAACTACTAATGAGTTTGATTACTGCACCTGTGTAATACATTTGAAAACCCGTGTGTCATTGTATTTCTGCGTTGCAAAATCTAACATAGGGAAGTTACTTCTTGTCCTAAGGGAAAGATATATCCGACGAATCATTGTCCAATTTAATTTATACGTTAAATTAAACAACGCCACCGAATTGGGAATTGAACTGTTTTTTTAATCCATATCTTACGCTTCCATGTACGGGTTTCCTTTCTTTGGATATCCTGAACATGAAAAAGTGATACTGGACGTCATCGTTTTTTCAAACCCTGGTGACCTCTTGGAACTCCCGCTTAACAAGAGCATGTTCTGGCGTTGTCAATCCTCAGGACGATTGAAAAGCGTTTGGGTTATCGCCAACGTTTCGCAAATCCGCCCTTCAAAGAAAAAATGAAGACAAATTGATGGACGAATGGGAAACATTTTTCCGTGAACGGTAAACTGCAAAGGTTGAGGAGAAGGTAAAGGTTTAATGGTCCAGAACTCTTTCAACTCCGTTTTTGTACACCCCGAGGTCTCGCATGGAAACTTCCTTCAGAGTAAGCTCCCTCATTTCCGGCGACTCCCCTTCAGAGAGTTCCACCGCACACACACACACACACACACACAGTCCTACCCCTCTCTTCTTCCCCCTCTACGCACCGCAATCTCCCATTTTCCGCCAAACCTCACCGCATACACCACTTCGCCTCTTGCCAAGCGAAAATTCCCATGCGGTTTGCCAAACTTTTCCATTTCCCAAATGACCCCTTTGCTAGGAACTTGTACAGATTCCTCATTTTTTTTTGCTATTTCTGAGTGTTGATCAGAAACATTTCTGCTAGGCTATATTTATCCCCGAATTACGAGCAACAATGAAACTTCTTCATCCTCCATTTAAGCAGCTCCCCGCGGAATGCTTTTGCGGTCACCGTTATTATCAACTCCCGGTTTCGATTTCCCCTGTTGTTTAGGAAGCTTCCCGTTGAAAATTGCATCTATTGGGTGAAGTCAGCCAGGTATATTTATTTAAATGTTTCAGGAGGACTTAATTAACATTCTGAAACTCATCTTTAAAAAATAACAAAATAAAATTTCCTAAGAAATTACCTCCCACCTGTTGCTTTTAACCAGCACATCTACCATTAATACGTACGATACCTAGGGCATTCCAAGTTAAAAATTAATCTTTACCTGGTGAAGGCAATATTTTAAAAACAGTATCGAAAAAGTGGTGAAGTTATGTATTTTTTGGTTTTGTTCTTGCAAAATGAAAACCAGACGTGTTTTTTTGCGACCTTTGATACTGAAAGAGAATATTTTTTAGGAAACGTATAGTGAATATAGGTTTTTCCTAACTCTTTAGTAATGATTACAGGTTTCGTAGATGAAAAGACATGTTCAAATATAATGCTACATAAGGCGAAGGCAGTGGGATTGGGTCACTTGGTCAGACCACGCTAAAAGGGAGAGTAAGGGGGGGGGCAAAGTGTCAAAATTAATCTTATGCAATACCAGAACGATCCCTTGGTATCAATGCCACTAAAAATAAGTAGCGTCCTCAACCATCACACAGGAAATTTTTAAATGGATGTATCCTGTGTAATATGCAACTTTTAATACATAACGGTAATTGCAGGTTGCCGCTTTTCGGGCGGAAAAGCCAATGATATTCTTATATATTTTTTTCTATTCAATCAATACAAATAAAAAATACTAATAATTGCTCTATCTATCTATATATTTCATTCATATACGCAAGTTGAAAGTTCCATTCTATAATATGATCGTTATTTCAATGCTATGTTTGTTTGAAACGAGGAAAAATTGCTTGGAGTACCTTCTTTTCGCCTTGTCCTGGATTCAATTTGCGTCGATCCGCAGGTGTAATATGATAATATATGTAAATGCATTTCGGTTCCCTGGAGCATTGAATTTTTTGAGGCAGTTATTCTTCGTTGCTTAATGAAAGGAAATAATATTTTTTCAAAGGTGAAAGTGCGATCTAAGGGAACGGCGGAAACTAGTAAGCACATGCATGTGTAAATGGTGACTACGTTTGACTACTACTACTATGTTACTTCATGAAATCGTGTTATATTTAAATGGAAAACTGTAACTTTGCCATTGCACAATATTTATCTAGAGATGACCTGGATCTTGACGCTCAACATAATAACCTCAATATGACGTTGAACGTCAAAACCTGGATTGTATCCAAATAAAAAACTACTATGGTTTCAAAAAATTCTGGTTTTTCAATTTTAAGTGCCTAATTACCCATGGTTTTGCCTTTACTTAAGGAAAAAAGAATAACTGTTTTACTAACTATGTATCCAAGAAAATTAGTATTTTCATGAAACTTCTGGAAATAAGACTCCAGCATTCTGTTTGAATAATCTTAGCTTTAAGAAAAAATCAATACATTATCTTGTCTTGCTTGCTGAATTTCCTTTTTTTTAGGTTACTCTTAAAAAGGTCTACTTTTACGCCATCATAATAAATAGTAAATAAAAAGTCGATGTAACAAGCCTTAGGTTAGCCATTTTGCAATAAAAAATGTAATTTTTAGTGCTTTTATCAACATAAGAGTGCTTAAAAAGGCGTTTGAAAGAATTCGGTAGAAATTGAAAGTATCTTTTCCTAAAATTTTAACCATTGGCGCGATAAAATGATTACTTCAAATGAAAATCATACATCGGAATATTTTCCATTGTCAGGGCTCAAAAGTATGTATAGTTTATTCTAGTTTATCTACTTTACACCTTAATTGAGAATATTGTTGTATCAGTATTATTATCTAGTAGTATGGTGGTATCAGTTATCATTTACATGTTAAATATATACACGACTGTTTTCTCGCCTAAAAAATAAGGATAATATTGTCGGCCAAAAGTGAATTTGGAAACTAAAACCATGCTCTAATGCATGTACAATTTATAAATCATGATATATTTAGATCCGATGTTATTTCAAACGCTAGGTTCTGTAGGTTTGAAATAAGCCATAGCATTTGTAATGTATCTCTCAAACTCATATTTAAATAAACTCATTAATTGTGGAACTCATTTACTACTAAATTAAGATGCATTACAATTAAAGCCTCGTGCAAATATCTCGCAAGTTTTAAAATGAACAATAAAGATTAATTTCCCTCCCGGGCTGGAGCAAAATGTCTACTTAGATGCGAATCTCCACTTTCAATAATTGAACGATCAGTCCAAGCATTGATAAACCTCCAACGACCATTCCATCGCATGTGCATCCTATTCCTTCCGTATATCATCTTTGAAATGTTTATCACGGTGGCATCTAACTACGGACTTGGAGAAAAAATAATAGACTCGTCAATCCATTTCCTTCGCATTAACGAAAGGAAATTCTTCGTTGACTCTACTAACTTCTACTCTACTCCGGATGAGATCTCTGGACAAAATGCATGCCTAAATATTAATATGTAATTATATTTTATGGTTTCAATAGATTTTTGGCCTCCCTTGAATTGTACTTATGGAAACTCGTCCTATGGCAAATTAGTGAAATTAGTTGAAGATTCAACATTAGTTTGAATGATCATATCGTTAGAAAAATTAAATTTTGTCATTCCTCATGCATGTCAAACCTAAGGTAGATATCATGAAGTCCTTTCCAAGCGTCGTAAGCAGTCCAAAAGCAACCCATTGGAGACAAGTAACGCTATTTTGTCCACCCAAATGTGTCGTTCACCTTACACGAAAACCTGGAAGTCTGCCGAGGAGGCCAAGATGAATGGTTGGAAACGGAGAGGGGAATTGGGGGAAGAGAGAACGAGAAAGGAAGAGTTGAAAGTGGAGAGAGGTTGCGAATAAAAGCGTTTTTGTCAAGTGCCACTTCCGCTCGCGTGACCGTCTCGCAAGCGAGCACCAAATACCCTTGTTCTTCCACGTAAAATATCTAAGTCTATCACTCGTGTGACAAGCGAGCAATAGCCCTTGGTGCAAGGATTTTACCGCGCATATATAACTACTTAGAATTGATAACAAAGAATTATTTGCAGAAAATATAATTATAAACCCTGCAGCAAAATGCGGTAGGAAAATACATGAGGAGTTATGAAACTGAATTTCTCCCATAGGGATAGTGGATAACCGCGGAAAACCTGGATTAATACAGCTAATAAAACTATCAAAATGGGGATTATTATAATCATGACTTACAAAGATAATGAGCAACTTGATGAATAGTTATTATTAGGCAGTAGGGAAGGGTTGTATAATAATAAGTCAACTTGGTGTAAATAGGCAATGTGTGATTGAATAGAATGTATGATATATATATATATATATATATATATATATATATATATATATATTATTTATTTATTTATTTATTTACATTTTTATATATATATAACAAAATACATGATTTATTCTTATAACATTGTACCTATTTATTGCTGACAGATATTGGAAGAATCATTCTATTTTGCGATCGTAACTGAAAGTAGATTCATGATTTGGAATCGATGGTAACTTCATTCAAATTAATCGTTTAAATTGAGTCCAGGTTGCAGCTTGAAAAAAATTTTGCTAATGGTTTGGGTGGTAGTTCCATAATCTGAATAGTTTTTTCCATCATTACCATATCAGACGTGAGGCATAGAAATATTTTTCTCGACCTTTGCATATCTACCGGACACAGAAATGATGTCTCATGTCTCAAGGTACGTCCAAGCCGTAAATAACCTTCTCCGTGCTGGTGCTTGAGTCAACGGAAAAGAGGACTAGCCCAACCTTTTGAAGGGACAGTTCAGAAGGGAAAGAAGGATCCCTTCCTGGTGCCAACCGAACCATAGCGTGGTATTAACCCCACTTCGCTTCCTGCCCCCCTCTCCTATACAATACAAGAGAGAGCTCTCGAGTGGAATCAGAGTGGACGTAGGACTAAAGTAAAACGATCGACAAAGGCTCCAGGAAAGAGCGCAGATTCCGACAATCTCCTTTCCTGATCTAGTAAGGTGCACACTCAACACATGAAATACCTGATTAATCCCTACGCAAAAGACTAGGAAATCCCCATTTTTGAAGGTTTAACAATCTATACGCATAAATCGCATAAGACGCATAAATCTCTAATTCAGTTCTTTGTGTATATATATATATATATATATATATATATATATATATATATATATATATATGGGTCGCGGTAGTCCAGTGGGTAGAGAAATGCACTGTTGACCGATTTCGGTTCGGCTGACTGGTTCGATTCCCGGGCAAGGCATTCTGGGCACCTGCAGCTCCAACCAAGCTATGTGATTTTTCGGGTACCAGATCCTCCTGGGAAACCATTACCGGCACAGGGAAAGGAACTGGCCCCCCTACCCTGATGTGTGAATTTTCACACGCCGTATAGGGCTTAGTACTGGGCGATCTCTACCATCACCTACTAAACCGTCCTTCGGGTTGATTACTGTGTTTATGGTTTATATATATATATATATATATATATATATATATATATATATATACATATATATATATATATATATATATATATCTGTGTATATTCAGAGAAAGAGAGTGGGGAAATTATCCCACTGATTCCAATTATTTAACCATGATCCATCCTGAAATGACACAAAATTACCCAGCTACGTAGTACTGTTACAATTATTATTTTTTCCGGCCAATTATTCTCAGGAAGGCAACATTCTTGTTTGATAGTCATACTGACTCGGGAAAGCCTTGAACGCAAGCAGAAGCTTGAATAAATTCCGGGAACAAATTCACCGTAAACTTGAAAGAATCAACACAACATTTTTGTTGTCTATTAAAAACCTTGTCTATGATAAACTTTTATTTTAAATTCAAATTGAAAGTATTATTCGAAAAGTAATATCAATTGATATTGCCGATATGTAATTCTATGACGTCGTTTACCACAAGAACTGAGATATGCGATGAAAGCTTCAAGCTAAGAAGGCATGTATAGGTAATTAAAACATAGGGTTTAAGCTTTTTTTCCTATTATATATTTTTCCACTACTTGTTTTAGGGAGTGTAGAACTATCGTGTGAATGCTTGAGATATTGAAGAAGAGTAAGCAGGTCTCTTGCGTCATTGGTATTAACACTTACATTGAGTAGGACCACTGAGTGACGATCCGAACTCCTTATTTGTTAAGACTTCGCAAAACGGAGATTGAGAGAAAATAACATCAAATCTTGTTGGATATTTAGCTAATTTACCCATATCTTACGCGTGGAATGGTTGGCATTGTCTTATACCAGAAATGAACTTTCGGTTCTCATTGTGTTCACATTATAGTCGTATAGTAAAATTATTATGGTACTTTTGAACTTCGTGAAATCCAGTTTTTTTAATTTTTCCATCATAGAACACGGGAGTTGAAATTTTTCAAGCATTCCTTTACAATTCATATAGTTCCACACGCCCTGTTTATTCAAAATCAACCCAAAATTCAATGTTATCCCTAATTTACACGTTTTTACACCAAAACTTAGAGGGTAGTCAAACGATCGGGTGTTTGTTTTTCGTATAGTATAGAAAATATTTTTCTCTACTGTCACAACAGTTTTAAGTTCAATGAAAAGATGATGTGAAAAATTGTCCGAGATAAGAAAATGTCCGTAATGTGTTCTCTTCAGTAAGCACATTAGATCATAGAGCATTCAAAGTTTACGGCTTAGATTTTCTTTAAACCGTTAATGTTAACTCATTTCCATCATTACCGTAACTTAATTCTTTGATGAACCTCAGTCCACACAAATAAAAGCATCAAACGTGGACACGCGACGGCAGAATTCATCCTGTTTGGCCAAACTACTTTCATCACCGCTGATTTGGCTCCATTGAATCGAGAAATGTTTTTTTTCCCATTATTTCTTCCATTTATTTGGTTTTCTCTAAAATACAGACCAGCATAGAATAATATTTCCCAAGTCCTGTTAGCCAAAAGCCAAGTTTAAAGATAACTTAATGAGGCGTGGAATAATAATTTCTTTAAGGCAGCTTAATAGTTTAATAGTTTAAGGTAGCTTTGTTATTAATTAGACTCACAATGCTATTTAATAAATCATTTAAAGAGCTAAGACCCAATTCCTTAATGCATTTTCATCATGATTTGGGTTTTCTTATTCATTCGTACCATCTCTAATACTATCTAAAAGCTTACGTTTAAAACTTAAAGATCGAGCTAAAATATCTCGTGATCATTCTTCTGGCTGAATTAAAATATTGTGGAGTAAAAATTATCTTAACTCGAATTTCATACATTCACCTAATCACTGTATATAGTTTCACACAAAACATTTACCTCTAAAACATGAACGTACGGAATAATTACTTAATTTATCATGACTATTTTCTCCAATACATTTATTTCATGAGTGAAAATATTTGACAGATAAAGCTCTTTGTTTAAATTGTTCAACTTTCATTGAAATGTTCTATTTAATTAAAATCATTTTAGATCAACTCTTCGGATTACCAATAATTTTCTACCGGAAAAGTTTTTAATTTATTTCGCCGACAGTGATTATTACAATATATAGTAAATCCGAAAGTTTTCTTATGTTGGCATTTGAGGTCTCTACAGATCATACAGCTATTTTAGCTGTTAAAATAATTAAATTTAGTTTGAGAGGTCCAAAGAAATAGCATGTCACGGTTTTCCGTCAAATAAAAATTTATAATGCAATTTCAACGCGCATTCAATTTTCAAATATGTCGCGACAAATCGTTTGTTATTTGTGTTTCATTGAATTAATCTTAAACAATTCATATTCAAGCTCTTAACCCTTTGCTCTTTATTTGGGTGGTAAGTAACCTGGTTGCAGACTGAAAAGTTGGTTATTTTTGCCAGAGTTCACCTGAAATAGCTCTTGTAAAAGTTGTTAAAACAGAAAGAATGTCGCAAGTTTGAATTTTCTGTTTCCCATACATCTCAGTCAAGTGTGATGTTTCTGTTTGGTTGGATTTATTGATTTTTTAAGGAAGTTGCGCCGTAATGCCAAGTATATGTCATTTTGATTAAATATTCCTAATTTGTACTCTATCAAATGGCGTTGATAGAAAAGGATCGTTTCATGTTATTTATCATACGAATTGTGATCGAAAATCCAAAATTTTACACACGAGTGTGTTATTATTGCATTTAAGGATTACCACGAGAAGAATCAAGGATGAATGGCCAAGAAATACATGATTTATTTAAATTTTATGATAGTTGCATGAATTTTTAACGTAAAAGTACCTATCCGCCTTTGAGTAAATGGTATTAATAAATTTGTGGGAAAAATACAACCTAAATCCCAAAATCTCCAATTTTTGTGCCTCGGACATAGTCCTAAGTAAGCTTTAGAGCCAGTTTCAAAAGGTAATAAGAATCATAAGAGTGTTTGAAAACTGTTTGTTTACTTCTTATATGTTTGCGAAATGTATATGACTGAGGTTTGCACTAATTTAATCACTCATCAATAATATAGAAACTTAAGTGACACAGAATTGTACAGCCAAGATTCAATCTCCTTAATTACACCAGCCGACACGGATAGCCGATGTGTCTCGGGAGCTTGGTGCTCTGAGTGGTAGAAGATTTGATGGATCACTCGATTCACTCGTCAACACGTGAACCATTTGCATTGGCGGGTGGGGGACGACGGGACCTCTGATTTCCCGAATTAGAATCGCCCGGCGTCTGGAGATGAGAGAGAAGTTCGGGTACATCCTCCACGCTCGGGGGGAGAGGCTGGGATGGCGGAGAGAGAGGTGGTGAAGGGGAGAGAATATACGCGGAAGCACACTTTCTCGACGCGAATAGCCATATGAGATATTTTTTCGCGGTTAGTCAGTTCTGCGGACTTCTTAGTCTTACCTAATTGTTTATGGTTAATATATTATGAGGATAAATCTAATGAGCCCATAAAGATGTAAAATGGTGCCTCTCTCGGAGTATCTTTGAATTTTCCGGTTCGTACAGTAACATTCAAAACTTAGAAAGACAGGTGAGTATAGTGCCATGATCTATCGAAAACCTACGTACTTACTCTGTAGAATGCTGCTAAAAATTCCGGAATTACTTCCTCCCCTTCACCCTTCTGTACATACATCTCCTCATTTCTCACTCTGATCCCTATTCATTTTCGTTCACTGTCTTCGTTGCCGTGCTTCACATTACCGAAAACATCTCGTATCGGAATTTCTAATCAACTGAGACACAGGAAGGCTATGCACCCTTGAGACGATGTTCGTTGCCTTAGTCCCATGCTCTCATGGCGCAGTAACAAATGCATCACGATGAGCGCGGTGGTCATGTTGGGTCGATTACGTGATGCCCAGATGACAGAAAGGTCGTGGTTCTGCAAACAGTTGGCGGATGTGTCACTCCCGTGACGGAAATGAATACGCGGTGCACACGGCGTCATTGAAATTATGAGAGTAGTGAAACAGCGGCCTGCCCAAGAATTTTACGTAGAATTAACTCTTACATGTTTCGTATTTACGACAAATCTTTGTTGACGTTTGGTTTTCGTGACCACAGTCCTTTTGAATCTTCATTGTGTTTTTTTATTTAATATGGAAAATAATTAATTGTAGATTATAAAGATTTATTAATTAATATTACCTTTTTATTTAGTCTTCATTGATGAATCGTTGAGAGCGACCTCAGGGAATATTGTCATACTTAAATTGCACCGATACCGATTGCATTAATAAATAACTGGTATCAATAGAAATATTTGCTCGTTTGTTTAAGAATGCGAGCGAATAAATTATTGATCTGGTGAAAACGAACGACCCGTGATAATCAGTGAAAGTCTGAAAATCATGCCTCTAAATAAATGCTCGAAGGAAAATTTTCTGAGATCACATAGATGATAAAAAAAGGAAAATAGTTATAAACATATGCTATACATGTAAGTGTTTGTATATTCTCTAATGCGCCTGCACGTCCATATACATGAATATACTTGTATTTCTATTTTAATTAGATGTAAATGCCTAAATTTATTTCAAGTACAAGGTACGCTTAATTCCAAGCTTAATTTGCAGAATCAGTCAAGTTCTCAAAACTGTCTTCGGATAAGTACTTCCATTCTTTTAGTCCTCAATGAAAAAAGGGGATTTTTCAATAACAGAGCTTGCAATGAAAACTAAACTGTAAATGTAACCTCTTTGGATATAAATTCAGAATTAAATTTAGCTCACTATTCCACGGTCGTGTTTGCCACCCAAAGGCATGGATGATGTCTCTCTGCAGTGGTGTTAGCGTTCAAATTAGAAGGACAAGCAAAACCTTGGCCGCTGTGGAGTCTGAAACTAAAATCTATTTCCACCTCGAATGCATCTCTCAATACTCCGGAAATAAACAAAGGAAGACGAGGAAATCCGTGAGGGAGCGCTTTGGGAGTCTCTCCTGCATCATCCCGCTCGTGTGTTTCCGGGGGCGAGTTTTTTTTCCCACCCCCTTACCCGCCCTTACCCTTTCCCTCTACCCTCCCCTTCACTCCCCCCCCCCTCACGCTCTGACCCATTTGCCTACCTGGCAATTGGTGGCGTATAATTAGGGTGCAAAATCTCGGGGCCGAGGAGGGACAGAAGCCCGCCGCGAAGTCCATTGACATGGCAAAATGGCACCGAAGCGTGTCGCCCTCGTTTCGTTTTGCGAGGCTCCTCTGGCACCTGTCCCGAAGTGCTTCCGTAGGAAACTTCCGAATTACGGCTAATGTGATCCTTGCTCGATCGGTAGCCATAGATCTCAGCCTCGTTTGTCATATGGAGGGAACTTAGAAATACAAATACGGAGATTAGATCATGCTACTCATTACGAAATCCAATTATTTTGCAAACCTTTTACGCTCTTTACCAATTCGTTTATATTCTAAAATATATAATGAAATACGGCTTCTGGATCCATAGATTTTCGTCTCTGAAACATAATGTTTTATTTTTTTCCATTAAGAATTCATAGTTTGTTTTTTTTTAATAAATATTTTGAGGGTTATATCCTGGGTGGCATTATTCATATATTTTACCAAAGTTAATATTCGCGGCATGAAAACCTGATCGAAAAAAATTGACGCCGTCGAGTTAATGTTGGTGAACAGTGCGCACATAAATGAACTGATGCATCGAGTTTTATAAATAAAATGTAATATGCTGCCGTTTCCATGATTGGGAAAAATTGTGTTTCAAAAAATTGTATCTGTAAATAAAAAGGCGAGAAATAAGACTATAATGAGTACAATGAAAAATATTGGCTGAAAATTGATTCTTTATATTTGAGCCGGGGCTATTCTGGGTTCTTAAATACGTCAATACTGCGTTGCCATTCTAATTTTACAAAGATTTTTTTTTAGTAGGCTACTGCATAAAGTTTTAAGCTGGGTTGACACACTGAGTACCTAAAATTATTTATTTCCAACTTTTAATACGCTTTCATAAGACTATATTCAAATGCGTTTACGTTTTAATTTAATTTCCAAGGCCTTGGTTAGTTTATTAGGAAATTTAGCAGCTCGCCCTACAGATATTCATGTACGAACAGATAGACCTTTTGTGCACATTTTCATGTTTGTATTAAATTCATTTTGTCTGGTTTGGGCTTTTGGAGGGCACTTCATGGAAACTACGGCTTTCCCCATGTGATAAAAGAGAGGTCAAATTTATCCCCCTTTCAATACTCTAGTAGCACACGTAGGCCCGCAGTTTTCATTATTGATCGTGCATATTAAACGGCCATACATTAGTTCACATCGCAAATATTTTCCCCATGCCTTCAGGTGGAAATGGCTCTGCACAAAAAGTCACCAGTGGTAATTGAAAATGTATGGTATCCTTAAACTTTAGATCTTATTCCACCGTAAACATAACTAACGAACACACGCCTATTGAAAAAAATAGTACCGAAAATGTGAGTGGCCGAAGAGTGCTCCGCCCCACTTACCCTCTGTGTCATCTCCGAAAACAACTTATCCTCCTTACGTGGGTGTGGAAACGGGAAACTCCTAAGACGGATGTGAAAAAGGATTATTTATCCTCAAAGAAAAAAACAGTTCATGTTTGGCAAAGCAAGTCCCGTGATCAACAATTGCATCATTCTAGGTGGAATGAAATAATTTATAAAAACATTTGATTGGAGAGTGGTGATATTTCGATGAAAAATCTCGAATTTCGGAAAGCAGGAGGCAAGTAAAATAGATGCTACAGAAATACGTGTATATGAGGAGTAATAAAAATAAGTTGGACGGAGAATAAAAGTAACTCTCAGTTACTGACAGAAGTTGAAAAGATATGAGTTTTGAAGACTATAGAAAAAAGAACAATCCAACTAATCAGCATAAGCCATCACAATTTTATGCAGAACACTCACGAGGGTAAATTTGGTTTGCAAAATACCAAAAATGCCACCAATATTATCTTATTTCACAAAAATGGATTTCCATTCCGTGAAAATGATATCTCCTGGCGATATCTGACGACCTTCCGAAAAATATGACTACAGCGTCAAGTAACTGCCGTTAGTTGATGTTGACCCTCATAGGTAAGGTGTTTAAGTACTAGTTCTAAATATCAGTCTAGACGATTTCCATTTCTCATTTATGTCAGTGGTTGATAAAGGGGATTGGTATTTCAGCATGGTCTCCTGTATGGCGATCACATACTCAGCAAGTTCATTTTTCTCCATCCGAAAAATATTCAGGAGGGGCTAATGCCCTCCACTCTCTGATCCGCCTCCGGGTTGAGCATGTGGAAATCGTTAACACCCACAGGATTTGACCCCAGGGATGTCCCAGTTATCTCGTGAGCGATGGGCTTTCTCGAACCTCCCTTCTTGACGAAACTGCGGAGCGCCAGATTCGAGATCAGAGAAATTTTCCAGTCCCGGTTCCTCTCCTGGCTCCAGTCTCTCTATAAATTTCCAGCCACATTTTAAAAAGTTTTTTTCAAGCACGCCTTTCATCACTCTATTTATTCTGTGTCACATTTTTAAAAACAATTTTTCCCTCCGTGAGAACATCACAACGAGGTATGTCACCCATTAACGAGGCGTTTGGTCCGTTAAAAAGAAGCGAAAGAAAGCAGCCGCAAAAAAAATTAGTAATGGGAGACATCTCGTGTGACGACTAAGTTATGAAATCAGCATTCGCACAAAATTTTTGCCGAGCATTTTTAACATCAGCGATTCATTTGGCGAATTTTCGAGGGTGGTGAAAGGGTAGCTATGGATAATGAGTTTAAAATATAATTGTGGTCTCATTTTGAATTTGCTTAAATTGTGTCGGGTGAATATGAAAAAGTATTTGGAAAATAAATTGAATGAAAATCAAATGAAGGTGGCTCTCTTTTTGTGGGATAGGTTATAGAAATGCGAAATAAGGGAGCATTTATCAGGCATTCACGATCCAGTTGAGAGTTATAGTTGGTAGATTTGAAAATCCCAATTTTCACGAACTAATTGAAACAAAATCTAAACAAAGCTGGTAGACAGAGCAAAGACAAAGGGGGGTACTCATTTTTCGAGCACTTGGCTGTAGACCAAAACGATTTTAGTGCCCTATTGGCCTTAGACTATTTTACCAAAAATTCTCACCTGTTTCAAGCAGAAGATTCAAATTTAATCTTTGTGTGGTATTTTATATTTTTTAGACACCAGATTGAATGTGTTCTCATGAAAACTATACGTTAGTCTAACGCAATGTTCTTTACAAATAAGCATACTACAAGTTGAACAGTAGGGTCGCAGTGCTGAAACCTTTGCTTAATATTTGAGCTCTAACACCGGTCCGATCCAATTCCCATGGTACGTAATTGTATGGCTGGCCTGAACCGTGATTCTCTAGAGACTGGGAAACAATTTACGCGGTCTGTGACTCTCGATATTTCGTGACGAGTTTTCTCTACGGCCTTAACGCATAGTCATTTTTTCTTCGCATTTCATTAACATAATTTTCTAAAAATATGCTCAAATTCCGTTAATCCATGAAACCGAATGCGTGTCATCGGATAATACATATTATGGATAATCTGGATATTATTAAATTATCCAGAACATTTCAGCCCCAATCCCCACGCGCCCGTTTCTCCCTTCGACCCCATTTCCGCCGCTTGCACTTAACCCTCCTCCCACTTGCCTCCACCGCGCTCGCCCCTCTCTTCTCACCCTACTTCTCCATTCTGTCGTCCCCCGATTCAAAAATAGGCCGCCCGTTCATTCATAGCCCTGCCCACGCCAGGGAACGGACTACGGAATCGTTTTTTTCGAGCCGAGAGCGCACGATAACCAATTGGTTGAGGATACTACGAAATAATATATATTCCCTTAGTTTAAGTGTATACTCAGGGCCGCCATAACACTCAAAGCGTCCCAAGCAATGAATGGAGGCGTCGAACAATTTTCCAATTAATTTTTACACATTGGCGGAAACTAATTTCTTGGTAGAAGTATATGGTATGATAGGAGTGAAACAATGCGTTTTACGAAACTTTAAAGACCGTTCTAATTCAATTTAATTTATCAATTATATTATATGGTGTAACATAATATTATTTTGTATTTCTCTTACGTTTTCTAAAGTACAAGCGGAGTTAGGGCACATCCCATTTCATTTCGATGATTCGAAACATTTTTCATAGAAGTCAGTAGACGTCATGACAAATTATATTAAACAAGTTTCTATGCGAAGACAAGTCTACAGTTTTTATTAATGTAATATTAATGGAAAACCTATTTCCTAAATGATTATTTCCGCAGGGAAAACAAAAGCCTTAGGGCGGCACTGTGTATGGTATGCATGTAACTTAAGTTTTGGAAAAGTTCCACGCTGAAAATAATGAGACCTCCGTCGGATGAAACGTGCTTCTTGATAATTATGAAAAAATAAGTTCAATAATAAATTCTCCCCACGTTTAAAAGCGAACTGCATCCCCCCCTCTAATGATAATTTGTGTTATGGAGTTTTGGAAACAATATTATACGTGTTACTTGTTCGTAAACTTTCTTCATTATACATCCCAGGCATTGTAGGGAGCACAGAAAGCAATATCGTACTGTACTTCTCTACCTTGCTGACCTATTTCGAGGTCTCAAGTTTAAGTAAGCTTGAATAAATGAAAAACTCCAATAGCCGTCAACAGTTAACCTTTCTAAACACAAGTCGAAGCTCACTTCGACTTGTGTTGTCGTGACGATTCACCTTCAGTACGCTGAAGAGGGCTACTTTGTGGCCGAAATACGCGTATTCGTATTCACCTTTCGTATCCCTTTCCTTTTTACCTTTTACCCCATCCTTGACTTGTGGCGTTAGCCAACTAATCTTATTTGTACTTTGTTTAGAAAGGTTAACTGTTTACGGCTATTGAATTTTTTTATTTATTCAATACTGCTAGCCGTAAGAGCTCAATTCTATCATTATTAACTAAGCTTCTTTGAAGTTAATAAGTCTTTTGTATCAATTAATAAACATTTGTTTGCTTTAAAAAATCATAGCAGTTAAAAAAATTGTATGGGTATCAATTTATCGTTGTTTAAAGACTTCGTAAATATTCTAAGAATTTAGAATGAAAGGTAATTAATTACTCATGAATCAAAGAAACACACTATCTTTCTATAAAAAGACTGAGTTGATATGTAACGCAGCTGTTCATGTTTCAGCGCCATATTTATGTGTTTTCCAACATTGCCAATCTTTTGGTTTTTTGTGATTTCAGGGCTCGCATTGTTTATAGCTTACTATATTTTGATTAGAGAAACAACTAATGTATTTTTTCATTATCACGCGACCTCTGCTAAGTAGATGAGAGATAAAAATAAGGTTTATAAGCATATTAATAACGTAACTTGGTGTTTTGGCTTATGATCATGCTCTATCGTAATGGAACGGGAAACTAGATTACGAAGGTGCACATTATTTTGACTATGTAGTACGTAAATTTAATACATGTACGCTTGCTAATGCGTAATGGCCCATCTTGTTCAACGCTGATTCTTTCCACTATGACTACATGGCTAAATAATCAGCTGTACTGATAAATTCTTGGGCTAACTTGAATTTCGACGGCACAGTATCATTTCCCAGGGTTTATCCCCCCTTTTAGTAACCTAAATGGAACCCTCGTTGTGAAATTACCACCATGGCTCGTGGCGAAAACAGCGGCAGTCAAAGAGGCTGTATAGCGGAACGAATCCCCTCCGCTTCGCGAATTAGGACGGTGATGATACAAAAGTGGCTTTAATTTCTTGTGTGTTCTGCACTTAACAACCGCACTGAAGGAATACCAAGCACCCATGGGCGATTAAAGGCGTGTAGAGGGAGTCAACGCGTGAATCTGTCGGCAGAACGCGGATCGAAAGTGGAAGGTTGGAAACCAGTGTCTAAGGGTGGGGGGGAAGGGATTTTGGCGCCATGATACGGTCCGCGAATCAACGCACGATGATAGGAGGGAAGGGGTGGGTGGTGGAATGGGGGAAGGGAATACCCTACCGCCTCGCTTTCAGTCGACAGCCGACTCGACGCTGAAACATGCTAGAGGCGCCGGGATTGTTTTTAGGCAAGCCTCTTAGACTACACTCAACATTGGTCCTCGATCGTTGTTTGGATGGATTACTCGGCGCGCGTTTATATTTAATTTTCCAGTTCTCCCCTTGTTCCTTTTTAACCCGTCGTCACGGAACCTATGGAGAGAAATGCGGGGAGCCGGAGGGCATGCCTTCATGAACTCACAGAACTTCAATCTGCGGTGTAGGCAAAGTCAGGCTTAAAAATGATCGAAATGACGAGAAAGAGCAAGCAAAAGAAATCGTTTAACATTAATTTTCCATATGATTTGGCTCTGTGACTCGTGGGAATTGTCATTCATCAAGTGAATAAAATTTTTAAAAGTGTTAATTTTAAATATTAAATAATTTGATTTGAGAGGAATGAAAAGGATGCTCAAGAACCACGAGCTGTCCTCTGCAACTAAGTCCCACACATGCTCACACTGAACAGGCCGTTCCCTTTCGGATACAGCCAAAAATGTTCTTTGTCTTTGGGTATCACTAAGGAAATTTATCTCTTTTTACCACAGTCAAACTTGTGGTTAGTTTTAATTTCGTATCCAGCGCAACTATAATCGCTTCCTGAGTTTATTTTTTCTGGAAATCCACACATAGATTCGAACGGTTCTTTTAATACCATAACAACAGCTGTGGGCTGCTTTGGCGAAATTTCATGTGAATACAGTTTAGCATACGATACGGTAAATTGAGCTGTTAATGCGAAATAAGTCACTTCGTATGGATTTCACAGCTAGTTCTAATGTTTATTACAGAGTGAAAAGTCAATCCGCTGAGAATTGTATTTCAATAAGTTGCTTGACTTCGTTCTTCTACCCAAAATGAAAGACGTCGCACCAAAAATAAAAGAAATCAAATCATTTTTTGAGTAATTCCGATACATTCCATAAGTTTTGAAACTATTGAAAGAGACAGCCGGTGTTATTGTAGCCCATTGCGGCAAAAATCGATTCATAAATTTTAACGAATCGGATAGTTTCAACAAAAACGATTCCTCAATGAATGTTATGTCGATCACTGCGTTAGAGGAACATTTTCCACGTCCTTTAACACTGCATCCTGACTCAAACATTTAAAAAAAGTATTAAAAAATTAAACGTTTTGATCGACACGAATGTTGGTTCGTGACGTAATGAATTGTTCACGAACAAGTGCCTTGATCAGTGCGCGAAGCGCTGTGCGTCTTGAGGCGACGAATTCGTAACGTGTTACGGAATCGCCGAGTGGCTTGTAAACAGTGACGAGTGCGCCGAAAAGCTTTCGTATCCCATTCGCCCGTAAGGTGGGAACTGAGTGGCATGGGTCTGGGTTCGGGTCGCGTAGGAGGACGGGAAGACGGAGAGAGTTCGCAAGTATGCACTCGGAAGTTCAACCCAAGCCCTCCACATCCGTGCTCCTCTCCCGCCTCCTTCCCCCCTCCCATCCACAACTACCCCTCCCTCCCCATCCCCCCTCCATAAACCGTGAGCAGTTGAGCAAGAGTCGCATTACCACAGGCGAGTGAAATTTTCGGTCTATAATTAGGTGCGGCCGAGAATAACCGAGGGTGGCTCTTCGAATGCGGAAGACCTCACGCAAAGGATTCTTTCGTAATAACACGAGTCGTGGGAAAGAAGGGAGGGGAAACAAGTGACGGGAGGAGCGAGGAGAAAGGGGTTTGGGGGTCGGTTCATGCGCACCCGTGCGTAATTGCTATGCTTATTGATAGTGACACTATTTTTTTGAGCGAATTTGATCACGCCCCAACCCCTGTAAGCTGGCCCGAGATATTTCCTCAGGCCCCCAATAAGTTAATCGCCGGATAAAAAAACCTTTGATCGTGATCGTGGGGCTTCTTCTACGCGCGGCAAGTGTCACCCCAAGATCGTCCGATAGCGAAAGCGGTTCTTCGATTTTCGAGCGACATCCCAACGCGACCCCCAAGATAAATACGTGGTGGTAAACGCCGGGGAGAAAATTCGCGCCATGGGAGACGGCTGGGATGACGAGCGGGAACTTATCATTTTTGTATCTTTGAAGACGCGTCTTCGTCATCATCCCGATCCGTAACTCGATTTTGGTGGCCATGTCATAATATCTAGGTGCACAAATATGGTCTTCGGGAAAATCATCTCAAAGAGAACTGCATGTTTACGCTGCTTATAGAAGCATGTTTCTGCCTTACCGCGGTGTTTTCAAAATATTATTGTAATCATATTATTCACGTATTGCGGTTTTTCTCTGATCGTGCGACGATTGCCGGCCAAGTCGCATTTTCCTAATTTGCATCAAGAACTTCCCCACTTAGTGTTTGTTTTGAATATTAATACTTTGTACATGTTTGAGTGGACATGTGGATGAATTCCTATTTCTTCGATGCATTTTATCAAATTTTTGCCTATTACTGACATGATTGACACAAAATTTATGTAATTTTCTTCCAGAGATATTTCAACTTAATGAACACGGGAATGTGTTTTGATATTTTTAATTCTTCTTTTTGTGTTAGAATAGGGTCATTTGGATTGGCTTTGTCCATTAGGAATGTTTCATTTATTATTGTGTTAGCACCCTTGTATGTAATGTCTGGTATGCTATTAATTATTGTTTTATCACTGTACAGTGTTCTGTTGCAATATAGGTGGCATTCTTCATTTTTCAAGGATGGTATCAGGAGTATGCATATAATGGGGAGCGTCTTGTAATTAGTTGATGTTTTACTGATATTTCTTAGTGTATTCTTTTCACTGTTATGTTGAATCTCTTGATGTACTTTGTTTTGGCTAGAATATTAATATCACTATTGATAACCTACCGTTAAAGCCGGTTTTCAATATAATACTGTTTGGTTTATTCATTAGTTTTGCCAAATTCTTTCTTATCAAACGCCTTTCCAAAATCTACAGAACAGGCAAATACTTTATGATTGTATTACAGGGTTCGTCCGGAAAATAAGTGTACTGAGCTCAGGAAAAAAAAATTATTACACTTTTACATATCTTAAGCTAATATTCCTCAAAATAGGACCCTTGTGAGTCGATACACTTGTTCCAGCGGCGTTCCCATTCCTGGAACGCTCCCGCGAAGGCATCATCGGGAACCTCTCGAAGACTCGTCGTCGACCTCTTCTCTGCCCTCCACGAACATCTTGTGCCACCGAAAGATCATGTTTCTGGACATGGCTGACTCCCCGTAAGCCTGGTTAATCATACCGACAGTTTCGGTAGACGATTTCCCAAGCTTTACCGCAAATTTGATGGAATAACGCTGCTCCAAAAACTTCGGCATCGCGTTCCGTGACGTGAGTCGAGCGTGGAGGTTCGCGTTAACAGAGCTCCTCACTACACCACAGCTCAGAGCCGACTGCCTTTTTCAGCGTCGCTTGCCAACATACCCCTCTCCAATCGCAGCCCGTCAGAGCGGTGCTGGGCGCGCCTGGAGCGGCGCGCCCAGCCCAGGAGTCAGTACACTTATTTTCCGGACGAACCCTGTATATATTCATCTCTATTAGTGATCTTATTACTGCAATGGCATCACGTGAGCCTCTCCCCTTCTTGAATGCATACTTATCATCCCCTAAGTAATCATTTGACCTGCTCTCCATCCTTTTGTTGATGATCCTGAGAACCACTTTTGCTGCATGGAAAATCAAACTTATTGTTCTGTAGTCCTCATATGATTCAGTTATTACCTTTTTTGAGATAGGAACTAATACTGATCTCACAAAGCCTTCCAGCCAGATTCCTTTCACAAAGGTGCTACGAATAAGTCCAAATAGAATCATCTCCCCACATTTTCTTACACCTTTTAGTAGTTCAGCAGGAATGTGGTCTACCCCCACGATCTCATTTGATTTCATCTCCCTTTATCCCCTTTCTATCTCATCATTCCGACTCTGGTTTTATTCCTCCCAAACCTACATTATTCCCTTCTCCACCGAGGTTAACCTGCATCCCTCCTAAATAATCGAAAGATATGCTTACACAAAACCTTCCTCCACTGCAGAAACCCATCCTCTTTCAATTTGTACTACCTAAAAAACCTAATCCATCCTAAAAACTTATTCCCTATACTCAAGAACCACAACCCCAATAACAATCTTTTTCCCAAATGTCCCTGCGTTACTTCCAAATGCTTCGCTAACTTATCAGATCTCCTAAAATCAACCAGTCAACTCATTAAATCCCTGCCATATTCCAAAGCCACTGCTATGGCCTGTAGTAAACCTAGATGCAAAACATGACCTATTTTCAAAACCCAAAACCGTAATCCCATCCCTCTCCAACCTGCTTTTTAACTCTCTCCCACCAATTACCTAGTCCTGGTGCACCTCCAGGTTTCCTCTGGCTCAAGTGGTTGAGAGTATCGGCCAGGCAAGTCAAAAGATCTGTGGTTCAAGTCACAGTCAAGGAAACATTTTTACGCTTGTGATCTGCTCTATTCCATCTTCCCTACCATTTCTGTGTTTGCCTTTTAAGTGGGTTCGTATTCCTTTTACTAATATCTATATCCATGTGAATGAAAAAATACATATATAATTTCTCCTATTCTTTTTTGTGACCATGACTGTATCTTGGAACCCGATAAAATTTTATTTATTACCAGAAATTAATGGACCAATCTCCACATGTAAAATAAATTGCCTTGTTAATACATTTTGTGACCCCAGTGATGAGGCCCATTTTTAATAGAAAGCACAAACTAGGAGTATTCTTCCAAGGAATTTGCATGTGGGCAGCTGGTAAAGGGTTAAAATGAATGTACATAATAATAAGAATTGCATAAATTTTTAAATGCACAACAAACAATGTCAATTGTGAACTCCAGAGGGTACATGAACCAAAAGCTAAGAAATGCTGGCATTGAGGATATGAGCTGATGAAAAATATTGCCTTCTCTCCAATGGCATGCGATGTGTTGCCACCAGTTGTAATGCTTGAAGCCAGAAAAGTACTGGATATGGATAATTTTATTCTCATTTTAGATAGCAGTAGTTTACATGAGACATTCAGTGAGAGATACTCGAGGCACAAACTACAGTGACTATGTGATTCAAAGAACCCAGAATGGAATTATCTAGTAATTGATTTTTTCACCAAGCTAGGCTTCTTCATGTATTAAATTTTGAATTTCTTCCATACTTTCAGATGAACCAGCTGAACAGTCTGTTTCAATAATGCTGAATGGTGAGGAGTCTGAACTCTGGTTCATCAATGTATCAAATTCCAAGGTAAGAAATTGGAAAACAATTTGCATGAAGAGTATTGTCTCTCTATTAATTCTTACATGGTGTTTTATTTATTTATTTACCATTTAAAATATTTCCCCATTACGAATGTCAGTAATACAAGGCAGTTGTAACTACCTACATGTATATCATAAAAAATAGCAGTGCAAAATAAATTATGAAAAGAGAATGTCAATATAACTTCCATTGCACTTTTGTATACAATGTTGTTTCAAAAATACACTGAAAAAGGCAAGGTACATGGAAACAAAACATCTATTAAATTGAATCATTTAGATTAATGATTGCATTCTTGAATTTTGAAATTGAGAATAAAAAATATCTATATTTTGTGAGAATTTCTTCCATTCTCTCATGATTTAAAAATAAGTAAATAATAATTATAAGTACACATACATTTTTGGGCAAATATATTTTTAATTTCAAATTTGGTGCTCAATCAACCATTAACATTAATTAGATAAATTGATAATTTTTCATTATAATTCAGCATAGCCATTGATAATGATAACATTTGGTTGTCATTTTCCACAGAATTTATTGCGTGCTCTGCATTTCAATGCAAATGTATCATTTTCAAATACAAAATATTATTTATCTTCAGGCATTAATGTTATCAATCACACACATGAAATCAATCATAAAAGTTATTATGGGATGTAAGCACTATTGAAATGACACAGTGAATTTTGTGGAATTTTGTGCACAGCTAACTTTTATCATTGAGACAAATTTACCACAAATTGAAGTTGCCCTCAATTACTTAGTCATTGATTTTCATCTTGATGAGCAGTTGTTTGCCATCAACTTGGCAAAAGTGCATTTTAATAACAAATACTCGACTTTTAAATGTAAGATTGCACACAATAGTTATCTCAGCAATTGATTTAGAGTAAATCAATGATTTCTGTTTGCTAAACTAGACCCATGGAACAAGAAACACCCACTTAAAATTTAATCAGGTGTGTGCTTGAAGAGTTGGATATTGAATGTCATAGTATTCTATTTCATCTCTTCCAACAGACAGAAATAGATCCTACAGATCCTCCAGATGCATTTGTTGTGATGTATTCAGTGATCGACAAAGCCAGCTTCCAGAGAGCAGAAGATGAACTAGAACGGCTGCAAGACTGGGACCTCCTACGCACACGCCCAGCCATCCTTGTAGGTAATAAGGTGGACCTGGTGCGAAGTAGAGCAGTTTCTACTCAAGGTAAACTTAACTTGATTGCTTCCTATTTTCACTCTTTGATGCAGTTGAAAAATTTATGGAGGTATTATTCGATGCTATATTTATCATCCATACTTAACTACACTATGGAAGACAAATTTTTTGATTCCTAGCAAATAATAGTGCAACATTCAAATGTTAATAAGATATATTTAATCCTATGTTTTGATGTTACTTTATCATCTTCAGGTGGCTAAATATTAATATCGAAACCTAGGTTTCAATATTAAATTTTAGTCGACTGGAGATGATAAATAAACTCATAGATTGTGGATAATTTTTTTACTGCATCCTAAGGTGCAATTGTTTGTTAGATGATAGTATATGTATTTGCATGTGTGTAAAATGAAAGGATTTTTTGCATGAATGTATATGCCAATGTGGGTATAGTTTTGCATGGATGTGTTGTTTTTGCATGTGGTTTTGTTCCCTTTTACAGGTAATGACCTAACGCCCCCCGGCCACACTCCCTTGTGGCAGCTTGTGGGGTAGATGTATTGTTTATTGATAGAAATGAGCTCTTACGGCTAGTAGTATATAATAAATTTGAAACTCCAATAGCCGTAAACAGTTTACAACAGTTTAAAACTGTTTACGGCTATTGGAGTTTCAAATTTATTAGATGTATTGTTTGTCACAAATCGATCATGTATACTTTCCACATTATCACGCTTGAATCCAAAATATTGAAGACAATTTGTGTGCATCTTGTTTCTTCTCCAAAGGATATATCATGTCATATACGCAGCATACTTTTTCATGGCATAATTGTGTTCGATTGGGACCTCAGAAACTCCTAGGTTCAATATTAAAAGGCAGTTCATTTCTTCAAATACTGTCTTTATTATTCAAGCTCAAATGTTCAAGATAGTTTCATATGTTTATTTATATGAAATATTTTTGAATTCAATAAAAATATTTAGTGCATGAATACACTTTAAGCCATATTATCAGAATCCTAAGCAAAATATTTTTCTCTTTGCACAGATGGAAAATGTCTTGCCTGCACTTATCGTGCCAAGTTCATTGAAATATCTGTTGGGATCAATCACAATGTGGATGAATTGCTAGTAGGAATCCTGAGTCAGATACGCCTGAAGAATGAGCAGTTTAAAAACAAAGGTGCGGGTGATGGTGGCGGATCTCATTGGTACAAGAGCCGAGGTGTGGTTCGAGCCAGTATGAAGGCTCGTCAAGTTTTCACATGGCTCTTTGGTAAAGAGGACTCCAAGTTCAAAAACTGTGAAAACCTACATGTGCTCTAATGAGAAAGTGAGTAAGTGATGGTAAGGCCCACATTTTACATGGCCCTTTAATCATGTATGCATATATAAATTAGAAGGAAAGTAACCAAAAATAAACAGTGGTGATATGAAAAGTTTGTAAGTCCAGGTTTTCCTGATTCTAAGCAGTTCTTCCCTTACAAATCATATCACACAGTTACATGCCAACTGATGGAACATTCTCCATGACATGAATGAATAATTTGATTTGAGGAAACTATAATTTTTTTTCCACTGGCAATTTGTGGTTTTGAATTGTCTTTTGGTGCAATGCAAATTGGTGAATACTTTTTATATGTAACGTCGGCAAGGTGCATTGTATTATAATGTGACTATGGATCAAATTAATCTGAGGAACATGAAATTTTGCTATGTTCTATTTTCAAAAACATCTCAATGGCAGTAACTTTTATTTTTACAGAGTACAGTATAACCGCATACTACACTGCATTATTTAAATAGACTTTTAACTAAACTTGACTTCTGCAAAATACATAATAGTGACATCTCTGATTAGCCCTGGTGAGCTTTCAAATCGGTAAAATGGGTAATATCAAGTTCTCATATGACATTTTCAATAGTGTGAAAATGTACAGGCTTGAATATGCAAAGGAACTCTACTTTTGGATTGCAGGAATGTATATTTTAAAGCATAAGCATATGCATCTCCTAAACTAAACTGTCTACTTTTTCTGTCTACATGAGAAGATACTGACATAATACTATAATGTAAGAAAAAAAGAAAACCTATGTTAATTCATGCCTACTAATATTTGTCCAGTAGGTCATTAGTAAACATATCAGTGATATTGAGCAGAATGTCATCATGTAGGTACCTTCTTCTATAATGCTGCCACAAATATCTGACATGTTAAGTGTGCCTCTGAAAGTCCAGTATGCTTGTTAAAGACATGTGGTATTTGTTACTTGACTGCTATAATATTTTAATCATTAGGTAGGCAAATTTTCAAGCTTTTATTTTAACTGGAAGCCATTTTATAAATTAAATGGGAAATTACACAGATATGACTGTTCTGTGCTGTTGTACCATGCTGAGATTTTCAGATTTTTTTAATTTGGAAGCCTTCATTGAAATGGCTGTTGAATTTAAATCATGATCCTTTCAAGATTTTTTAAAGTTTTTTTTTGTCCTGAAAGCGTCGCTTGGCATGTAAATATTAAGGACAATACTGGAATATTGTAGCTTTTTAGAAATTTAACAATTTCACAATGAAATTAATATATATATATATATATTTAAGTGCAGCAAATATGTTGTCAACTTGATAAAATAAAGATAAAATGATGGTGTTACCTATGTAATAGTGAAAAATTTGTCACATTATGAAAACAAAAAAGTGAGCCTAATAGGGTGATTATTGAATTGCCATGCTGAGAAATTTGGGGATCAATGTTTGAAACTACTCCCAGTGGATAAAGGGTATCACTGAGATAAGGAAACAAGGTGGTGTATCCGAGTGTGTAGTTGTTCATTTTGCTGAATTCTGCCTGAGAATTAGCAATATTTATCAGAAGTGATGTTTAGTTGTTGAGTGCTCAAATGGTTTTCAAGATAAAATTTCACGAATGCTCTTTAAAGTTAGATGTATGATAATAATCATTTTGATGGGCTCTTGATTCCCATGAATTGAGAGTTACCTTAAAATGATTTTAATGGAAATAAAGCTGGTGATCATTATGAAATATCCTCTGAATGCTGACCATTATCATTTATATTCATGAATTTAACTGAGTTTGCACACAAACTAAATGTGATGGATATTTCAGAATATATTTCTTAACAGTTTAGCATGAACACCAATTTTCACCAAACTAAGATTTTTGGAAGAGAAATCTGTAAAAAAAAATGTCATGAAAATAGTGATTTTCTGGAATTATGATATATATGATAGTTAGAATATCAAAGTGCCTTTTTTGAGTATTTTTGTATTATACATTCATCTTACACTTAATTAGGTACATTCATTAATCCCACTGGTTTAATCATTGTGGTGATTTGAAATGATCTTGAGAATTTTGGCAGTTTTTTCATTGCCTTTCCGATCAGTAACTAAGCCATCTTAAGGTATCAATCACCAGTGAGTTCCAAAGGGTAATAAAAAGAAATACTAGATGTGTTTTTGACCTGGGTATTGCATTGATTTTTAATTAAAATTTTGAGGTTACTGCATTTAAAAAAAACAAATGTTATGCATATTTTCTCTTTTATAAAAAGCCGACCTGATATTTTGAAAGATTTTACATAATAAGTGAACAGTAAGAAGGGCTACCAATGACATTATTTTTATGTTTGGTTGGTCCTCCCAAGTAGTTGGCCTGCTGCAATCTATGACACATGGAAGGTTTTCAGTATGGGCAAGAGTATTTCTGCCTGTGAAGCAAAGGCAGCTGCTTTTTCAAGGTAGCAAATAGCAGGAAATGCAGCGTTAAGTGGGATAAGCTTAATTTTATATATATATATATATATATGTATATATATATATATATATATATATATATATATATATATATATATATTAATATATATATATATATATATATATATATATATATATATATGTATATATATATATATATGTATATATATATATATATATATATATATATATATATATATATATGTATATATATGTATATATATGTGTGTATATATATATATATATATATATATATGTATATATATGTATATATATGTATATATATGTATATATATGTGTGTGTATATATATATATATATATATATATATATATATATATATATATATATATATATATATATATATATCTGTTAAAACACTAAGGGATTATTCATGAATGTTATGGACTATTCAAAAAGGCGATATAAAAGTTCCACATTAGACAATGGAGTAAAATTAGTTTACCTCAAGTTACATCACTTTATTGTGCATAGCTATATGCTGCACCTCATATGTCTTAACTTTTTCCCTGAGTTGAATACATTCTTCCTGAAAATTCTTCAAATTTGTCTCAGTCTGCAAAAACATTTCTCCCTGCGAAGAGAAAGCAGCTTCCTGTCGATAATTTGTAGATTTCACTTCTTCAAACTCGCATGATAAAATCCTAAGTCTTTCCTCCTTTATTACTAGACCATGATTTGCACTTTCAAGGGATGATGATGTCTGCCTCAAAATTCGCTCATTCTCATCATGCTTAATTTGTAACGTTTTGGCCCTCTTTGAACTGCAAATGTAGCCAACATTCAGACTTCAAATTTGTTGTCTTTTCCCCGAAGGTAGAGTGGAAGATCCGTTGGTCAATAAATGGCAAGCCATAACAAATATGAAAGGAATATCCAGCAATGTAACCACAGTTAACCAACCTGAGTTCTGATTCCAAAAACTGAACTTTATCCACCAAGTTTTGATTTTGGCTGTTTCAAATTAACAAACTCAGATTTATTGGTCTTTATGGCCTCCTTTTTTTTAAATCCCTTTCATCAGCCAATGTCAGTTTGCCTTCTGGTTCAAAGTAAAAACTATTAAAAAAAATAATACATCTATATCACAGTTTGTGTTAATGAAATAGCCTGGTTATACCAGGGGAGCTGCAGGAAACAAACCAAAATCGTTCAAAACAGGACTATTCCACTGAAGTCAGGACATGGTGCAGTTCTAGTTTTTCCCAAGTGTACCTATACAATTCAAAAACATTAATGGGACCCATGGTGATCCTTCCAGTAAGTTCATTGATTGTCTTGCCTTTAAGCCAAGTATCTACACAAAGCCAAAATTTTTACAATCAGAACATGAGGACAGTGTTTGAGATCGTGCTCTACAACCAGCCTCCTCTAAATATTTCATTATGTTCAATGTCTTTATTATTTAATGATCCAGATAATGGTAACTACTATCATGCTTCAATACTGCTAAAGCCCTGTGGTAAGCAATCAATTAATTGACATATATTTTATCAGCAAGATGCATGAGAGTCCATCAGTTTCATATAGGAAATCAAAATTGATTGGTTTTATTATAATACGCCCATACACACGCATCTCCATATTGAAGGGCATGTTCCCCATATTATAAGGGACCCACCAGATTGTGTACATGGCCATAAAGTGCTGTGCATGTCTTTATACAAAACTGTTGGGAATTTTTGTTTGGGATAAAAACTTGAATGATTGAATGGCACTGACTATTATTGTGTAAGCTTATGTCCCCCATAATACATATATATATTTAATAAAAGAATAATAATTATGTACGAAAAGAACAATAAGTAATGTGTATAAACAGTTAATATAGATTTGGTTGTATTGTTTACCTATGTGTAATGTTTCTTTTGGTGTGATATAAGAAACATTGATTGCCATTAAGCTCGAGTTTAATGTGACCAATAAAAATGTAGAAATGAGAAGTTGTAGCATATGCAAAATACATATATATATATAAATATATATACATACATTTATAAAATTTTATGTCTGCATTCAGACTCAAATTTTATCCAGGTGGAATTGATTGAACACTTGTTAATCAGCACTCAGTGTGTAATAATTTGTACTTTTCTGCCTCTTTAACTATCCCAGGTATATTTACCATGAAAGCCTAAATATATATCCCATGAACACTTATGTGAAACATTTCCTCTATTCGAGTGCATTGATTTGGCCGAGTTTGTAAAAGAACACAGGGAAATAAGATAATTCTGATTGAGTATATCAATATTATTTATTGCTTTAGATTGGTAAAAATACAGTATGTGTGGACTTCTGAGTGTTATTTTAATATGTAAATGTAAATAAAATGCCTATGATTTCTTAAAGATGTTTTTCAATACCCATCTTTGAAATCCATAATGAAATACAATTTATCCCAAAAATCAGTAATGAAATAAAATAATCCCAGTTATCCATCTGACAGATTATTATTTAAACTTAAAAAGATACCATCATAGTGGATAGGTGATGTAGAACAGGTTGCATTATTTTCCTCCATTTGAAAGTAAGGTAAAACTAACTTGAAATCTGAAATATTAATTATCAATTGAAATGAAATTATTGACTACTATTATTCCATACACGACCCAGGCTTCGACTTTGGATGTAATTATCAACGTCAAACCTGGGTTGTGTTTTTAAATAAAGTGTGTAGAATTACAAAATCAATAATTTCATTTCAATATGTTAAGCAAATTCCATAATGTTACACAGGAGACAACAAATTTTATTAATTGTGAAGGTGTAATAACAACCATTGGAAAAGCCTTTGCAAACAAGGATGTCTGCTAGCAAACTTTTAACACATTTCTAGTTTTTCAGGAAGGATTCACAATTTTTTAGGGCATTCCACATCCCAAAAACGTCTAATTTGGGCAAATATTGCTAACATGCAGTAATTATTGACTCTAGGAATCAGAAATAAAAAGGAATAGTTTGTAGTTTCTTGGTGATATTGGGCATATAACATTATGCATATCCTGTTCCATTCTCTTAGTATGTTGAAAATATGAAGTTATTACCCCATCCTGATCAGAAATATGCTTTCAATCACAGGTTATTGAGTGAAAAAGCAAGAAAATATGAATATTCAAGCTGAATTTTTCATAATGTAGCAGCAGCTGCCAAAATAAACAACCCAATGCCTGAGTCACTTAACAAGTCCTTAAGTTTTGCCTTAAAGCAACTTAAAACCAAAATATTTTCAACTACAATTGACACAAAAAACCTCTCTTTCAAAGTGAAATTGTTGCAAGATTATTAAAATGGCTCAAGATTCTAGTCAAACTTTACTGGAAACTTTTCAAGGAAAAAATTGAGTGTGATGTGAAAGGTATTTTATCATTATAATTATAGTATTTATTTCTCCTACAACTACTCTAATGGTACCTCTATAATGATTCAACTTTTTTATCAATAAAAAGGGGAGCATATGCCATTGTTCACCAACATGGAATTTTTTTTGAATGTGGAATTGGAAATAAAGCCTCTGCTTGCTTGCAATTCCATGGGCCTTCAAGAAGTGTTAAGCCCGAAACAGCAGGCTAAATGTGATGTGGAGATCATGGTTAACTATAGCATCATATCTTGCTTACGAGGCATCACCCTAATAACGAAGTAGTAATCCATGTTAAAAATATACCATTTAATGATAATTCTGAGTGCAGTTTTACCAAATTTTGAAGCGTCGACAAAAATTAATGTTTCTAGACTAGCTCTCCAGTAAAAAGGAAGTAGGCACATATCATTAATGATGAACTATTTATTTTGATTCTTTTTTGCTCTTACAAATCAAGTTTGTATCCCGATCATTCCGCAATAGAAGAAAAGATGAACATGATCAAGGTGGCGTTAAACAATGTATAGATAATTTGTTTGAATAAACCTTTTTCACAATTATTTTTTTTGCATGAATGCATTATTATATTTTACATTTATTTATATGGTAAAATTTGTTTCATAAATTAATTTTGCTTTACGAGAGAGACCTCAGAATAAACTATGGTCATTGTACAAGGTTCCACTGTACAATACTTAATTATGCATTCGTTGATAGATAGATACTCCAGTTTTGAAAATACATAAAAATCAAAATGAATAGGAAGTCTTACTCTTAAGACATAAAAAACAATTTGGTTTCATTTTCAAGGATTAGCTAATTTTAATGTCATGTTTGTGTATGCACACATAAATCAATCATCAATTACAATTTTTAACATGAGTCATTTTAAAAATTTACAATCAATTTTTGATCACATACATGTACACTACTTCAATTTTATTTTTTAATGTGAAATAAAATTGTCATATTTACAATGCAAAATTCAATGACTGGTGACAACTTCAAAAATTAACATAAAATATACACGTTGAATCATAAAATATGAGCAAAAAAGAAAAATGTCATGCTACAACTGAACAAGCCATTACACCAAAAACAGATACTTTTAGTTTTATAGAAAAAAATATTTAAAAAAATACAATAATGTACAGCAATTATTAATATATTTGTTCCCCCACATTTAAAATATTGCAAAGAGGTATTAATATTGCGATTGTTTCATTTTTTTTTTGATATTGCAGCAACTCAGGAGCTAAAAAGTGAACAATCTCATTTTGTCTTCCGCCGAGCTTGCCCAATGTGGCACTCACTCACTCTGGTTGCAAACCTCAGAGAATTGAGTGTCTCCTCTACACACTCCTCCCTTGGAGACAGGTTGATCAGCATGAGTGTTTTGGAATTCCCACCGAGACTTGGCTGTAGCAAATGGGTCAACTTGGAATTCCTATAAGGCACGTGCTCATTCTGAAACAGCACCACAGGCATTATATCATTCATAGGAAAAAAATCAGTAATTAATAGATTCATGACCAAAAATGGAACCAATTGATTACAAATGCCATGAATTGGCGTTATTATCCAATTAACCTGCATTATTCTTGGTAGCACTAACTTTTGTGAAATGAATGAAATTGTAAAATTTTCTCATTCCTCTTATTCAGGTGAAATCTATCACCACAAAGGTTTCCACAAATTATTTTTTTCAAACACCAGCACAGGAAGCATCATTCATTTTGGAATTATCAGTATGGCCTATCATTAACTGATATTACAGATGTTAATTTCTCAATGAGTCAGCTTTTATCCATTTAATCTTATTTGAGAAAATTATTTTTATGCAATTCTTTTAATTTAATTATTTTTAATTTGGTGAGTCATTTAGGCTAACTACATCATGTCCTAATTGGTCTTTATTGATAGATGGGAAGGATTTAATTTGTTTGAATTAAAAATATTAAACTTGAATAATTTCTATGACCTACAGCAATGAAGTTTCAAGACCAGTAATCATTATATATAATAAATGAGTTTTACATTGCAGTATTTCCTCAGTAATTCATACACCAGAAGCATCATGAATAAATACAAAATTCAAAAATATCAGAATGTTCTCCAGAAGAGTAGGTAGCAACATTCATGAAGTAAGTTATTCCTCACTAACTAAAACATTTTCAACATTACGCAACAATATACCAATGGTTTAACCAGTATCAATGTATCGGTTGTTTAGATTTGCTTAAAAAAATATAAGCAAAATACTTCAGTTCCATACCTTAAGTGATAATGCCAAAATCACATTTCCCAGATTGGAAAGGGATTTATTTATATTTTTCGTTTCAGTCACCCTTAAATTCTCTGTTATATCGACTAGCCTCTCAGATCCAGCCAAATCCACCAGGCTTAAAATGGCTGTGAAGAGATAAACATATAAGTCAAATTCATTTTCATACAGTTCCAAATTTACTAATTAAAAAAATGAGAAATTTAGTATTTATCCACAAAATAAAGTTTTTCTTAATGATGCATGGCGAAACTCACAGATTTATCTTTACATACAGAACACCAGAGAGAAATAAGATGACCCTTATCAGTTGAAACCCATATTGTTTATTAAATGTCTTTAGAAAAACGCTAAAATTATATCTTGTATTATATATAGTATATTCTATCTTGTATACCACATCAAGCCAAAAAATGTGAAGCTTATTCAAAACATAAGCAGACATTTTCACATAAAACATTAAAATAAAAATCACACACAACCAGTTTTACCAGGGAGAAAATTGGACTACACATATCTAAGCAGCCATTATATCTTTGCGGCATAGAAAACCGTTGCATGTTGAGCATGGAGGCTGAATACAATAAAACCTTGTTAATTTAAGCAACCTTCATTCAAAAGTCATATAATTCATACATTGAAGCAGACCCAAAGAAAAGCAAAGAAATTTGCTTGCCTTTTAAAAGGGTAAATTGAAAAATGTCTGCCATGAAATTTGAGGACGCGATCTAGTGCCATGGCCCACGACAATATACTTCATTTTAAAGTCGTTCCCATAGGTGCAGCAGCTTCAACTACTTGCTTATAACAAAGGATTTGGTTTAAAATAAAACAGCATCATGTTGGTTCTTCAATCCTCCTTTCACAGGCCGGACCCGGTGGCAGCAGGGTATCATCCTTGCCTACCAGCCTAGAGGTCGCGGGTTCGATTCCCGCCTAGGTGGATTTTCCTGCATCTAGGGCTTGGTTGTATGTGATCGTCTTCAATGTAATGTTAGGGTTAGGTGGAAGAAGGGACTATAGGTCTCAAACTCACCCAATTAAGTCGATAAATAAATTCACAAGCAACTACTTTTTGCTTACTCAATGGTCCAGATGAAGCACAGGGGAGATCATACTACCAGAGATGGTTGCACAAGGTTCATTTATGGACCGTGGAGTAAGATGCATTTTCAATATTAAAAATGGCATCATTTGGTGAGAAAGAGTAGTGTATGTAGTCATTAATTTTTCAACTTGTGTGATTTAAAATCCATTGTAACTTAAAATCAATGAGGAGTGACACGTGGTGGTCTAAGAGTTTGAATGCATCTCATGTAATTCCAATTGGAAAAATTACTGCAAAATTGCACTCTAGAGAGTAATAATTGGAAGCACTTGCCCAAATTGTACGTCTCAACACCACCTCCACATGAGGAACTAATTCCAAAAATTAACAAGTGACACAACAACCCTGAAATCATGGTCCACCTCATGACCACAGACCCACCAAATTTGCCTCCAATGACACAATTCATCTTTCAAAATTTCAATACGAAGGAAAACAACACATGATATTTTTATTAATAACTAAGTTATTTTCCCACTATTTCAAATCATGAATTACAATAAATAACACTTTCATGATCCATGATGATGGTCCAAAACAAGAGCTTCTGTGAACAGGATCATGCTAAGTATGGACACATGTCAACTAGTCAAAAGCCAAAAAGATTCTCTCACGGTAACAGTACTGACGGTAACAATGGAACACGAGCACACTGATATAAAGTGCTCCATAAAATGACAAACTTTGGTTTGATTAGATATACATTTAGGTAATTGTTCAGAATATTCATTAAACAGTATTCCTGGGGAATGGACTTTTTCTATGATTCCGCTTCAGCTTCTCTGATGGCCTGGTTGCGGAAAGTAAAATGGCTGATTTTGGTGATTCAAGAACATGATGAAGAAATATAAAGGCTGGGGGGAAAATCAATGCAGCGCATGCCACTGTGCTACCAAATCCAAACCAGGAGTTTTTTTCCTCCGAAACTCAAAGGACCCTGCTTGTGAAGGATTTCATGGCAAAGAGTTGGCATAATAATCTGCATCTCACAGCACCATAGTGAAGATTAGGTATTTTACAATGCTATTTATATATGCAGCAATTAGTTTGCTTACAGATAACGCCTACATTTCATTGGATAAATTAGTCTTTAGCATACTTACAATCAGTGCCCTTTCCTGTATCACTATTTGATACTTGTAACCGAAGCTTGAAAATAAAATGTGACCTCGATGAATGGCTATTATGAACCGTTGCTGCCACAGCTCTGTTTGTACGAGCAATGTTCAGCAATTCATTCACTTGAAATGCTGAATTCACGGGTTCCACCTAGTTAAAAAAACAAATATAGTCATGAAAAACAATTCAAATATCCACCCACAAACTAATGTAACGTGTCAAGGTCAAATGACTTTAGCAAAAAAATATTAGTATGCAGAGAAACTAAAATATCACAACACCTTTAAGTTGGTCACAACCATATCGCCTCCAGGTGACGAGGGATTTCTTATTTCACATGATTTAGTTGACTGGCCAACATCTAATAAATCATGAACTTGCTCATTGTATATTTCCAAAAAGGACGCTTCCACTTGGTAAGTCCACCCCTGCAATAATATAACACTTGTTATTAGCCTCTTTGCCATGTGAATAATTAATGTTCTAAAAATGTGACCATGGAGATACTACACCAATTTAGGATTACACATTTAGTCGCGTACCAATTTGGCCAATTCTTCCAGTTTTGCAAAAATCAAATCCACACTCCGTGGAATCATGCCTCTGACTTCCTGGCCCAAACCCCCTTCCATTGTGTACGTCTTGCCAGAACCTGTTTGCCCATATGCAAATACGCACACATTATACCCATCGATGACAGACTGCAAAAGACATACATAATTAATAAGTATATGTCATAGTGTTATTAATTAATATTCAATTGAAAAAATAGCAAATATAGAATGTTTCAATTTAAAGAAAATCAATTCTTGCTGAATTAAGTTTTATTTTGCTTTTGTGAAGTGATATTTCAAGGTGATGTAGCTACAACTTCCAAAAATCCGCAAATAAATTAATAGTTGAAACAAAAGCTTGCTGTGTCGGGGATTTGCAAACAGTTTAATGAACCAAATGGGCATCATTGCTATTATTAACCAGATATATTACAATAGACTTAAAAATTGAAAAGATAGTTATAAAAATACACTAAAGATAAGAGCAATTCAGCCATCAACAATAGCATTTGTGGAGCTGAATAATACATTTAATACAAGTACCTGGACTAGTTCAGAAAGATCTTCAAATAAGTCAGCTTGAACAGCTGAGGGAGGGAAAACTCGATCAAAAGAAAAGGAGTTCTTCAGTTTTTTTGGACCTAAAAGGAAAACAAGATTATTTCCCTTTACACAAATTGCTAAAATTATACAACTATAATTTTAGAGTTATGCAAATTATTACCTTTGAAAACTTCAAGAGAATTCTCATCTACATAGTTTAAGTGCTCTGTTGAACTGTTCTTTTCGCTTTCTGCAGGCAGGAGAGGTCTTACTCGACAGAACACCCTAATATTGCCCTAGAAAAGGTAAAAGGGCCATCGTTTTAATAACTGATGGAATGATTAATTCATTACTAATTCTTGTAAAAATTTTTACATGTCAGTCATTCAGCCACAAGAGAATGAAGGAAGTAGATTTTTAAGACATTATAATTTTAATAAAAATTAAGCAATCAAATTGGTTACTGTGAACAATTTATGAGGGAGCTACAGTTTAAAGTATCCAGAGAATGCTGATTTTAGAGGCATCCCCTTGATATCCATTTTTATGGTATCACAACCGGTTTTTGAAATAACTGTACTAAATGTAATGCAATGGAGGCAGTGCGCTTTTGATAGATAAACTACCTAAGCACTGCTGCATTTCTAAACCTCATGAAACATGACATAGAAGAAACACTCTAAAATATGGATTACAATAAACAATTCTTCAACTTCACATTTAAGCTGCCCAATTTCACTCTTATTACCTCCCCATGTTAAACAAAATCCACACATAAGAACCATAAAATTTTCTACAAATATGCATCTATTCTATAGGCAAACACGCAATGTCCGGTGGGGTTTCCTTCATCATATATCCCTTAAAGCGTATGGGGAGTATTCATGAATGTGGTGTATCATTTAAGAAGGCAATAGAAGTTCCAGATTCAGATGGACACTGGAGTTAAATTAGCTTACCTTGAGTTCCATCACTTTATTGTGCATAGCTTTACGCTGCACCTCATATGTCTTCACTTTTTCCTGAAGTTTAATGCATTCTTCCTGAAAATGCTTCAAATTTGCCTCAGTCTGCAACAATGTTTCTGCCTGCGAAGAGAAGGCAGCTTCCCGTCGATAATTTGTAGATTTCAGTTCTTCAAACTCACAAGATAAAATTTTAAGTCTTTCCTCCTTTATTGCTAGACTATGATTTGCACTTTCAAGCGATGATGATGTCTGCCTCAAAATTCGCTCATTCTCATCACTCTTAATTTGTAACGTTTCGGCTCTCTCTTTGCACTGTGAATGTAGCCTACGTTCAGACTCCAAATTTGTTGTCTTCTCCCTGAAGATAGAGTGGAAGATGAGTAGGTCAATAAATGGCAAGTCATAATAAATATGAAAGAAATGACGAACAATTTAACCACAGTTAACCAACCTGAGTTCTGCTTCCAAAAACTGAACTTTATCCATCAAGTTCTGGTTTTGGCTTTTTAAATTAACAATCTCAGATTTATTGGTCTGTATGGCTTCCTTCATTTTTAAATTCCTTTCATCTGCCAATTTCAGCTTGCCTTTCATGTCCCAGGGAGGCAATTTTCCCTTTTCTAATCAAAAGAGAAAATAATCGTCAATCAAGATAGATGAAAGGACAGGACTGAAAATGAGTCCCAAACTTATTTCATTAAACCCTTCCTAACAGTGCAAACCAGGAGCATAAAAATTCGTAAATGGACAAGAATTATAAAGAACATGAATTTAATTGATTAGGATAGGTAAAAGAGAGCAGAATTGCTGCTCAATTCTTGATTTTGACCTCTCTTGTCTCAGCAAAAAGCCTAAACTAATCATTGGCGAAAACTTATTTATTTAGTTATTGATTGTAACAAAGTTTAAAAACAGTGAAAATGGGTGGATTTTGTGAACAGATGTCAATAATAGATGATAGGATTGATTGATTGTCAAACGATTGAGCATTTACCTGAGAATGGGCCAAAGTGAATGTTGTTTCCTAAACTTGAAACACATGCCAATTAAGAAATCTCATCTGCAATATCTGGAGTATCAGAGGAAAAATACTTAGCGGTAAACAGGACATGTAAGTTAAGGATACCTGATGCGAATGGTAACATTTGTAATACAAATAAATTATCACGCTGACCTTTCGGAGATCTAGTTTTATTTCTGTGGGCGTTCACTAAAAGTAATAAACATAGATTGAACCATTTCAATTATTTGATAAAACAATTAGTATTCATCTGTATTTCAGAGCGTTTGAAAAATATCCAGAGCTCTACATTGTTCAATATCATAACAATGTTTCCAAATGACAAGACATTTAAATTATTCCTCAGCAAAAATTTATACTATTAAAATGTATTAATGAATATATTTTGGTGGGTGGAAACTAAAGGACAGGCTCCAGGCAGATATTTAGATTTTGTAATCTAGAAAATCTTTGTACTAGAATGACTTAGCTCACTTCAAATCCAGGATAGACATTTTTGTTTTCACACTATTACTCACGATTGGGAGGAGGTGCCATGGCTTGCCTCTTAGCATCTGGAACATTTTCTTGGGTTGCGGTGGCCGGACGTTTCAATAAATTTATTCGAGGCTGAAGAACTGCCTTCGCCGATTTTACGTGCGTGGGGGGCTGGGCCCTCGACATTGTTTTTCCTTCAAGTAGAGCGTTAACATGAGAAAAATCGCTATTTGAAATAGCAAAATATTATTATATTCACCAGAAGTTACCAGACAGAGTCCCGACACTAATCGAAATATCTGCATTTGCCACAATCCGTCCAAGACGCGGTGCACTGAAATTCACTCGAGGGATTCTCGAATTGTTAACTGAAATGTACCATGAAATTCAAACATAATCGGAAAAACTAACAAATCGCAGTATGAAAAATAAGCGCAAATTCAGACAACATAACGAATATACCTGGAGTAGCACTGTCCATTTGGTAAACAGAAGTTCGCGATGTACTTTCGTGAATGAAAACCGTTTGATGTTTTTAACTGCCGTGTCTGAATTTGAATGAACCAATCATATGACGATGCTACTCTAGTGCTGCCATCTAGTGTAGAAACGGTGACTGGAGGAGGACCGTGAATGTTTGTATCCGTAGTCCGCACTGCCCCCTCCTCTCACGTTGTAGTAGTTTTAGGGGAGGCGACTAACAGTTGAGTGCATAGCGAATACTGGAGAGAAACCTGGTATCAGTATCAGCCCACTCTTAACGCTAGGGGCCCGATACTTAACGTCCTATACGAAGGACGGCCCCCAATTCGTAAGTAGGATAGAGTTGCATTGTGTGGGAGATAGAACAAAGTAAGTTGTATTAATCCGTTTGGGAAATGGGAGTGAAGTTAATCCATAAACTATCGAATGTTTGTTCTCAATTTTACCGGTATTACTTTATTCATAATTTCCCATCGCCTTAAGTGGAATGTCCATTTACCATGTTACATCTAATACCAGAAAACTGGGATTATGTCATTATGAGACTGGCAGCAACATGAACTTCGTAATGTCTTACTTTAAAGGAGGATGCAGGTTTCACAGGAAACCCAATGGCAACGACCTTTATAGATCATGAGGGACGTAAGTAATACTTTCCTGCAGCTCAAGACGACAATAGTGCTTCCAATCATGAATATTCTCCCACAATTTTGAGCTTCTTGGCAACAATATGTTTTATTTTTAGTGGTTGTAATCCGTTTGGGAAATAGGGGTGCAGTTAATCCAAAAATTAGCGAATGCTAGTTTCAAAAATCAAGCCTTAATAAAGCGCCCACTAAGTTTTTGTTAGTTTCATGTAGAAATTATGAAACCATGTGGCCCGTCTTATAATTTCCAATTACCCTAATGAAAGGATGATGTTTTCAATTTGCAATATTCAACCAAGCCCCGACCGTCAAAATTTGTGGCTGAATCATTAACTCGTCCTAAAACAACTGTAACTGCTTTTTCGTAGATTTGTAAACCATGCTCTTTGGAAAGAAGACTGCATACGCGTAATGATATATTTCCGTCAGAATTTCCTGATCGAGCGAATTACAGGATTTCTAAATTTCCTTGTGGCATTTTGAGAATTCGCTGAAGTTACTTTTCGTAAAAATTCTAATTTCACCATATTAACCGAAAGATCTTGTGGCGTTTGAATTTAAGGTTTTTCAATCATAAAATTTGCCATGGCTTTTAATTGACAACATTCAAATTATTAAATTGTACGAAAGTTTACTCTTTAGTCTTTTTTGCTTTCAAATAGCCCCCTTTATAGACGATTTCACGTATTATTTAAGCAAAATCGTCAGCACAAGGGTTGTGACAGTTAAAGAGCCTGTGTTTGTATTCCTTTGTACCCTCTCGCGCGGTGATATTGCATTTTAAGACTCTTATGCACCAAACTTTACTTGCCATTTGTTTTCTATATTTTCATATTTGCCTTAGGATCATATATAATTAATACCACTATGAAATTATCCTTAATGGGTTATCTTCTAATTGGGGTGGACAAAGGAAAAATGAAATAGTGTAAACTTATGTTTTTGGTGGGATTCCTTATAGAGTGGCTAGTTATTTTTCCAAAAGAAGTGACTTTTAATGACAAAAACTATTTGAATAATTCATCAACAAAATCAAAATACTATGTTAAACCCGATGATGGAATTGGTGTATTTAAATATAAATACCTCTCCTTGATGTCCTTTATACCAAGTAATGTTGTGAATGAAACCCCTGTATGTTCTGACTGCATACCCTCTTCACTTTCCTTTTCTACCTTGCACCACCATCAATCCTCCATGAACAGTCCACTCAACCATTCATGACTGGCACCATACCTTTAATCTATACCCTCTTCTCTCCCTCCCTTTAATCAGTCACTAACCACCTCCCCCTTCTCCCTAGTTCTCCCACCTAAACGTTCCTTTACAGTCCTTAAATAGCACAATCCCTTGCAATCCTTCCAACCTCACCACAACCCTCCCTAATCTCCTTCAACCACATTCAGGTGTATATGGCAAAAGTCCTGTACTTTGTACCTGATGATGTACCCTGGTAAATGAAACCAGTCTGAAATAATATTATTAAAGTTAATCACTCAAAAAGAATCATTTGCACCCCAATCCTGGGCAATAATTTTTTAGATAGATTTTTATGTGGCATCAGGTTTTTTTGCTATTGAAGTATATAATATTTCCTGATGAAATTCTGAGAATCAAAACAACATAGATTTAAATAGCTCCCTTGGCAGATATTTCCGAGTTTTAATATGTCAATAAATGATATGAAGTAGTGCAAAATCCAAGAATATATTAATGTTCATTCCCAGCATTATTATTATGTGAATTTTTTAATGTAATTTAAGGAATTGTTGATTATTTTCTTTATTAAAACTTATTTAGTGGTGTAAAGAAACATGTTACTGTTTTACATGGTACAGGTTTTTTCATATTACATATTCGTATAAAATTTTTTGTGTTTGTAATAGTTTGTTTCCCTAAGTGCATCGTTTTGAAGGGGTCTTTTAAATGATTTATCAGTGAGGTAATCATTGATTTACAATCACTAAGTGAAAAATAGAATCGTGATGCACAAAGCAAAGCTGGACCTGCCGTTGAAGATATGTTGTAATTGAAAAAGTACAAGACAATGTTGAAATCAAGGGTATAGATTAAGAAAATGGCTCATGAAGTGCATAATGAGAAAGGTGATGTGAGAACTAGATTATTAATTCTGGAATTATTGTGCTAATGTTTAATCCTGTGAGTATAAGCACATGACTTTTTTTCTTTCATAATGCTTTTTGTATGTTCTTATATTCTGGTGAACTTTTTTTTATTAGATAGCTTCCTTTTGATGAAAAAATAGAAAATCATTTCAGCAACAAGCTATTACATCAGCTAAGATAAGTGATTAACTTACTATATTTATAATCAATTGTAAAAAATCATTCTTGCTGAAAATATGACAACTGATGGAATGATGCATGAGATTCATTATTGCTTTGTCTGTCAGAAGTAGATACTGTCAAAACTCAATAAATACATCATGTAAACCTTTTACTTAGGCTGTGGCAAATAATTTGTTTGTGTATATAGTAAGTGTGAACCAAAGTGAATTTTATTGTTCCAACATAGCTTGATTGTATAGAGCAATGGCATTATATTTGGGTACATAAATGACATTTTTTCCATATGTCATCAAGGAGGAAATACTCTAGATATTCTGTCATATCACTTTATATTTCCCTGAAGGAATAGGTATATATATTATTTCAAAAATGATTGATATTAGAGTAAAAAATACAGTATCATGAGTTGAGGTGCTAGACAATGTGTGGTTTGCATATACTTTGGTGAGACTAACAAGAAGAGGTAATGGTGTAATTGCTATATGAATATCAAAATAGATTCTCGCTTAAAATATAAATGTGTGAGTGCAATATTTCTTGGTGATTGTACAAGTATTAAAGAGTTTTTGCTTGGCTGATGAAAATGAATTCTTCCAAGAAATAATAGGCATTTTTGGAAAAAATTAGATACCCTCTTAATGTAGAAACAATTTGTTGTGCTAGTATTTGACTCAGAATAGATGAAAATTTATCAATTTTTCATGGACAATGCATTTCATATTTATTGATAATTTAGGTTTACTGAGAAAAAAGTGCCATTTGTGTAGTAATTTCATATCAAAGCTGTGGTGCTTGCTATTTCATATAAGCTTGTAAAAAATTAGAAAAAACTCAGAACTGTTCATAGGTCTATCAGAATTCTCACAGCTAACAGTGCTCAAAATTCCTAAGTGACTAATGGAGGCTTAATGCCAACCACTTTGTGATAGCCGTTCATTCAATTCTAGATTTATCACATCAATAAATTTGGTTAGCTTTAATTTATTTTTGAGAAGAAATTGTTTTCAGCATTAACATTCATCTTAACAGATAATTATAACAGGTTTGCTCAAGTCGTCATGGCATTTGAACAGCAATATGCTATCAATAAAGTTTTGAATATGACTGGGATGTTAAAATTAAATTTGAAACAAGTGAACTCATTTTTGAGTTTGTACAATATGGCACTAAGAAATTGAGAAATGAAAATTTGATGTAGCTGGAAGACAAAAGCAAAAGCCAAAATGTCCAAGAGAGGCCGTTCTAGAACACCAGAGAGTGTTCTAGCATAAAAATGGTAGATTTTTTACACATTGAAGAGAAATAGCTAGCAGATTTTTAGACTGACAAAAAGTAATGTTTTACAAACTTACCCAGATTGCACCATTGTACCACCAATCAATACTGTTCGATGTTGAACAATTGAATGTGCAGAGGATAATGGCTGATACCCAAATATCACTAGACAAATAGATACACAAATTAGAAACTAATTATTTGCCATTGTAATTTTTTTCATATTTTTTTTTACTTGTGCTCTCAGATGATGTATCCAATGACATGAGTATTAAATTTCTTCAATGTCAACTTATGTAAATGACTTTGATCTGAGCCATTGGCTAAAAGCTCTCTAAATGAAATTGAAATATTAGACCCGTACATTCCAAGGGTCCAGGAATCCTCCTTTTGGAGATCCTTGGATTGGCTTTATCCCACGTACAGAAGAAATGTTTTTAATCATTTTGCTCTGTTTCCAGTGATGATGTAGCTGATTTTTTTCATATACCTGCTTCATTACTAGATGAAAATTAATTGATCATGTCATGGTGAAGGCATGAAGTGTGAGTTTGCTAAAGTTCAGCATTTAGGCATAAACTCTGTCAAGGGTATTGGTGAATATCTCTTTGTTTTTTTGTGCATGACTCTTATCTCATATCTGAAAGATGCCTGCTTGCTAAAAAGCATATGGAAAAAGGGGAGGAGAGCAAAATTTGTAACACATGCGTTATTTTTCACCTGTTGCAAAGGAAAGTTTTATCTTTTGAATGCCTAATGGTATACAATAGCCATGTCTTGTGCCTTTGGCTCCCTGTAGATATCTTACTTCAAGATGAATTTCTTAGCAATGCAACATGTTGTGTATTGGGTAAAATCCAGACTAGCCTACATAAAATTCTCTTGTTAAAGAACAAGTGGAAAGATTTGTATGTCTTGTATTTTTTTCTTATCAACTGTACCATTTTGATTCAGCTCCTGTCTTTTCTCTCACTTAGTATTGTGGGGTGACACTAGTTTATAGAAACATCAAGGTATTTCATGTGAGATTAATTTGCACTTAGAGTAATCATTGTAAATGTTAGGTTTATCATTTAATCTATAATATTTGTTTACCATCATGTTATTCTAGACAAGGCACACAATTAATGAAAACATAGATGCATGTATATCAATTAAGAATAGGTAATATATGTATAGTTCAATTATAAGTTAGTGTGATTTAGCCATTGAGGTCATGAAGTTTTGTTGAAGTTTTCATGCAGTTTTATATGGTTTAATATATTTTCTTAAAGTTTAAATGTTAGTAATTGGCATCCAGATGAGGGAAGTAACTATGAAAATTGTAGCCTTTATTCATGTAGGTTGTTGAAATGGTAGCTTGTTATTTTTGCTTCTTTCATATTATTTTGTAAATGTGATGCCTTGGTAGCCATATCACCAACCCAGACTCTCAACGCACAACTAAAATACAGCTCCAGCCTATGCAACAAATACAGTTGTTTAGGCTGGAGCGTATAAAGGCATTGAGGTAATGCCTATTTGCCTTTCAGAAAATGTACTGATATAGAAGTTGTTCAATATTTTTGCAGGTTTATGTTCATAGATTTGTAGATTGGATTTACCTAAGAGCTGTAAGATCAGCTGTTTGCTATATTAAGAAAACTCCTAATGTTTTTACGTGAGGAAGTTACTTATATGTGCCTGTAATGACATGAAATTTATATTGTCTTTTATTTGAAACCAAAGTGTTAAGGAATTTATTCTGAATTTATATGACATTTGTGGTCATTATGCACATCAAGTAACCTATTTATTTTGTGGTAGTGAAATTATAAAAAATTGGAAAACTTGTTGACTGCTGTAATTGCAAATTCCAATTTTATCATAATGTAGGTACATCCAAATATGAAATGATCCTCAGTTTTCCAATGCTAGATAACTCACAGACAGTAAACCATTTTTTTTTTTTTTTCTTATTTAATTAAGTAGATATAACTATAATGAGACCAAGATAGAAAGCATGTGATGATAGGTTCTCTGCAAGAGAAGGCCAAAAAAGCCTTTGCATTTTAACTCTTTCAAATACCTTCTCATGTTGGCCCTGTTAATCTGGGCAACCTGGTGGAAGGTTGGGACTCAATCCCAGTGGAAACCAAATCTGTGGGGATCGAGATGGTGCGGGGGCTAACGTACTGGCTTCCCACCCTGAGGGCGCGGGTTCAAATCCCGGCGGTGTTGAATATTTTTCAGAGGTATCTCGATCCCTACTTGAGGTGCTTTGTGGAGGGCACTTTGAGTGAGTACGCCGTCCGTCGGATGGGACGTTAAACTGCGGACCCCTTGGCGCCTTTCGTAAAGAGTAGGCTAATGCCGACGCCGGGTTTCTCTCCACCCTTCATCCTTTCCTGTCCATCCCCTATGGCGCAAATGACCTTAGCTGTCGGTCGCCTCCCCTTAAAACTACTACTACCAAATCTGTGAAACAATGTAGCACAAAGTTCTTTTAATATGGATATGACATACTTCCACAAAGTGAAGCCTGAAACATTAAAATATACTGTGAAACAATGTTTTGAGGGAATTAGTCATCTGAACCACGGGGAATTTTTAGGAAACTTTGCTTCACTGATGCAGTATTACCATCAAATGAGGGGGAGTTAAGTATCCCTTAGCTTCAATAAACAATTATTTTCAGCATAAATAAACCATTATCAATATTATTAATCTTTATTTATGCAATTGTATTCATTACATAACAAAAACAATCAAATAAACTATAGAAAAAAATGATGACCGGAACTTTCCAGCCCTGGAAGATTTTTTTTTTAAATACTAAATAGGTTGTAATTTGGGAATACTTTATTTTCATCGTAAGTAGTAGCATTGGTGCAGAGGGAAACCATCATGCAACCAGAAGTGAAGGAAGAAGAAATAAGGTAGAAAGTACAATGAGAGCAAAAGGAGTAGCAAAGGTCTGATGGACAATGGAATTTAAAAATTTATTTATAGTCTAATGGCATAGTGAATGAGTCATATTGGCATTAAATTTACTACCCTGGTTACAGTTGACAGACAGTCAATTGAATGTGGAACATAGGATATCACGGAACTGCGATTATTAATAAGGATGGTGCATTTAATGTTCAGTTTCTCTTTTCTTCACTGTGGTAAGGGTTCAAGGGAAGAGAGGGAAATCTTCCCTTGAACTAAGGTTGCTAAGGAGTAGAGGTGACCTGCTGATGTTGGGGAAGTGGTACCTCGGGACAATAGATCGACAGGAGAAAGGTGGTGACCCTGGCTAATGACAGCAGGCTGCTCAGAATGGTGGTAAGCTAAGGGTTTGCTCCAGGGGTGTCAGGTGAGAGGAGCAGTTGCTTAAGTATACTGCATTCTAAATATAGAAAAGGGTCTATGAGAGGATTGCAAGCACAAGTTACTCCACAGCACTGCATTTTTGAAGAGCTAGCCATACCCCGTGGCCATTGGCTCAAATTCTATTGGTCACAGTGGCAACTATCATCCGAAAACTTCCCCTATATATCTCCTGAAATAAAGATAATTATGTGGGGTTACACCTAAGTCTTTGACAATGGGATCTGGAGTAATGTGCTGGTTCCATATCTGGAGGGTGACAGGCCCACCTTCGGTGTCCATTGGAGCTGGAAATCACTGCAAAAGAGGATTTGATGGGGTTAGGATGAAGGCATCACATTTTAAATCATCCGTGCAAGGTGTTAGTTGCTTAATTGTAATTGTGTTAGATACCTTCAATGTGTACTGGAATCCTATGCACCATGACATCGGCATATTGTGCAAGGGTAACTTGCATGCCAGAGTTTGTGTGTATATCCCAGCATTTCATCGTTAAGAGCAGGGGTAGACCACTGTTATCTAGGGAACACACTCTAGCAGGTGAAAGGGTGTGGAATAATGTTTGCCTATTTATCAGGCTTAACTGTTGGGTAGAAATAAAAGATCAATCTTAATATGGGGATGACGACCCTGGTGAAAGGTAAATCTTCCTATGAGGTCATCATGGCATGCTTGGTGGAATGTGCTCTTGATGCCCAGGAAAAAGGTAATTATCATAATTCATGGTGTTGATCACATCTTTGCATAAAGGAGTTCTGAAACACCTGTGAGAGCTGAATACTGGCTGACCAAACATCACAACTAAAAGCATTCCACTGTCACATGAGTCTTCAAGTTGATCTTTTCAAACATGCTTGTGAGAGAAATAGACTAATACTTTTCTGCAAGGTTGAAATCAATAATAGATACGGGCAGCATCACTGTGTCCTTAGACTTCCAGGCATATGGATAGATTAACAATCCAAGATGGGAGTTACATACATAAAGCAAAAACCGGTTCCAATCGGGGCCATTTGGATATGTCTAGTGATGATTCTATTTTGGCCTTGTGCCTTGGGATGTTCTTTCAACCATTTATTCTGGAAAGATGAGTGAAATTATGTCGTTGCCATCGTGCCACTGTAGTTCCAGGAGAGAGATGGGAAGTGGATTAATTTGTACCCCCCCGCGGGTAGGGGGATAGAGAATACTCCCGCAGTATCCCTGCTTGTCGTAAGAGGCGACTAAAAGGGCGGGGAGAAAACCCCGAAAACAAACCCCAAGCCAGCAAGGGATGCGTCCGGACAGTGCTGTGGATCCACTGTCTGATAGCGGCCATACCATCTGGCCTGCGATCCGCCCAGGTGTTTGCCGTGCCTGGAGACCCGTAAGGGAGAGAAGGGGATCCTGGAGGGTGATCTCTCTGGTTCCCAGCAGGGTGTCGGATGCCCTGTATGGACCGGGGAGTGATACCCCTCTTCGGCCCCGGATTTCGTGTAAACGGGAGGCCGGGAGCTAGCCACTCCCGGTCAATCGGCTTCCGTCGCGTTTTCGCTCCGGTGGCGAGTGCCAAGGTTGTGGGGGTCTGCGTAGGGAGGTCGGAGATGTAAGGGTTTTGGTGGGCCCTTGCACCGAAGATCCACCCCGAAACAGACAACCACTCCAGAAGCGCTATATCCCTCGAGTTAGCCCTGGCGACCGCTCCGGTTTGGCGGAGTGGCGTCCCAAATGTGTGGCTCCGTGGTGGGTGGGGAGGCCGAGGGACGAATCATTTACTATTATGGAGGAAAAACCCTTTCCACCACTAAAAAGATCCCGTCCGGACACCGGCGGGGGAGAAAAGTGTATTGGCGCATGTAAGCGCTATTTAATTATGTCCTGCATAAAGGAAGGTGAAACCTTGAAAAAGGTTTCTCCTTTCTTAATTCGCAGAGTGTTGTCACAGATTGTGCCTGGGGACCCAAAGAGCGTGAAGAAGCTCCGGAATGGTACACTTCTTATAGAGACCCTGAACGATACACAAAGTGAAAAACTGCTTGCTATGGGAATGCTCCATGACATTCCGATTAAGGTGGAGGTGCACCGCACTCTTAACACCTGTCGGGGAGTCATCAGTCACTACGACCTCCTATACGTGGACATCGAAGAAATCAAGAGAGAAATGTTCTCTCAGGGAGTGACTGATTGTCGTCGACTCACCACAAGGCGCAACGGAGAAAACGTAAACAGCACCTCCGTGATCTTGACGTTTGCGCGTGATAGACTACCCGACAAGGTGTTTGTGGGCTATGAATCGGTACCAGTGAGGCCATTCATCCCAAATCCCGTGCGTTGTTTCAAATGCCAACGGTTCGGCCATGTCGCGTCGCGCTGCGAGGGCAAGGCCACCTGCCCGCGCTGTGGCAAAGACGCGCACGAGGATAAAGAGTGCTCTTCGGAACCTCTTTGTGTCAATTGCGAGGGTACACACCCAGTGTACTCTCGTGATTGCCCGAAGATGAAAGAAGAGAGGAAAGTCATGGAGATAAAAACACTGGAAAAAATCCCATATGCGGAAGCGAGGAGAAAATACAGGGCGCTAATCGCCCCAACTTTCTCCCGGTCCTTTGCTTCCGTTGCAACCACGCCATGTGTAAAGTGTACCATCGCCACGCAGACGGAGATACCGAAAGAATCCCCAATGGAAAACACGCAAGTGCCTAAACCCAAAAGGGTGAAGGACGGAAAGAGTAAGGTGGACAAGGAGCCACCTACTCCTGTGGGCCCTTCAAAGAAGAGCCCACTAAAAACCACCAAGGGGAACACGCCAAAAGGGCGTGAGAATACACCTTCCCCGCCGCCTCCAGTGAAGCCAAAGAAGCCGGAGGTATTTGAAGAGGACCAGAGTATCTCTGATACTGAGGTCTTCGCAAACGAGTGGAAGAGGAAACATCGCTTCAAGCGATAACCTCAATAGAGTTGGTCATCTCCCTTTTTAGTCAACTTATTTATTTATATATTTATTTATTTATTCATTTTAATTTAACACTTTAAATGTGTTCCATTCTGCAGTGGAACTGCAATGGTTTTTATCGGCACAAGGAGGAGCTGGCCATTTTAATCCAAGATTTTAAACCCTCTTGTATTTGTCTCCAAGAGACCCATTTTAAGGCTGAAGATAAGGGTATTCTGAAGGGATTCACTGTTTTTAGAACGGATGACCTAAGTGGCCAACGAGCCCAAGGGGGAGTAGCAGTTGCGGCCCGTGAGGCCCTTTACACCTCGCGAGTCCAACTGAACTCTCCATTCCAGGCCGTCGCTGTCACGGTGCACACCCCTGAGAGGATGACGTTATGCAACGTGTATCTGCCAGAGGGTGCACCGGTGACTCGCCTGAACCTTGAAGCCCTTGTCCACCAGCTTCCTCAGCCGTTCATTTTGATGGGAGATTTTAATGCCCATGATCCTCTCTGGGGAGGGCCAAAAACCCAAAGTAATAGGAGAGGTCGAATTTTATCCAACTTTATTGAGGATTTTAACCTGTTTTTATTAAATAGCGGCGAAAAAACCCGCTTTAACAGCTTCAATGGGGAATTCTCAGCAATAGATCTTTGTCTATGCTCGAGAAGTCTAGCCCCAAAGCTGAAAATGTCCACCCACAACGATCTCTGTGGGAGTGACCATTTTCCTCTTCTACTCGTTAAAGAAGACTCTTCGCCCACCATTTCAAAACCTCCGGAAAAGTGGCGTATTAACCGTGCGGACTGGCCACTTTTCAAGCGTACGTTTACATATAAACACGACGCAAGTTTCGACGCGTTGCACAACGTCGATAAACTAAGTTCAACGCTGTTGGCGGCAGCTACCAAAAGTATCCCTCGTACGTCCGGGAATATAAATCGAGCTCCTGTCCCTTGGTGGAACGGGGAATGCGACCGGGCGATTCGGGCGAGGAAAAAAGCATTGAATATTTTTAGAAAATATCCCACGGCAACTAATCTGGCATCGTACCGCCGCCTGAGAGCGCGAGCTCGAAGGGCCGTGAAGGTGGCCAAGAGGGCTTCCTGGATAGAATACGTCTCTACCATCAACCATCGCACGCCACTGGGTCAGGTATGGGACAAAGTCAAGAAAATCTCCGGGTCCAAGGGCTCATTTGTCATCTCGCCTTTGCTTGTTGCTGGCCGGGTGGTTAATTCACCTGCCGAAATAAGCAACATATTTGCCAGTCAGTTCGCGGCCAATAGCAGTGACGAGGGCTATGCCGCGGACTTTGCGAACCGGAAGAGGCGATGCGAGAGAGTCCCTCTCAATTTTGGTGCAGGTCCTACAAGCGAATATTACAATGAGCCTTTCACGTCCTGGGAGCTTAAATCCGCCATCGAAGACTCCCATTACACCTCGCCAGGGGCGGACGAAATCCACAACGCATTTCTCCGGAACATTCCGGAAACCGCGATTGGGGAGGTCCTAAATAACCTCAACCAACTCTGGAACGAGGGCAGTTTTCCAAATGCCTGGCGAGAGTCCATCGTGATACCAATCCCAAAACAGGGCAAGGACAAAAATGACCCGAACAACTACCGTCCCATATCTCTCACCAGCTGCCTGTGCAAGGTGATGGAACGGATGGTAAACCGACGTCTCATGTGGTGCTTGGAGAGTCGACACCTGCTCTCCGACGCTCAGTGCGGCTTTCGGCGTGGCAGGTCCACGACAGACCATCTGGTTCGCACTGAGAACTTCATCCAGGAAGCCTTTCTCCAACGTCAACACGTCATAGCAGTCTTCTTCGACCTGGAGAAGGCCTATGATAGTGTGTGGCGATGGAGAATCCTCAACACGCTCCACAAGTGGGGATTTAGAGGCAACATGGCCCTATTTATCAGAAATTTTTTAACCAACCGCCTTTTTAAAGTAAGGACTGGGAAGCACTTTTCCCGATCTTTTACACAGGAGAACGGGGTACCCCAGGGTTCAGTACTGAGCGTGACGTTATTTGCCATCGCCATCAACGACGTGGTGGAATGCATCAATGCCCCGGTGATGGCATCGCTCTATGTGGACGACCTAGCCATATTTTGCCGGTCGACACGACTGCCAAACGCTTCCAGGCAAGCCCAGGTGACTCTAAACAAACTGGGAGAGTGGTCGCGAAAGAACGGATTTCGTTTCTCCATGGAGAAAACGAAATGCGTGCACTTTCACCGTGTTCGCGGTTACCACGTTACCCCGACCCTAACCCTGTTGGGTAGGATTCTTCCATTTGTGGAGTCCGTCCGCTTTCTCGGCTTGATCCTGGACCAAAAGCTGAACTGGCGGGAGCATATCCGCGTGTTACGTGAGAGGTGTCGCCAAACCCTCAACGTTTTAAAGTTTTTAACTCACTCCACTTGGGGAGCAGACCGCACCACCATGCTTTTATTGTACAGAGGCTTGGTGCGATCCAAACTGGACTATGGTTCCATAGTGTATTCCTCAGGACGAGAGTCTTACTTGAGACCACTTACATGTGTCCACAATGCTGGGATACGGTTGGCCACCGGGGCATTTAGAACAAGCCCAGTCCCAAGCTTACTTGCAGACGCAGGGGAGCCTCCGTTGGAAACCCGCAGGATGATTTTAATGGGCAACTATGCCTGTAAAATTTTATCAGAGACAATCCACCCTTGTTTTAACATAGTTTTTAACCAACGGTTTTTAGACTTATTTAACAGGCGGAGAAGGGCAACTAGGCCCTTTGCCGCTCGTTTTAATGATTTTATTAACGCGGTAAATTTTACATTTCCTCAAGTATGCCCCGTCTCCTATGCTAAGTACCCGCCTTGGTTAACGCCAATGCCGGATATTAAACTCATTGCCAGTGCACGCCGCAAAGCCAAGACGACCGATTCCGAATACCAGCAGCTCTTCAGTGCCGTCCTCGGCTCACTTTCTGACTTTGTCCCAGTCTACACCGACGGGTCAAAGTCAGAATCTGCATGTGCCTATGCGGTCGTGTCCCACTACCATGGAGTCGTGAGGAAAAAACTGCACACTTCTTGCAGCATTTTCACAGCCGAGCTGTCAGCCATAAGGACGGCCCTAGGAGAAATAAAAGAAAGCAATGGCTCTTTCCTCATCTGCACCGACTCGTTGAGCGCCCTAAAATCTTTATCGGTCTTTGCACCTGTGCACCCGATAGTCCAGGAGATCCATTATACCCTGTTGTCCCTTCAGAGAAAGGGGAACAGGGTCTCCTTTATATGGACTCCTGGTCACGTCGGCATAAGAGGTAACGAAAAAGCTGACCAGGCAGCGAAGGATGCCCTTCGAAAACTCGAGACCGACTCCACCTTGGTTCCAATGGAGGACGTAAAGGCTGCCTTGCGGAACTCGGTCCTGCATCAGTGGAAGGAGACTTGGCAGTCTCTGCAAAATAATAAACTCAGGGCAATAAAACCGGTCGTTTCACCATGGTCCTCTTCCATCCGGAAAATTCGGAGGGAAGAGGTCATGATTACGCGCCTGAGAATAGGACACTCTGCCCTCACTCATTCGTACCTCTTTGCGGAGGTAAAAGAACAGCCCCGCTGCAATGAGTGTTTCCAACCCCTGACGATAAAACATATCCTGACGGAATGCACAACATACCAAAGGGCCAGAGACATGTTGAAGATAAGGGGAGACTTAAAAAATATTTTAGGGGATGACTCTGGGTCTATTAACCGAGTCTTAAGTTTTTTAAGGTCAACCGGTTTAATGGGGCAGCTTTAGCTTTGGAGCTCATAATTTTAATGCTTTTGATTTTAGCATTTTCCTTTTTTTTGTTTATTTTATTTATTTATATATTTATTCGTATTTATTTGTTTACTTATTCCTTGTTTAAAAGGAACATAAGTTTTACGTTATGACAGTGGTGCAAAATGACCATAGCTGTCGACGCACCCTACAAACCCCTAAAACTACTACTACTACTGAGAGCAAAGATTAATAGCTCGTGCACAGTTTACTCAGTGGAACTCTTTGGCATCAATATAGCCCTGCGAGAGATAAAAGACAATAACTGCTCCTTCACAATGTGCTTCAACTCTTCGAGCACACTTAAATTCATTTCCTGCTTATCCTGTACCCACCGTATAATCGAGGGAATATACCCTGGGCTCGTATCCCTTCACCAGAGGGGTAACAAAATATCCTTTCGATGCAACAATTCCAGAGTGTAAAAATCATTCGCTTTGACCGGGATATGAACCAGGATCCCTCGATGAAATGCATATTAGCGGATGACTCCGTTAAAAGTTACTGTGGTGGCATCTCCCACAGTTTCTTGCAATTTAAAATATCCTTTCTTTGGATCCCTGGACACGAAGGGACCACTGGAATCGAAAATAATGACGCAGCGCATCCACGAGGGCAGTTGGATAGAGAACATTCGCGCAATATTGCTGCTTTTCGTAAGAGGCGACTAAAAGGGCGGGGAGAACATCTCGAAAACCAACTCCCAGCCAGCAAGGGATGCGTCCGGGCAATCCACTGCCTGTGTGCGGCCGCACCATATGGCCTGTCCCCGGAGACCCGTAAGGGAGAGATGGGGATCCTGGAGGGTGAGCTTTCTGGTTCCCACTAGGGTTTCGGATGCCCTGTATGGACCGGGGAGTGATACCCCTCTTCGGCTCCGGATTTCGTGTGAACGGAAGACCAGGAGATAGCCAGCCACTCCTGTTAAATCGGCTTCCGTCGCGTTTTTGCTCCGTTGGCGAGTGCCAAGTTTGAAAGGGTCAGTAGAGGGAGGTTGGAGATAAAAGGGTTTTGGTGGGCCCTTGCATCGAAGGTCCACCCCGAAACAGACAACCACTCCTAAAGCGCTATATCCCTCGAGCACTGGCGACCGCTGCGTTTCAGCGGAGCGGCGTCCCGAATGAGTGGCTGTTTATTGGGTGGTGAGGAAAAATTATTTATTATAGAGGAAAAAACTTTTCCACCACCCAAGAGATCCCGTCAGGACGCGGGCGGGGGATATAATGGTTATGCCGCATGCCAGCGGTACTTAATTATGTCATGGGCCAAGGAAGGAGAGACTTTGAAAAGGGTCCCTCCTTTCCTTATTCGGAGAGTGCTGTCACAGATCGTACCTGGTGACCCCAAGAGCCTGAACAAACTGAGGGATGGTAGACTGCACATTGAGACCCTGAATGACAGATAGAGCGAAAAAAGATTGGCAATGGGAATGCTCCATGACATTCCGATACAGTTGGAGGTGCATCGCAATCTAAACATTCGCCGCGGAGTCACTAGCCATTATGACCTCCTACACGTGGAAGTTGACGAAATCTATTTTCTTAGGGAGTGATTGAAGGTCGTCGACTGACCACGAGGCGCAATGGAGAAAGTATCAACAGTACCTCCGTGGTACTGACGTTTGCGTGACATAAGCTCCCCGACTAGGTGTTCGTTGGGTATGAATCGGTTCCAGTTTGGTCGTTCATAACAGACCCAGTGCGTTGTTTTCAGTGCCAACGTTTCGGCCACATCGCGATGCGAAGGCGAGGCCACCTACCCGCGTTAAGTCAACGACACGCAAGATGGTAAATAGAACGACTCGGACCCTCTTTTCGTTAATGGCGAGGGTGCACATCCATTGTACTCCTGTGATTGTCCGAAGATGAAAGAGGAAAAGAAGGTCATGAAGATAAAAACGCTGGAAAAAATCCCATGCATGGAAGCGAGGAAAAAATATAGGGCGCTTATCGCCCCACCTTTCTACCAATTTTTATTATCTTCTTCACACCTGCTGTGGTATCTACTTATTTTCAGCACTAAGCACGACGAAAAAACGAGGTTTTAAATGTATTTGGTCTACTATCTTATCTCCCTAATTTTAGGTTAGTGATCTCATCTAACAAAGTCGGGCCCCGTAATGTCCTTAACATCCTCATGTTACTAACCTGCCTCAAATTTACTCGGCAAATTTAACGTATTTTAAGCCTACGGTCAACTAGTGTTTCCCATCCTATTTCTTCTAATAGTGTTTTGACCCTGCTACCTTGTGCATAACCGCTTTTCACAAACCTACGAGGGTGGTTCAATAAGTACCGGAGTTGTCGCCGCCAAACTGCATGAACTATTTTTTTTTAATGAGGTGTGGAACTGCCTTTACGCACGCCTGGGGAGGTAACCCAGGCAGTGTGGGACTCCCCCTGTGTGTCGACAGGGAACTACCCACTAAAACCACACCTCTGCTCGATGTTGCATCCGGTGATTGGATGGAGCCACGGCTTCATTACTCGCTGCCGGTTTGAAGATGTTCTTGGGGCGAGTTTTCAATGCGGTGTTACCAGAGTTCTTTCTTCTTAACCTACTCCTTCCCTCGCTGGCCCTTGTTTCGGATGGCAGATTTTAGTCATCTGATTCCATCTTGTGAAGTTTAAGAATGATCCTTGAAGCACTCGGGTGGTGATGGCTGCCAGCAGTCCTTTCGTTAGTCCCAGGCTCAACAGGTGTTCGGCTGATTTCCTTGCCCATACTCCCTTCCAGGAGATGGTGCACGTTGTTACCTCTACAGCGTCCTTCGTCACTTCATTCTGTGCGGCAACCAGCTCTATGAGTTCCGGTGTGTTGTACTTCCCTACCCTCCGCGCATGCGCGTCGGATAGGGAGGTAGCGCCGGAGACGATTTGTATGTCGATGATCTTCACACAGCTGTTCTTCGCAACCAGGTCCGGCTTCTGCAGCATTCAATTCGCTCTGTAATGGGGTTGTTCCTTGACGGTCCACTCTGCTTGCTCCAACGCGTTCTTTATTGTTCTTGCTACCGCGTCGTGGTGACGGACCCGCCCCCCATGCGTCCGGAAGCAATTCTGGATTACATGGGCGGCGGTTTCCGATGCGGCGCATTTTGCTCTGCAGTTCGTGGCGGCTGCTCCGTCTTTCCGCCGTCCTCTGGATGTCCTCACGCGGGTTGGTAGCGCGTTTATGTGCCCTTGATGATAGTGGACGTAGTCGCGTCCTGGGATGGCGAAGCTGCCCCCGTCGATCCACCCCGTGCTGGCACTCACCTTGACCGACTCTCTCAACTCGCGTCCGTCGTTTGATTGGTGCAGTGTGTCTGCCCAATACCGACTCACTTTTTCTCTGGTGTTCAGGGTCTCGCCCTCGATAGTCAAGGCTTGCTTCGCCCACCTGAGCCTTGATTGGACCCATTCGTGATCGTAGATTGCCTTCGCCACTTGATAATTGGATGAGTGAAGTGAGGTGAGTCTTCGCAACATGAGTGAAGGGATTGCCGTTGTGAACGAGGGAAGACCCAGTCCTCCCTCCCTACATTGTGCATGGAAGTAGCCTTCCGTGGTGTCGTGGGGCAGGTGCAACCATTTTCTTGCAGCACCCCTCAGTTATTTATCGAGGGCCCTAAGAACTTTCATGGTTGTTCCCGCCAAGGTAAGAAGATGGTAGAAACAGGGGACTAAGAAACATCCCCCCTGCGGGTAGGGGGTTAGAGAATACTCCCGCAGTATCCCTGCTTGTCGTAAGAGGCGACTAAAAGGGCGGGGAGAAAACCCCGAAATCAAACCCCAAGCCAGCAAGGGATGCGTCCGGACAGTGCTGTGGATCCACTGTCTGTGAGCGGCCATACCATCTGGCCTGCGATCCGCCCAGGTGTTTGCCGTGCCTGGAGACCCGTAAGGGAGAGAAGGGGATCCTGGAGGGTGAGCTTTCTGGTTCCCAGCAGGGTGTCGGATGCCCTGCATGGACCGGGGAGTGATACCCCTCTTCGGCCCCGGATTTCGTGTAAACGGGAGGCCGGGAGCTAGCCACTCCCGGTCAATCGGCTTCCGTCGCGTTTTCGCTCCGGTGGCGAGTGCCAAGGTTGTGGGAGTCTGCGTAGGGAGGTCGGAGATTTAAGGGTTTTGGTGGGCCCTTGTATCGAAGATCCACCCCGAAACAGACAACCACTCCTGAAGCGCTATATCCCTCGCGTTAGCCCTGGCGACCGCTCCGGTTTGGCGGAGCGGCGTCCCGAATGTGTGGCTCCGTGGTGGGTGGGGAGGCCGAGGGACGAATCATTTATTATTATGGAGGAAAAACCCTTTCCACCACTAAAAAGATCCCGTCCGGACACCGGCGGGGGAGAAAAGTGTATCGGCGCATGTAAGCGCTATTTAATTATGTCTTGTGCAAAGGAAGGTGAGACCTTGAAAAAGGTTTCTCCCTTCTTAATTCGCAGAGTGTTGTCACAGATTGTGCCTGGGGACCCAAAGAGCGTGAAGAAGCTCAGGGATGGTACACTACTTATAGAGACCCTGAACGACACACAGAGCGAAAAACTGCTAGCTATGGGAATGCTCCATGACATTCCGATTAAGGTGGAGGTGCACCGCACTCTTAACACCTGTCGGGGAGTCATCAGTCACTACGACCTCCTATACGTGGACATCGAAGAAATCAAGAGAGAAATGTTCTCTCAGGGAGTGACTGATTGTCGTCGACTCACCACGAGGCGCAACGGAGAAAACGTGAACAGCACCTCCGTGATCTTGACGTTTGCGCGCGATAGACTACCCGACAAGGTGTTTGTGGGCTATGAATCGGTACCAGTGAGGCCATTCATCCCGAATCCCGTGCGTTGTTTCAAATGCCAACGGTTCGGCCATGTCGCGTCGCGCTGCGAGGGCAAGGCCACCTGCCCGCGCTGTGGCAAAGACGCGCACGAGGATAAAGAGTGCTCTTCGGAACCTCTTTGTGTCAATTGCGAGGGTACACACCCAGTGTACTCTCGTGATTGCCCGAAGATGAAAGAAGAGAGGAAAGTCATGGAGATAAAAACCCTTGAAAAAATCCCATATGCGGAAGCGAGGAGAAAATACAGGGCGCTAATCGCTCCAACTTTCTCCCGGTCCTTCGCTTCCGTTGCAACCACGCAATGTGTAAAGTGTACCATCGCCACGCAGACGGAGATACGGAAAGAATCCCCAATGGAAATCACGCAAGTGCCTAAACCCAAAAGGGTAAAGGACACAAAGAACAAGGTGGACAAGGAGCCACCTACTCCTGTGGGCCCTTCAAAGAAGAGCCCACTAAAAACCACCAAGGGGAACACGCCAAAAGGGCGTGAGAATACACCTTCCCCGCCGCCTCCAGTGAAGCCAAAGAAGCCGGAGGTATTTGAAGAGGACCAGAGTATCTCTGATACTGAGGTCTTCGCAAACGAGTGGAAGAGGAAACATCGCTTCAAGCGATAACCTCAATAGAGTTGGTCATCTCCCTTTTTAGTCATCTTATTTATTTATATATTTATTTATTTATTTTAATTTAACACTTTAAATGTGTTCCATTCTGCAGTGGAACTGCAATGGCTTTTATCGGCACAAGGAGGAGCTGGCCATTTTAATCCAAGATTTTAAACCCTCTTGTATTTGTCTCCAAGAGACCCATTTTAAGGCTGAAGATAAGGGTATTCTGAAGGGATTCACTGTTTTTAGAACGGATGACCTAAGTGGCCAACGAGCCCAAGGGGGAGTAGCAGTTGCGGCCCGTGAGGCCCTTAACACCTCGCGAGTCCAACTGAACTCTCCATTCCAGGCCGTCGCTGTCACGGTGCACACCCCTGAGAGGATGACGTTATGCAACGTGTATCTGCCAGAGGGTGCACCGGTGACCCGCCTGAACCTTGAAGCCCTTGTCCACCAGCTTCCTCAGCCGTTCATTTTGATGGGAGATTTTAATGCCCATGATCCTCTCTGGGGAGGGCCAGAAACCCAAAGCAATAGGAGAGGTCGAATTTTATCCAACTTTATTGAGGATTTTAACCTGTTTTTATTAAATAGCGGCGAAAAAACCCGCTTTAACAGCTTCAATGGGGAATTCTCAGCAATAGATCTTTGTCTATGCTCGAGAAGTCTAGCCCCAAAGCTGAAAATGTCCACCCACAACGATCTCTGTGGGAGTGACCATTTTCCTCTTCTACTCGTTAAGGAAGACTCTTCGCCCACCATTTCAAAACCTCCGGAAAAGTGGCGTATTAACCGTGCGGACTGGCCACTTTTTAAGCGTACGTTTACATATAAACACGACGCAAGTTTCGACGCGTTGCACAACGTCGATAAACTAAGTTCAACGCTGTTGGCGGCAGCTACCAAAAGTATCCCTCGTACGTCCGGGAACATTAATCGAGCTCCTGTCCCTTGGTGGAACGGGGAATGCGACCGGGCGATTCGGGCGAGGAAAAAAGCATTAAATATTTTTAGAAAATATCCCACGGCAACTAATCTGGCATCGTACCGCCGCCTGAGAGCGCGAGCTCGAAGGGCCGTGAAGGAGGCCAAGAGGGCTTCCTGGATAGAATACGTCTCTACCATCAACCATCGCACGCCGCTTGGTCAGGTATGGGACAAAGTCAAGAAAATCTCCGGGTCCAAGGGCTCATTTGTCATCTCGCCATTGCTTGTTGCTGGCCGGGTGGTTAATTCACCTGCCGAAATAAGCAACATATTTGCCAGTCAGTTCGCGGCCAATAGCAGTGACGAGGGCTATGCCGCGGACTTTGCGAACCTGAAGAGGCGATGCGAGAGAGTCCCTCTCAATTTTGGTGCAGGTCCTACAAGTGAATATTACAATGAGCCTTTCACGTCCTGGGAGCTTAAATCTGCCATCGAAGACTCCCATTACACCTCGCCAGGGGCGGACGAAATCCACAACGCATTTCTCCGGAACATTCCGGAAACTGCGATTGGGGAGGTCCTAAATACCCTCAACCAACTTTGGAACGAGGGCAGTTTTCCAAATGCCTGGCGAGAGTCCATCGTGATACCAATCCCAAAACAGGGCAAGGACAAAAATGACCCGAACAACTACCGTCCCATATCTCTCACCAGCTGCCTGTGCAAGGTGATGGAACGGATGGTAAACCGACGTCTCATGTGGTGCTTGGAGAGTCGACACCTGCTCTCCGACGCTCAGTGCCGCTTTCGGCGTGGCAGGTCCACGACAGACCATCTGGTGCGCACTGAGAACTTCATCCAGGAAGCCTTTCTCCACCGTCAACACGTCATAGCAGTCTTTTTCGACCTGGAGAAGGCCTATGATAGTGTGTGGCGATGGAGAATCCTCAACACGCTCCACAAGTGGGGATTTAGAGGCAACATGGCCCTATTTATCAGAAATTTTTTAACTAACCGCCTTTTTAAAGTAAGGACTGGGAAGCACTTATCCCGATCTTTTACACAGGAGAACGGGGTACCCCAGGGTTCAGTACTGAGCGTGACGTTATTTGCCATCGCCATCAACGACGTGGTGGAATGCATCAATGCCCCGGTGATGGCATCGCTCTATGTGGACGACTTAGCCATATTTTGCCGGTCGACACGACTGCCAAACGCTTCCAGGCAAGCCCAGGTGACTCTAAACAAACTGGGAGAGTGGTCGCGAAAGAACGGATTTCGTTTCCCCATGGAGAAAACGAAATGCGTGCACTTTCACCGTCTTCGCGGTTACCACGTTACCCCGACCCTAACCCTGTTGGGTAGGATTCTTCCATTTGTGGAGTCCGTCCGCTTTCTCGGCTTGATCCTGGACCAAAAGCTGAACTGGCGGGAGCATATCCGCGTGTTACGTGAGAGGTGTCGCCAAACCCTCAACGTTTTAAAGTTTTTAACTCACTCCACTTGGGGAGCAGACCGCACCACCATGCTTTTATTGTACAGAGGCTTGGTGCGATCCAAACTGGACTATGGTTCCATAGTGTATTCCTCAGGACGAGAGTCTTACTTGAGACCACTCACATGTGTCCACAATGCTGGGATACGGTTGGCCACCGGGGCATTTAGAACAAGCCCAGTCCCAAGCTTACTTGCAGACGCAGGGGAGCCTCCGTTGGAAACCCGCAGGATGATTTTAATGGGCAACTATGCCTGTAAAATTTTATCAGAGACAATCCACCCTTGTTTTAACATAGTTTTTAACCAACGGTTTTTAGACTTATTTAACAGGCGGAGAAGGGCAACTAGGCCCTTTGCCGTTCGTTTTAATGATTTTATTAATGAGGTAAATTTTACATTTCCTCAAATATGCCCCGTCTCCTATGCTAAGTATCCGCCTTGGTTAACACCAATGCCGGATATTAAACTCATTGCCAGTGCACGCCGCAAAGCCAAAACGACCGATTCCGAATACCAGCAGCTCTTCAGTGCCGTCCTCAGCTCACTTTCTGACTTTGTCCCAGTCTACACCGACGGGTCAAAGTCAGAATCTGCATGTGCCTATGCGGTCGTGTCCCACTACCATGGAGTCGTGAGGAAAAAACTGCACACTTCTTGCAGCATTTTCACAGCCGAGCTGTCAGCCATAAGGACGGCCCTAGGAGAAATAAAAGAAAGCAATGGCTCTTTCCTCATCTGCACCGACTCGTTGAGCGCCCTAAAATCTTTATCGGCCTTTGCACCTGTGCACCCGATAGTCCAGGAGATCCATTATACCCTGTTGTCCCTTCAGAGAAAGGGGAACAGGGTCTCCTTTATATGGACTCCTGGTCACGTCGGCATAAGAGGCAACGAAAAAGCTGACCAGGCAGCGAAGGATGCCCTTCGACAACCCGAGACCGACTCCACCTTGGTTCCAATGGAGGACGTGAAGGCCGCCTTGCGGAACTCGGTCCTGCATCAGTGGAAGGAGACTTGGCAGTCTCTTCAAAATAATAAACTCAGGGCAATAAAACCGGTCGTTTCACCATGGTCCTCTTCCATCCGGAACATTCGGAGGGAAGAGGTCATGATTACGCGCCTGAGAATAGGACACTCTGCCCTCACTCATTCGTACCTCTTTGCGGAGGTAAAAGAACAGCCCCGCTGCAATGAGTGTTTCCAACCCCTGACGATAAAACATATCCTGACGGAATGTACAACATACCAAAGGGCCAGAGACATGTTGAAGATAAGGGGAGACTTAAAAAATATTTTAGGGGATGACTCTGGGTCTATAAATCGAGTCTTAACTTTTTTAAGGGCAACCGGTTTAATGGGGCAGCTTTAGCTTCGGAGCGCATAATTTTAATGCTTCTTGATTTTAGCATTTTCCTTTTTTTTTGTTTATTTTATTTATTTATATATTTATTCGTATTTATCTGTTTACTTATTCCTAGTTTAAAAGGAACATAAGTTTTACGTAATGACAGTGGTGCAAAATGACCATAGCTGTCGACGCACCCTACAAACCCCTAAAACTACTACTACTCGAGAAGGCCTACGACAGTGTGTGGCGACGAAAGATTTTAAACACGTTGCAAAAGTGGGGTTTTAAGGGCAATATGGCCATATTTATAAAAAAAATTTTAACAAACCGCCTTTTTAGAGTAAGGACGGGCAATCATGTATCCCGATCCTACACTCAGGAGAACGGCGTACCTCAGGGATCAGTGCTGAGCGTGACGTTGTTCGCCATCGCAATCAACGACGTCACGGAATGCATCAATGCCCCGGTGATGGCATCGCTATTTGTTGACGACCTGGCTATTTTCTGCCGCTCTACAAGACTGGCATACGTCTCCAGGCAAGCCCAGGTCACCTTGAACAAACTGGGAGAGTGGTCGCGAAGGAACGGGTTTCGCTTCTCCACGAAGACAACGAAATGTGTTCATTTCCACCGTCTTCGCGGACAGCACATACCACCGACCTTAGGCCTTCTGGTCAGAAATCTCCCATTTGTCGAGTCCATCCGCTTTCTCGGCATGATCCTGGACGAAAAACTAAATTGGCGGGAGCATATACGGGTATTACGGGAGAGGTGTCGCCAGACCCTAAACGTCCTAAGGTTTTTAACCCACTCCAAATCGGGAGCAGCCCCCCTGCGGGTAGGGGGGTAGAGAATACTCCCGCAGTATCCCTGCTTGTCGTAAGAGGCGACTAAAAGGGCGGGGAGAAAACCCCGAAAACAAACCCCAAGCCAGCAAGGGATGCGTCCGGACAGTGCTGTGGATCCACTGTCTGTGAGCGGCCATACCATCTGGCCTGCGATCCGCCCAGGTGTTTGCCGTGCCTGGAGACCCGTAAGGGAGAAAAGGGGATCCTGGAGGGTGAGCTTTCTGGTTCCCAGCAGGGTGTCGGATGCCCTGTATGGACCGGGGAGTGATACCCCTCTTCGGCCCCGGATTTCGTGTAAACGGGAGGCCGGGAGCTAGCCACTCCCGGTCAATCGGCTTCCGTCGCGTTTTCGCTCCGGTGGCGAGTGCCAAGGTTGTGGGGGTCTGCGTAGGGAGGTCGGAGATGTAAGGGTTTTGGTGGGCCCTTGCACCGAAGATCCACCCCGAAACAGACAACCACTCCTGAAGCGCTATATCCCTCGAGTTAACCCTGGCGACCGCTCCGGTTTGGCGGAGTGGCGTCCCAAATGTGTGGCTCCGTGGCGGGTGGGGAGGCCGAGGGACGAATCATTTATTATTATGGAGGAAAAACCCTTTCCACCACTTAAAAGATCCCGTCCGGACACCGGCGGGGGAGAAAAGTGTATTGGCGCATGTAAGCGCTATTTAATTATGTCTTGTGCAAAGGAAGGTGAGACCTTGAAAAAGGTTTCTCCCTTCTTAATTCGCAGAGTGTTATCACAGATTGTGCCTGGGGACCCAAAGAGCGTGAACAAGCTCAGGGATGGTACACTACTTATAGATACCCTGAACGACACACAGAGCGAAAAACTACTTGCTATGGGAACGCTCCATGACATTCCGATTAAGGTGGAGGTGCACCGCACTCTTAACACCTGTCGGGGAGTCATCAGTCACTACGACCTTCTATACGTGGACATCGAAGAAATCAAGAGAGAAATGTTCTCTCAGGGAGTGACTGATTGTCGTCGACTCACCACAAGGCGCAACGGAGAAAACGTAAACAGCACCTCCGTGATCTTGACGTTTGCGCGTGATAGACTACCCGACAAGGTGTTTGTGGGCTATGAATCGGTACCAGTGAGGCCATTCATCCCAAATCCCGTGCGTTGTTTCAAATGCCAACGGTTCGGCCATGTCGCGTCGCGCTGCGAGGGCAAGGCCACCTGCCCGCGCTGTGGCAAAGACGCGCACGAGGATAAAGAGTGCTCTTCGGAACCTCTTTGTGTGAATTGCGAGGGTACACACCCAGTGTACTCTCGTGATTGCCCGAAGATGAAAGAAGAGAGGAAAGTCATGGAGATAAAAACACTGGAAAAAATCCCATATGCGGAAGCGAGGAGAAAATACAGGGCGCTAATCGCTCCAACTTTCTCCCGGTTCTTTGCTTCCGTTGCAACCACGCAATGTGTAAAGTGTACCATCGCCACGCAGACAGAGATCCCGAAAGAATCCCCAATAGAAACCACGCAAGTGCCTAAACCAAAAAGGGTGAAGGATGGAAAGAGTAAGGTGGACAAGGAGCCACCTACTCCTGTGGGCCCTTCAAAGAAGAGCCCACTAAAAACCACCAAGGGGAACACGCCAAAAGGGCGTGAGAATACACCTTCCCCGCCGCCTCCAGTGAAGCCAAAGAAGCCGGAGGTATTTGAAGAGGACCAGAGTATCTCTGATACTGAGGTCTTCGCAAACGAGTGGAAGAGGAAACATCGCTTCAAGCGATAACCTCAATAGAGTTGGTCATCTCCCTTTTTAGTCAACTTATTTATTTATATATTTATTTATTTATTCAATTTAATTTAACACTTTAAATGTGTTCCATTCTGCAGTGGAACTGCAATGGTTTTTATCGGCACAAGGAGGAGCTGGCCATTTTAATCCAAGATTTTAAACCCTCTTGTATTTGTCTCCAAGAGACCCATTTTAAGGCAGAAGATAAGGGTATTCTGAAGGGGTTCACTGTTTTTAGAACGGATGACCTAAGTGGCCAACGAGCCCAAGGGGGAGTAGCAGTTGCGGCCCGTGAGGCCCTTTACACCTCGCGAGTCCAACTGAACTCTCCATCCCAGGCCGTCGCTGTCACGGTGCACACCCCTGAGAGGATGACGTTATGCAACGTGTATCTGCCAGAGGGTGCACCGGTGACCCGCCTGAACCTTGAAGCCCTTGTCCACCAGCTTCCTCAGCCGTTCATTTTGATGGGAGATTTTAATGCCCATGATCCTCTCTGGGGAGGTCCAGAAACCCAAAGCAATAGGAGAGGTCGAATTTTATCCAACTTTATTGAGGATTTTAACCTGTTTTTATTAAATAGCGGCTTTAACAGCTTCAATGGGGAATTCTCAGCAATAGATCTTTGTCTATGCTCGAGAAGTCTAGCCCCAAAGCTGAAAATGTCCACCCACAACGATCTCTGTGGGAGTGACCATTTTCCTCTTCTACTCGTTAAAGAAGACTCTTCGCCCACCATTTCAAAACCTCCGGAAAAGTGGCGTATTAACCGTGCGGACTGGCCACTTTTCAAGCGCACGTTTACATATAAACACGACGCAAGTTTCGACGCGTTGCACAACGTCGATAAACTAAGTTCAACGCTGTTGGCGGCAGCTACCAAAAGTATCCCTCGTACGTCCGGGAACATTAATCGAGCTCCTGTCCCTTGGTGGAACGGGGAATGCGACCGGGCGATTCGGGCGAGGAAAAAAGTTTGAATATTTTTAGAAAATATCCCACGGCAACTAATCTGGCATCGTACCGCCGCCTGAGAGCGCGAGCTCGAAGGGCCGTGAAGGAGGCCAAGAGGGCTTCCTGGATAGAATACGTCTCTACCATCAACCATCGCACTCCGCTTGGTCAGGTATGGGACAAAGTGAAGAAAATCTCCGGGTCCAAGGGCTCATTTGTCATCTCGCCATTGCTTGTTGCTGGCCGGGTGGTTAATTCACCTGCCGAAATAAGCAACATATTTGCCAGTCAGTTCGCGGCCAATAGCAGTGACGAGGGCTATGCCGCGGACTTTGCGAAACTGAAGAGGCGATGCGAGAGAGTCCCTCTCAATTTTGATGCAGGTCCTACAAGTGAATATTACAATGAGCCTTTCACGTCCTGGGAGCTTAAATCTGCCATCGAAGACTCCCATTACACCTCGCCAGGGGCGGACGAAATCCACAACGCATTTCTCCGGAACATTCCGGAAACTGCGATTGGGGAGGTCCTAAATACCCTCAACCAACTTTGGAACGAGGGCAGTTTTCCAAATGCCTGGCGAGAGTCCATCGTGATACCAATCCCAAAACAGGGCAAGGACAAAAATGACCCGAACAACTACCGTCCCATATCTCTCACCAGCTGCCTGTGCAAGGTGATGGAACGGATGGTAAACCGACGTCTCATGTGGTGCTTGGAGAGTCGACACCTGCTCTCCGACGCTCAGTGCGGCTTTCGGCGTGGCAGGTCCACGACAGACCATCTGGTTCGCACTGAGAACTTCATCCAGGAAGCCTTTCTCCACCGTCAACACGTCATAGCAGTCTTTTTCGACCTGGAGAAGGCCTATGATAGTGTGTGGCGATGGAGAATCCTCAACACGCTCCACAAGTGGGGATTTAGAGGCAGCATGGCCCTATTTATCAGGAATTTTTTAACTAACTGCCTTTTTAAAGTAAGGACTGGGAAGCACTTATCCCGATCTTTTACACAGGAGAACGGGGTACCCCAGGGTTCAGTACTGAGCGTGACGTTATTTGCCATCGCCATCAACGACGTGGTGGAATGCATCAATGCCCCGGTGATGGCATCGCTCTACGTGGACGACCTAGCCATATTTTGCCGGTCGACACGACTGCCAAACGCTTCCAGGCAAGCCCAGGTGACTCTAAACAAACTGGGAGAGTGGTCGCGAAAGAACGGATTTCGTTCCTCCATGGAGAAAACGAAATGCGTGCACTTTCACCGTGTTCGCGGTTACCACGTTACCCCGACCCTAACCCTGTTGGGTAGGCTTCTTCCATTTGTGGAGTCCGTCCGCTTTCTCGGCATGATCCTGGACCAAAAGCTGAACTGGCGGGAGCATATCCGCGTGTTAAGCGAGAGGTGTCGCCAAACCCTCAACGTTTTAAAGTTTTTAACTCACTCCACTTGGGGAGCAGACCGCACCACCATGCTTTTATTGTACAGAGGCTTGGTGCGATCCAAACTGGACTACGGTTCCATAGTGTATTCCTCAGGACGAGAGTCTTACTTGAGACCACTCACATGTGTCCACAATGCTGGGATACGGTTGGCCACCGGGGCATTTAGAACAAGCCCAGTCCCAAGCTTACTTGCAGACGCAGGGGAGCCTCCGTTGGAAACCCGCAGGATGATTTTAATGGGCAACTATGCCTGTAAAATTTTATCGGATACAATCCACCCTTGTTTTAACATAGTTTTTAACCAACGGTTTTTAGACTTATTTAACAGGCGGAGAAGGGCAACTAGGCCCTTTGCCGTTCGTTTTAATGATTTTATTAATGAGGTAAATTTTACATTTCCTCAAATATGCCACGTCTCCTATGCTAAGTATCCGCCTTGGTTAACACCAATGCCGGATATTAAACTCATTGCCTGTGCACGCCGCAAAGCCAAAACGACCGATTCCGAATACCAGCAGCTCTTCAGTGCCGTCCTCAGCTCACTTTCTGACTTTGTCCCAGTCTACACTGACGGGTCAAAGTCAGAATCTGCATGTGCCTATGCGGTCGTGTCCCACTACCATGGAGTCGTGAGGAAAAAACTGCACACTTCTTGCAGCATTTTCACAGCTGAGCTGTCAGCCATAAGGACGGCCCTAGGAGAAATAAAAGAAAGCAATGGCTCTTTCCTCATCTGCACAGACTCGTTGAGCGCCCTAAAATCTTTATCGGTCTTTGCACCTGTGCACCCGATAGTCCAGGAGATCCATTATACCCTGTTGTCCCTTCAGAGAAAGGGGAACAGGGTCTCCTTTATATGGACTCCTGGTCACGTCGGCATAAGAGGTAACGAAAAAGCTGACCAGGCAGCGAAGGATGCCCTTCGACAACCCGAGACCGACTCCACCTTGGTTCCAATGGAGGACGTGAAGGCCGCCTTGCGGAACTCGGTCCTGCATCAGTGGAAGGAGACTTGGCAGTCTCTGCAAAATAATAAACTCAGGGCAATAAAACCGGTCGTTTCACCATGGTCCTCTTCCATCCGGAAAATTCGGAGGGAAGAGGTCATGATTACGCGCCTGAGAATAGGACACTCTGCCCTCACTCATTCGTACCTCTTTGCGGAGGTAAAAGAACAGCCCCGCTGCAATGAGTGTTTCCAACCCCTGACGATAAAACATATCCTGACGGAATGCACAACATACCAAAGGGCCAGAGACATGTTGAAGATAAGGGGAGACTTAAAAAATATTTTAGGGGATGACTCTGGGTCTATTAACCGAGTCTTAAGTTTTTTAAGGTCAACCGGTTTAATGGGGCAGCTTTAGCTTTGGAGCTCATAATTTTAATGCTTTTGATTTTAGCATTTTCCTTTTTTTTTTTTGTTTTTTTTTGTTTTTTTTATTTATTTATATATTTATTCGTATTTATTTGTTTACTTATTCCTAGTTTAAAAGGAACATAAGTTTTACGTTATGACAGTGGTGCAAAATGACCATAGCTGTCGACGCACCCTACAAACCCCTAAAACTACTACTACTAAGAAACATCTGAGCAACTTTAAGCGCTGCTGTGGTTTAAGTGGGGCCGCCGAGATGCGGCCTAGCTCCGTTTCGACTCTCCCGCCGGCACGGAGGACTCCTGTGGGAGCGAAGTTCAGCCCAAGGTATCGCCAACTTTCGGATGAACGAAGTTGGCGTATGAATTCGCCACTAGCGGTTTTGAATTGTGGCTTGGCACTGATTTTATAGGTCTTTTGTTTACCGGCGAGAAGCAATGAGAAAGCGATGCACTTTGCTGCATTGAAGCTTAGTCCTCGTTTTGTCGCCTCCGTCTCGAGGATGGATAGAGATGTCTGCATCCCGGTGGCGGTGGTTGCTATGGCAATGAGATCGTCGGCGTAGGCAAGCGATGTGACATGGGTCCCCGTTATTTTGTACCCAATTTGACTAGGCACCGATCGAAGTATCTCATCGATTACCAGGCAGAATATTGGGGTGGACAGGGGATCCCCCTGCCTAACCCCCCTGGTGATATTTATTGGGGCGGATATTTCTCCATTCACTTCAAGCACTGTGGTACTATCTCTGTACGATTGGGTGATATAGTTCACGAAGGTACGGGGTAGCCCCAGCCGCTGAAGTTGGCGTACGACCACTGATGTGATGCTGATCGGTCTGAAATCTTCAGGGCTGGAGGCCCCGTCCTTCTTGGGAATGAAAATCGTTCGGCTAGTCTGGAGCTTAGCTGGGAATGCTCCCAGAGATAGTATCATATTGTAATAGAGTGCCCGGATATCGGCTGGAACACTACGCCATTGCCTTGGTGTTATTTGATCACTCCCAGGCGCGGAATTTGTCGATATGATGATTCGATCGACTTCCGAGGTTTTGATGGGGTTAGCGAGCCAACGCAGTTCATTTCTTACGCCCCTTATTTCCTCCAAGGTTGTTTCGGTGGGAGGCTTGGTGCAGAATATGGGTTCCCAATATGCCTGCATGGGTCCTATGTCTGGCATTTCTGCCTTAAGCTGGCCGTCAATTATGATTTCGGCCGCTCTACCCATATTCTTTTTAAAGAGTTTCTGCGTGGCAGCGTAATCTCTGCGCCTTTTGCGCCATCGCGCTGTTTTGGGATTAAAGTTTCTCATCTCTCTCCTTTTCGGCGGGGGTTTTTTGGTGGGGAACACATTATCCAACCACGATAAGTCTTCAGGGTTCGTACACTCTCCAGTAAGGATTAATTCGGCAGTTCTGACAAGTTCTTCTGCCTTGTAGGATGAAATTTTTCGTACCTTATGGCAGAGCGTCTCGATTGCCTCGAGAAGGTCACCTTTTTCGGCTTTTCCTGTCCCGGAAGCTCCGGCGACGCAAGGTTCAGACACGTCAGAGGTGTTCAGCTTCGCTTTTTGCTGAGGGGCTGCTCTTTCCATTTGGGATCCGGTTGTATGATTTGGATCAGTATTACTGAGTTCAGCAAGTAAGCGGGCCACACGTTCACGGTATTGTGGCTTCTTTCGCGCCCCCTTGATACTCTCGAGGGTTCTTCCCTGGAGTATCATTTTCTCTAGCAGCACTTAAATGTCCCCCCCTGTTAATATCCCCCCCGCGGGTAGGGGGATAGAGAATACTCCCGCAGTATCCCTGCTTGTCGTAAGAGGCGACTAAAAGGGCGGGGAGAAAACCCCGAAAACAAACCCCAAGCCAGCAAGGGATGCGTCCGGACAGTGCTGTGGATCCACTGTCTGTGAGCGGCCATACCATCTGGCCTGCGATCCGCCCAGGTGTTTGCCGTGCCTGGAGACCCGTAAGGGAGAAAAGGGGATCCTGGAGGGTGAGCTTTCTGGTTCCCAGCAGGGTGTCGGATGCCCTGTATGGACCGGGGAGTGATACCCCTCTTCGGCCCCGGATTTCGTGTAAACGGGAGGCCGGGAGCTAGCCACTCCCGGTCAATCGGCTTCCGTCGCGTTTTCGCTCCGGTGGCGAGTGCCAAGGTTGTGGGGGTCTGCGTAGGGAGGTCGGAGATGTAAGGGTTTTGGTGGGCCCTTGCACCGAAGATCCACCCCGAAACAGACAACCACTCCTGAAGCGCTATATCCCTCGAGTTAGCCCTGGCGACCGCTCCGGTTTGGCGGAGTGGCGTCCCAAATGTGTGGCTCCGTGGTGGGTGGGGAGGCCGAGGGACGAATATTTAATTATTATGGAGGAAAAACCCTTTCCACCACTAAAAAGATCCCGTCCGGACACCGGCGGGGGAGAAAAGTGCATAGGCGCATGTAAGCGCTATTTAATTATGTCGTGCATAAAGGAAGGTGAAACCTTGAAAAAGGTTTCTCCTTTCCTTATACGGAGAGTTTTGTCGCAGATAGTACCTGGGGACCCAAAGAGCGTCAAGAAACTAAGGGACGGTACTCTGCTTATAGAGACATCTAATGAAAAGCAAAGCGAAAAATTATTGGCAATGGGAATGCTCCATGACATTCCGGTAAAAGTGGAGGTGCACCGCACTCTCAACACTTGTCGGGGAGTCAGCCATTACGACCTCCTCTATGTCGACGTCGACGAAATCAAGAGAGAAATGTTCTCTCAGGGAGTGACGGATTGTCGTCGACTAACGACAAGGCGCAACGGCGAGAATATTAACACCACGTCCGTGATTTTGACGTTCGCACGTGATAGGCTGCCCGACAAGGTATTCATTGGATATGAATCGGTCCCAGTGAGGCCGTTCATTCCAAATCCCGTGCGTTGTTTTCAGTGCCAACGTTTCGGCCACGTCGCGTCGCGCTGCGAGGGCAAGGCAACCTGCCCGCGCTGTGGCAAGGACGCGCACGAGGATAGAGAGTGCTCCTCGGAAGCTCTTTGCGTCAATTGCGAGGGTACACATCCAGTGTACTCCCGTGATTGTCCAAAGATGAAAGAGGAAGGAAGGAGGAAGAAAGATCATGGAGATAAAGACGCTGGAAAAGATATCGTATTTGGAAGCGAGGAGAAAGTACAGGGCACTCGTCGCCCCGACGTTCTCCCGGTCCTTTGCTTCCGTCGCGTCTACCCCATTGCCAAAGTGCACCATCGCCACGCAAACTGACGACCCTCAAGTCACCGCTTTGGACACGCGAAGCAAAAAACAAAAGAGCACCAAAGAGACAAAGAGTAAGGTGGACAATGAGTCACCTACTCCGGTGGGCCCTTCGAAGAAGAGCCCACCACGAAAAACCACCAAGGGGAACACGACGTTACGGCGTGAGAAGACACCTTCCCCTACACCTCCCGCAAAACCAGGGAGGCCGGAGGTTCTGGAGGACCAGAGTATCTCGGATACGGAGGTCCTGGCAACCGAGTGGAGGAGGAAACATCGCTTTAAGCGATGATTTCTTAACAACCGGTCATCTCCCAAATTTTAAAACACATTTATTCCTATATTTATTTATTTTAATTATAATTAATTTTAATGGCCTTTTTACTGCAGTGGAACTGCAACGGTTTTTATCGGCACAAGGAGGAGCTGGCCGTTTTAATGGACGCTTTTGATCCCTCTTGCATCTGTCTGCAAGAGACACATTTTAAGGCGACAGACAAGGGTGTTTTAAAGGGGTGCACTGTTTTTAGACTGGACGACACGAGTGGTCAACGCGCCCAAGGAGGAGTGGCAGTCGCGATTCGCGAGGCCCTTTACACCTCCCGAGTCCAACTGAACACCCCATTCCTGGCAGTGGCTGTCACAGTGCACACCCCAGAGACGATGACGTTATGCAACGTCTATCTGCCGGAGGGTGCACCCGTAACTCGTTTTAACTTGGAAGCCGTTGTCCGTCAGCTACCTCGGCCATTTATTTTGATGGGCGATTTTAATGCCCATGACCCACTATGGGGAGGCCCATCCACCCCAAGCAATAGGAGAGGCCGAATTTTATCGAATTTTATTGAGGATTTTAATTTGTTTTTATTAAATAGCGGGGAAAAAACTCGCTTCAACAGCTTCAATGGGGAATTTTCAGCAATAGATCTTGCCATATGCTCGAGAAGCCTAGCCCCGAAGCTTACGATGATTGTCCACAACGATCTCTGTGGGAGTGACCACTTTCCTCTTCTACTCGAGAAAGTAGATCGTTCGCCAAACACCTTCAGACCTCCGGAAAACTGGCGTATCAGCCGTGCCGACTGGTCGCTTTTTAGGAATAATTTTCATTTTAAGCACGACGCAAGTCTCGACGCGTTGCAAAATGTCGAGACACTGACTTCAACGCTCGTAGCCGCAGCTACCGAAAGTGTTCCTCGCACGTCCGGCACCCTTCATCGAGCACCCGTCCCTTGGTGGAACGAGGAATGCGACAGGGCGATCCGGACGAGGAAAAAAGCGTTGAATATTTTTAAGAAATACCCCACGGCAACAAACCTGGCAGCCTACCGCCACCTACGAGCGCGAGCCCGGAAGGCGGTGAAGCAGGCCAAGAGGGCATCCTGGATAGAGTATGTCTCTACCATTAACCAGAGAACCCCACTTGCGCAGGTATGGGACAAAGTCAAAAAAATCTCTGGGTCCAAGGGCTCCTTCGTCATCTCGCAACTGCTTGTTGCTGGACGGGTGGTGACTTGACCCCCAGAAATAAGCGACACTTTCGCCAAGCAGTTCGCGGCCAGCAGCAGTGATGAACTATATGACGCCAACTTCGCAAACTTCAAGAGGCAATGTGAGAGAGTCCCTCTCAATTTTCGCGAAGCTGGAAATCCTGCAGCATACAATGAGCCATTCTCGCCATGGGAACTCGAGTCCGCTATCACGGACTCCCATTACACCTCACCGGGAATGGATCAGATCCACAACGCCTTTCTTCGGAATATTCCGAAGTCAGCGTTGGGGGAGGTCCTCAATACCCTCAACCAATTGTGGATTGAGGGTAGTTTCCCGAATTCCTGGCAGGAGTCCCTGGTGATACCCGTTCCGAAACAGGGTAAGAACAAGAGCGACCCGAACAGCTATCGGCCTATCTCTCTCACCAGTTGCCTGTGCAAGGTGATGGAAAGAATGGTTAACCGACGTCTCGTCTGGTGCCTGGAGAGACGACACCTCCTCTCCGACGCTCAGTGCGGCTTCCGGCGTGAGAGGTCCGCGACAGATCATCTGGTGCGCACTGAAAATTTCATCCAGGAAGCCTTTCTGTTACGCCAACACGTCGTAGCAGTCTTCTTCGACCTCGAGAAGGCCCCCCCCTGCGGGTAGGGGGTTAGAGAATACTCCCGCAGTATCCCTGCTTGTCGTAAGAGGCGACTAAAAGGGCGGGGAGAAAACCCCGAAAACAAACCCCAAGCCAGCAAGGGATGCGTCCGGACAGTGCTGTGGATCCACTGTCTGTGAGCGGCCATACCATCTGGCCTGCGATCCGCCCAGGTGTTTGCCGTGCCTGGAGACCCGTAAGGGAGCCCCCCCGCGGGTAGGGGGATAGAGAATACTCCCGCAGTATCCCTGCTTGTCGTAAGAGGCGACTAAAAGGGCGGGGAGAAAACCCCGAAAACAAACCCCAAGCCAGCAAGGGATGCGTCCGGACAGTGCTGTGGATCCACTGTCTGTGAGCGGCCATACCATCTGGCCTGCGATCCGCCCAGGTGTTTGCCGTGCCTGGAGACCCGTAAGGGAGAAAAGGGGATCCTGGAGGGTGAGCTTTCTGGTTCCCAGCAGGGTGTCGGATGCCCTGTATGGACCGGGGAGTGATACCCCTCTTCGGCCCCGGATTTCGTGTAAACGGGAGGCCGGGAGCTAGCCACTCCCGGTCAATCGGCTTCCGTCGCGTTTTCGCTCCGGTGGCGAGTGCCAAGGTTGTGGGGGTCTGCGTAGGGAGGTCGGAGATGTAAGGGTTTTGGTGGGCCCTTGCACCGAAGATCCACCCCGAAACAGACAACCACTCCTGAAGCGCTATATCCCTCGAGTTAGCCCTGGCGACCGCTCCGGTTTGGCGGAGTGGCGTCCCAAATGTGTGGCTCCGTGGCGGGTGGGGAGGCCGAGGGACGAATAATTAATTATTATGGAGGAAAAACCCTTTCCACCACTAAAAAGATCCCGTCCGGACACCGGCGGGGGAGAAAAGTGCATAGGCGCATGTAAGCGCTATTTAATTATGTCGTGCATAAAGGAAGGTGAAACCTTGAAAAAGGTTTCTCCTTTCTTAATTCGCAGAGTTTTGTCACAGATTGTGCCTGGGGACCCAAAGAGCGTGAAGAAGCTCCGGGATGGTACACTTCTTATAGAGACCCTGAACGATACACAAAGCGATAAACTGCTTGCTATGGGAATGCTCCATGACATTCCGATTAAGGTGGAGGTGCACCGCACTCTTAACACCTGTCGGGGAGTCATCAGTCACTACGACCTCCTATACGTGGACATCGAAGAAATCAAGAGAGAAATGTTCTCTCAGGGAGTGACTGATTGTCGTCGACTCACCACAAGGCGCAACGGAGAAAACGTAAACAGCACCTCCGTGATCTTGACGTTTGCGCGTGATAGACTACCCGACAAGGTGTTTGTGGGCTATGAATCGGTACCAGTGAGGCCATTCATCCCAAATCCCGTGCGTTGTTTCAAATGCCAACGGTTCGGCCATGTCGCGTCGCGTTGCGAGGGTAAGGCCACCTGCCCGCGCTGTGGCAAAGACGCGCACGAGGATAAAGAGTGCTCTTCGGAACCTCTTTGTGTCAATTGCGAGGGTACACACCCAGTGTACTCTCGTGATTGCCCGAAGATGAAAGAAGAGAGGAAAGTCATGGAGATAAAAACCCTTGAAAAAATCCCATATGCGGAAGCGAGGAGAAAATACAGGGCGCTAATCGCTCCAACTTTCTCCCGGTCCTTTGCTTCCGTTGCAACCACGCAATGTGTAAAGTGTACCAACGCCACGCAGACGGAGATACCGAAAGAATCCCCAGTTGAAAACACGCAAGTGCCTAAACCCAAAAGGGTGAAGGATGGGAAGAGTAAGGTGGACAAGGAGCCACCTACTCCTGTGGGCCCTTCAAAGAAGAGCCCACAGAAAACCACCAAGGGGAACACGCCAAAAGGGCGTGAGAATACACCTTCCCCGCCGCCTCCAGTGAAGTCAAAGAGGCCGGAGGTAATTGAAGAGGACCAGAGTATCTCTGATACTGAGGTCTTCGCAAACGAGTGGAAGAGGAAACATCGCTTCAAGCGATAACCTCAATAGAGTTGGTCATCTCCCTTTTTAGTCATCTTATTTATTTATATATTTATTTATTTATTTTAATTTAACACTTTAAATGTGTTCCATTCTGCAGTGGAACTGCAATGGCTTTTATCGGCACAAGGAGGAGCTGGCCATTTTAATCCAAGATTTTAAACCCTCTTGTATTTGTCTCCAAGAGACCCATTTTAAGGCTGAAGATAAGGGTATTCTGAAGGGATTCACTGTTTTTAGAACGGATGACCTAAGTGGCCAACGAGCCCAAGGGGGAGTAGCAGTTGCGGCCCGTGAGGCCCTTTACACCTCGCGAGTCCAACTGAACTCTCCATTCCAGGCCGTCGCTGTCACGGTGCACACCCCTGAGAGGATGACGTTATGCAACGTGTATCTGCCAGAGGGTGCACCGGTGACCCGCCTGAACCTTGAAGCCCTTGTCCACCAGCTTCCTCAGCCGTTCATTTTGATGGGAGATTTTAATGCCCATGATCCTCTCTGGGGAGGGCCAGAAACCCAAAGCAATAGGAGAGGTCGAATTTTATCCAACTTTATTGAGGATTTTAACCTGTTTTTATTAAATAGCGGCGAAAAAACCCGCTTTAACAGCTTCAATGGGGAATTCTCAGCAATAGATCTTTGTCTATGCTCGAGAAGTCTAGCCCCAAAGCTGAAAATGTCCACCCACAACGATCTCTGTGGGAGTGACCATTTTCCTCTTCTACTCGTTAAGGAAGACTCTTCGCCCACCATTTCAAAACCTCCGGAAAAGTGGCGTATTAACCGTGCGGACTGGCCACTTTTTAAGCGTACGTTTACATATAAACACGACGCAAGTTTCGACGCGTTGCACAACGTCGATAAACTAAGTTCAACGCTGTTGGCGGCAGCTACCAAAACTATCCCTCGTACGTCCGGGAACATTAATCGAGCTCCTGTCCCTTGGTGGAACAGGGAATGCGACCGGGCGATTCGGGCGAGGAAAAAAGCATTAAATATTTTTAGAAAATATCCCACGTCAACTAATCTGGCATCGTACCGCCGCCTGAGAGCGCGAGCTCGAAGGGCCGTGAAGGAGGCCAAGAGGGCTTCCTGGATAGAATACGTCTCTACCATCAACCATCGCACGCCGCTTGGTCAGGTATGGGACAAAGTGAAGAAAATCTCCGGGTCCAAGGGCTCATTTGTCATCTCGCCATTGCTTGTTGCTGGCCGGGTGGTTAATTCACCTGCCGAAATAAGCAACATATTTGCCAGTCAGTTCGCGGCCAATAGCAGTGACGAGGGCTATGCCGCGGACTTTGCGAACCTGAAGAGGCGATGCGAGAGAGTCCCTCTCAATTTTGGTGCAGGTCCTACAAGTGAATATTACAATGAGCCTTTCACGTCCTGGGAGCTTAAATCCGCCATCGAAGACTCCCATTACACCTCGCCAGGGGCGGACGAAATCCACAACGCATTTCTCCGGAACATTCCGGAAACTGCGATTGGGGAGGTCCTAAATACCCTCAACCAACTTTGGAACGAGGGCAGTTTTCCAAATGCCTGGCGAGAGTCCATCGTGATACCAATCCCAAAACAGGGCAAGGACAAAAATGACCCGAACAACTACCGTCCCATATCTCTCACCAGCTGCCTGTGCAAGGTGATGGAACGGATGGTAAACCGACGTCTCATGTGGTGCTTGGAGAGTCGACACCTGCTCTCCGACGCTCAGTGCGGCTTTCGGCGTGGCAGGTCCACGACAGACCATCTGGTGCGCACTGAGAACTTCATCCAGGAAGCCTTTCTCCACCGTCAACACGTCATAGCAGTCTTTTTCGACCTGGAGAAGGCCTATGATAGTGTGTGGCGATGGAGAATCCTCAACACGCTCCACAAGTGGGGATTTAGAGGCAACATGGCCCTATTTATCAGAAATTTTTTAACTAACCGCCTTTTTAAAGTAAGGACTGGGAAGCACTTATCCCGATCTTTTACACAGGAGAACGGGGTACCCCAGGGTTCAGTACTGAGCGTGACGTTATTTGCCATCGCCATCAACGACGTGGTGGAATGCATCAATGCCCCGGTGATGGCATCGCTCTATGTGGACGACTTAGCCATATTTTGCCGGTCGACACGACTGCCAAACGCTTCCAGGCAAGCCCAGGTGACTCTAAACAAACTGGGAGAGTGGTCGCGAAAGAACGGATTTCGTTTCCCCATGGAGAAAACGAAATGCGTGCACTTTCACCGTCTTCGCGGTTACCACGTTACCCCGACCCTAACCCTGTTGGGTAGGATTCTTCCATTTGTGGAGTCCGTCCGCTTTCTCGGCATGATCCTGGACCAAAAGCTGAACTGGCGGGAGCATATCCGCGTGTTACGCGAGAGGTGTCGCCAAACCCTCAACGTTTTAAAGTTTTTAACTCACTCCACTTGGGGAGCAGACCGCTCCACCATGCTTTTATTGTACAGAGGCTTGGTGCGATCCAAACTGGACTATGGTTCCATAGTGTATTCCTCAGGACGAGAGTCTTACTTGAGACCACTCACATGTGTCCACAATGCTGGGATACGGTTGGCCACCGGGGCATTTAGAACAAGCCCAGTCCCAAGCTTACTTGCAGACGCAGGGGAGCCTCCGTTGGAAACCCGCAGGATGATTTTAATGGGCAACTATGCCTGTAAAATTTTATCAGAGACAATCCACCCTTGTTTTAACATAGTTTTTAACCAACGGTTTTTAGACTTATTAAACAGGCGGAGAAGGGCAACTAGGCCCTTTGCCGTTCGTTTTAATGATTTTATTAATGAGGTAAATTTTACATTTCCTCAAATATGCCCCGTCTCCTATGCTAAGTATCCGCCTTGGTTAACACCAATGCCGGATATTAAACTCATTGCCTGCGCACGCCGCAAAGCCAAGACGACCGATTCCGAATACCAGCAGCTCTTTAGTGCCGTCCTCAGCTCACTTTCTGACTTCGTCCCAGTCTACACCGACGGGTCAAAGTCAGAATCTGCATGTGCCTATGCGGTCGTGTCCCACTACCATGGAGTCGTGAGGAAAAAACTGCACACTTCTTGCAGCATTTTCACAGCCGAGCTGTCAGCCATAAGGACGGCCCTAGGAGAAATAAAAGAAAGCAATGGCTCTTTCCTCATCTGCACCGACTCGTTGAGCGCCCTAAAATCTTTATCGGCCTTTGCACCTGTGCACCCGATAGTCCAGGAGATCCATTATACCCTGTTGTCCCTTCAGAGAAAGGGGAACAGGGTCTCCTTTATATGGACTCCTGGTCACGTCGGCATAAGAGGCAACGAAAAAGCTGACCAGGCAGCGAAGGATGCCCTTCGACAACCCGAGACCGACTCCACCTTGGTTCCAATGGAGGACGTGAAGGCCGCCTTGCGGAACTCGGTCCTGCATCAGTGGAAGGAGACTTGGCAGTCTCTTCAAAATAATAAACTCAGGGCAATAAAACCGGTCGTTTCACCATGGTCCTCTTCCATCCGGAACATTCGGAGGGAAGAGGTCATGATTACGCGCCTGAGAATAGGACACTCTGCCCTCACTCATTCGTACCTCTTTGCGGAGGTAAAAGAACAGCCCCGCTGCAATGAGTGTTTCCAACCCCTGACGATAAAACATATCCTGACGGAATGTACAACATACCAAAGGGCCAGAGACATGTTGAAGATAAGGGGAGACTTAAAAAATATTTTAGGGGATGACTCTGGGTCTATAAATCGAGTCTTAACTTTTTTAAGGGCAACCGGTTTAATGGGGCAGCTTTAGCTTCGGAGCGCATAATTTTAATGCTTTTGATTTTAGCATTTTCCTTTTTTTTTTGTCTATTTTATTTATTTATATATTTATTCGTATTTATCTGTTTACCTATTCCTAGTTTAAAAGGAACATAAGTTTTACGTAATGACAGTGGTGCAAAATGACCATAGCTGTCGACGCACCCTACAAACCCCTAAAACTACTACTACCCCGTAAGGGAGAAAAGGGGATCCTGGAGGGTGAGCTTTCTGGTTCCCAGCAGGGTGTCGGATGCCCTGTATGGACCGGGGAGTGATACCCCTCTTCGGCCCCGGATTTCGTGTAAACGGGAGGCCGGGAGCTAGCCACTCCCGGTCAATCGGCTTCCGTCGCGTTTTCGCTCCGGTGGCGAGTGCCAAGGTTGTGGGGGTCTGCGTAGGGAGGTCGGAGATGTAAGGGTTTTGGTGGGCCCTTGCACCGAAGATCCACCCCGAAACAGACAACCACTCCTGAAGCGCTATATCCCTCGAGTTAGCCCTGGCGACCGCTCCGGTTTGGCGGAGTGGCGTCCCAAATGTGTGGCTCCGTGGTGGGTGGGGAGGCCGAGGGACGAATATTTAATTATTATGGAGGAAAAACCCTTTCCACCACTAAAAAGATCCCGTCCGGACACCGGCGGGGGAGAAAAGTGCATAGGCGCATGTAAGCGCTATTTAATTATGTCGTGCATAAAGGAAGGTGAAACCTTGAAAAAGGTTTCTCCTTTCTTAATTCGCAGAGTTTTGTCACAGATTGTGCCTGGGGACCCAAAGAGCGTGAAGAAGCTCCGGGATGGTACACTACTTATAGAGACCCTGAACGATACACAAAGCGATAAACTGCTTGCTATGGGAATGCTCCATGACATTCCGATTAAGGTGGAGGTGCACCGCACTCTTAACACCTGTCGGGGAGTCATCAGTCACTACGACCTCCTATACGTGGACATCGAAGAAATCAAGAGAGAAATGTTCTCTCAGGGAGTGACTGATTGTCGTCGACTCACCACGAGGCGCAACGGAGAAAACGTAAACAGCACCTCCGTGATCTTGACGTTTGCGCGTGATAGACTACCCGACAAGGTGTTTGTGGGCTATGAATCGGTACCAGATAGGCCATTCATCCCAAATCCCGTGCGTTGTTTCAAATGCCAACGGTTCGGCCATGTCGCGTCGCGTTGCGAGGGTAAGGCCACCTGCCCGCGCTGTGGCAAAGACGCGCACGAGGATAAAGAGTGCTCTTCGGAACCTCTTTGTGTCAATTGCGAGGGTACACACCCAGTGTACTCTCGTGATTGCCCGAAGATGAAAGAAGAGAGGAAAGTCATGGAGATAAAAACCCTTGAAAAAATCCCATATGCGGAAGCGAGGAGAAAATACAGGGCGCTAATCGCTCCAACTTTCTCCCGGTCCTTTGCTTCCGTTGCAACCACGCAATGTGTAAAGTGTACCATCGCCACGCAGACGGAGATACCGAAAGAATCCCCAGTTGAAAACACGCAAGTGCCTAAACCCAAAAGGGTGAAGGATGGGAAGAGTAAGGTGGACAAGGAGCCACCTACTCCTGTGGGCCCTTCAAAGAAGAGCCCACAGAAAACCACCAAGGGGAACACGCCAAAAGGGCGTGAGAATACACCTTCCCCGCCGCCTCCAGTGAAGTCAAAGAGGCCGGAGGTAATTGAAGAGGACCAGAGTATCTCTGATACTGAGGTCTTCGCAAACGAGTGGAAGAGGAAACATCGCTTCAAGCGATAACCTCAATAGAGTTGGTCATCTCCCTTTTTAGTCATCTTATTTATTTATATATTTATTTATTTATTTTAATTTAACACTTTAAATGTGTTCCATTCTGCAGTGGAACTGCAATGGCTTTTATCGGCACAAGGAGGAGCTGGCCATTTTAATCCAAGATTTTAAACCCTCTTGTATTTGTCTCCAAGAGACCCATTTTAAGGCTGAAGATAAGGGTATTCTGAAGGGATTCACTGTTTTTAGAACGGATGACCTAAGTGGCCAACGAGCCCAAGGGGGAGTAGCAGTTGCGGCCCGTGAGGCCCTTTACACCTCGCGAGTCCAACTGAACTCTCCATTCCAGGCCGTCGCTGTCACGGTGCACACCCCTGAGAGGATGACGTTATGCAACGTGTATCTGCCAGAGGGTGCACCGGTGACCCGCCTGAACCTTGAAGCCCTTGTCCACCAGCTTCCTCAGCCGTTCATTTTGATGGGAGATTTTAATGCCCATGATCCTCTCTGGGGAGGGCCAGAAACCCAAAGCAATAGGAGAGGTCGAATTTTATCCAACTTTATTGAGGATTTTAACCTGTTTTTATTAAATAGCGGCGAAAAAACCCGCTTTAACAGCTTCAATGGGGAATTCTCAGCAATAGATCTTTGTCTATGCTCGAGAAGTCTAGCCCCAAAGCTGAAAATGTCCACCCACAACGATCTCTGTGGGAGTGACCATTTTCCTCTTCTACTCGTTAAGGAAGACTCTTCGCCCACCATTTCAAAACCTCCGGAAAAGTGGCGTATTAACCGTGCGGACTGGCCACTTTTTAAGCGTACGTTTACATATAAACACGACGCAAGTTTCGACGCGTTGCACAACGTCGATAAACTAAGTTCAACGCTGTTGGCGGCAGCTACCAAAAGTATCCCTCGTACGTCCGGGAACATTAATCGAGCTCCTGTCCCTTGGTGGAACGGGGAATGCGACCGGGCGATTCGGGCGAGGAAAAAAGCATTAAATATTTTTAGAAAATATCCCACGGCAACTAATCTGGCATCGTACCGCCGCCTGAGAGCGCGAGCTCGAAGGGCCGTGAAGGAGGCCAAGAGGGCTTCCTGGATAGAATACGTCTCTACCATCAACCATCGCACGCCGCTTGGTCAGGTATGGGACAAAGTCAAGAAAATCTCCGGGTCCAAGGGCTCATTTGTCATCTCGCCATTGCTTGTTGCTGGCCGGGTGGTTAATTCACCTGCCGAAATAAGCAACATATTTGCCAGTCAGTTCGCGGCCAATAGCAGTGACGAGGGCTATGCCGCGGACTTTGCGAACCTGAAGAGGCGATGCGAGAGAGTCCCTCTCAATTTTGGTGCAGGTCCTACAAGTGAATATTACAATGAGCCTTTCACGTCCTGGGAGCTTAAATCCGCCATCGAAGACTCCCATTACACCTCGCCAGGGGCGGACGAAATCCACAACGCATTTCTCCGGAACATTCCGGAAACTGCGATTGGGGAGGTCCTAAATACCCTCAACCAACTTTGGAACGAGGGCAGTTTTCCAAATGCCTGGCGAGAGTCCATCGTGATACCAATCCCAAAACAGGGCAAGGACAAAAATGACCCGAACAACTACCGTCCCATATCTCTCACCAGCTGCCTGTGCAAGGTGATGGAACGGATGGTAAACCGACGTCTCATGTGGTGCTTGGAGAGTCGACACCTGCTCTCCGACGCTCAGTGCGGCTTTCGGCGTGGCAGGTCCACGACAGACCATCTGGTGCGCACTGAGAACTTCATCCAGGAAGCCTTTCTCCACCGTCAACACGTCATAGCAGTCTTTTTCGACCTGGAGAAGGCCTATGATAGTGTGTGGCGATGGAGAA